>NC_069503.1:56275923-56621496 GCF_027579735.1 Bombina bombina | reverse complement strand
CCCAGGCTATATAGTGTGATTTAATAAGTAGAAACAGTTCAAAGATCCAGCACTTCAATCCTTGATAGGGTGTATACTGCAATAGGATTACTGCAAAAATCCTCAAAGTAAAATAGAACAGAAGTAGCAGACGCACCACAAAGTCCTTATTCAGAGGTTATCTTTATTGCCACATACTGGGAGCCAGGAAAACAGAACAACGTTTCGGGCTACAAACCCTTAGTAAGTTGAAAGGAGCACAAAGTTTGTATAAGCAGAGTAGAGCTTTAGATGTTATGGCAGTATAAAGGGAGTACAGAATTATTAGGCAAATTAGTATTTTGACCACATCATCCTCTTTATGCATGTTGTCTTACTCCAAGCTGTATAGGCTCGAAAGCCTACTACCAATTAAGCATATTAGGTGATGTGCATCTCTGTAATGAGAAGGGGTGTGGTCTAATGACATCAACACCCTATATCAGGTGTGCATAATTATTAGGCAACTTCCTTTCCTTTGGCAAAATGGGTCAAAAGAAGGACTTGACAGGCTCAGAAAAGTCAAAGATAGTGAGATATCTTGCAGACGGATGCAGCACTCTTAAAATTGCAAAGCTTCTGAAGCGTGATCATCGAACAATCAAGCGTTTCATTCAAAATAGTCAACAGGGTCGCAAGAAGCGTGTGGAAAAACCAAGGCGCAAAATAACTGCCCATGAACTGAGAAAAGTCAAGCGTGCAGCTGCCAAGATGCCACTTGCCACCAGTTTGGCCATATTTCAGAGCTGCAACATCACTGGAGTGCCCAAAGCACAAGGTGTGCAATACTCAGAGACATGGCCAAGGTAAAAAAGGCTGAAAGATGACCACCACTGAACAAGACACACAAGCTGAAACGTCAAGACTGGGCCAAGAAATATCTCAAGACTGATTTTTCTAAGGTTTTATGGACTGATGAAATGAGAGTGAGTCTTGATGGGCCAGATGGATGGGCCCGTGGCTGGATTGGTAAAGGGCAGAGAGCTCCAGTCCGACTCAGACGCCAGCAAGGTGGAGGTGGAGTACTGGTTTGGGCTGGTATCATCAAAGATGAGCTTGTGGGGCCTTTTCGGGTTGAGGATGGAGTCAAGCTCAACTCCCAGTCCTACTGCCAGTTTCTGGAAGACACCTTCTTCAAGCAGTGGTACAGGAAGAAGTCTGCATCCTTCAAGAAAAACATGATTTTCATGCAGGACAATGCTCCATCACACACGTCCAAGTACTCCACAGCGTGGCTGGCAAGAAAGGGTATAAAAGAAGAAAATCTAATGACATGGCCTCCTTGTTCACCTGATCTGAACCCCATTGAGAACCTGTGGTCCATCATCAAATGTGAGATTTACAAGGAGGGAAAACAGTACACCTCTCTGAACAGTGTCTGGGAGGCTGTGGTTGCTGCTGCACGCAATGTTGATGGTGAACAATGGTCACTGATTTGTTTTTGTTTTGTTTTTGAATGTCAGAAATGTATATTTGTGAATGTTGAGATGTTATATTGGTTTCACTGGTAAAAATAAATAATTGAAATGGGTATATATTTGTTTTTTGTTAAGTTGCCTAATAATTATGCACAGTAATAGTCACCTGCACACACAGATATCCCCCTAAAATAGCTATAACTAAAAACAAACTAAAAACTACTTCCAAAACTATTCAGCTTTGATATTAATGAGTTTTTTGGGTTCATTGAGAACATGGTTGTTGTTCAATAATAAAATTAATCCTCAAAAATACAACTTGCCTAATAATTCTGCACTCCCTGTATATATGCAGTTAAATGGAAAGCAGATTCTATTTAAGCAAAGCACTCTGTGCTGTTAAGATCAAGATGTAATGTGAGCTTAAAACAGATAAATAGTCCTTACTTTACAAAGGTAGTCTCCCAGGCTTGTCTGTGTAATGCAGCAGGGAATGCACACAGCTTGAACTCCAAGCAGGCTGACAGGTTTAGTTCAGTACTTCAGTAGAAATAAATGAAGCTTATAATTTTGCAAAGCAATGATGTCCGTTTGCAAACAGGTAGAAGAAACGCAATGAATCCAATTAGGAAGGATCAAGAAAGGAGTCTAAAATGAAGGCTTAATTTCCAAGTAGCAGGAACAAACAAACAACCTGTGAAACAGTACTATCTGCAATAACTAAGCACCTTATTTAATGTCAGGTGATCCCTTAAGTAAAGGGAAAGGTAAAACCATGTGATGTGGAAATGGAAAGAGAGATGCAAAACACGGAGTGGAATCCTCACATCACCTCTTGATAAAGACCGCACGGTGGCGGTTGAAACGCGTTGAGGCAAAAATTGAGCCATTCGAGGATCCGTAGAAACATCAACTCGCTTCCCTTACTCCAGTACGGCTATAGAAATTCACGCTGCAAACCCAAGGTATAAGCGGGACGTGACTATACAAGCTGTAGGCATTGAGTATCGAGATTGGCTGGAGGATAACGTTGAAGGAGTGACGGACCCACAGGGGACTTTTGTTTGTTTTTTCCTTTCATCTTGTTTGAAGAACTTTTGGAATGTGTTATCGATGTGCAACAATAAATTTTTAACATTGTAAGTGCAATATAATAGTGTGGTGTGCTCTATTTTTATCATCTACTTTTTAATCTGGTTGCTCTTTGTTTTTTCACAGATTTTTTCTACCCTGTCCGGGCGGTTCGAAGGACACCTTTGGTAAACAGCTGCATCTGGTTTCCCGTTTATTTCGATATTTTAAGACCTTTTTGGTCTAGGGTGAGAATTTGTTTATAATTATTTTGTCACGTCATTTGCTATACAGACCCATATTAATTGTTAATTTTGCATGTGTATGATTTTATTTTTTATATTTTAATTAAATTTTTCATTAATTTTTGTGTGTTTGGTTATTTAGACTTTGTTTTATATTATATTTTGTATTTTTATTGAGAACATTTATATAATACTAGTAATTTGTTAGCAATATTTTTCTACCCAGATAGCAACACTGTTTTAATCTCTCTTTTTTGCTCTGTTAGAATAACTTCTTCACAGTCTGTGGAAGGCGAGTCTGTAATTTTCTTTCTATCCATTTGTTTAAAGAATGTATTAACAGGATTGGGGCCGGTGTGTGGGTGTGGCTCTGGTTAGTTTATCCGCTTTAGAAGTTCTGCGATGTGCCATGATAAGTCTTGGCTTTACAGTGTGATTTAATAAGTAAACATCTGTGTGTAAATGTACCCAGGCTTTATAGTGTGATTTAATAAGTACACATCTGTGTGTAAATGTACCCAGGCTTTATAGTTGATTTAATAACCAGCATCACTTTTCGGAGATTCTTCACCGAATTTCTGCCCACCATAAAGCCTGCTTGATCAGGGTGTATTAATGGCTCAAGAATCTTCTTAAGTCTAGCTGCAACAATAGCGGTTAACAACTTATAGTCCTGATTTAGCAACGATATGGGTCTATACGAGGACAGCGTTTCTGGATTTTTGTCTTTTTTCAAAATCAGCGCCACATTTGATGCTGAAAAAAACCTCGACCACATCTGATTCTTAATATAATACTGATTAAAAAGTATTTCTAATGTAGGTAGGATTTGATCGTGTAAGAGTTTATAGAACTCCGATGGCATAGCATCCGGGCCTGGCGTTTTGTTAGCCTGCTTAATGGCATCTGAAATCTCACTTATTGATATCGGTTCATTTAATCGACTTAAATCCTGTACATCTATTTTAGGTAACATTACTCTTTTCCAAAAGTCTTGTTTATTTTTTGAATCAACTGTTCCTATTGAGTAAACCTCTTGAAAGTATTTGACGAATTCACGTCTTATCTCAGTGATATTAGTAATCCTTCTGTCGCCAATCTTAATTGTAGCTATAAAGTTTTTCTGGGACCATCCTTTAGCTAATTTGGCTAGATATTTTGCTGAATTGCCGTAATGTCCTCTAAATCTAGCTTTTTGTTTTTGAACTTCTATGGCTAAGACTTGTTTTAAAAACACCTCTCTCTCTGTTCGAGCCGAGATATACTTATCCCAAAGGGGCTGAGTAGAACAATTTAAGTATTTTTTATATGCATTTTTAACCTGATTGGCTAATTGTTCTTCTCTATTTTTGTTCTTCTTTTTCCATTTACATAAATAAGCAATAATCTCGCCCCCCAGGACTGATTTTGCTGTTTCCCAAAAAATTTCTGTTTTATCTATATGCGCCGCGTTGAACTGGTGGAATTCTTTCCACCTAGCTTGTAGCCAATTCTTAAATTTTACGTTATTAACCAAGAATTGGGGAAAGAAGAAGCGAGGATTATGAGAGCCTGGGGATCGAATTGCATTGATCTCAAGAGAAATGATTGCATGATCAGAGATGACGATCTCGCCTATCTCTGATTGCATCTCCAAACCTAGCATATTACTGGATATTAAGAAGTAATCTATTCTTGAAAAGGATTTAAATGTCTTAGATTCACAGGTATACTCCTTACTGTCCGGGTGTTGCAGCCTCCATATATCTTTGAGTGCAAGTTTATATCCCAGGTTTTGTAGGACCTTAGCTTCCCTATTATGTCTACCTCTTTGTATAGGGTTAGACCTGTCTAAACTAGGGGTGAATGTCATATTCAGATCTCCAGTCAAGACAATATTCTTCCCTATAAACGGGAGTAACTGCAAACTCAGCTTCTCCCAAAATCCTCTATCCAAGGAGTTTGGGCCATAAACATTACAGAAAACAAAATAACATTTATTAATCAAAATTTCTAAAATCTGGAATCTTCCTTCTGTATCCAGTACTTGCGATACAATCTGGTAGGAGAGATGTTTATTAAATAATATGGCAACCCCTCTTTTCCTTTTATCATATGATGTTGCCGAAATCTCACCTACCTATTTCATTTTCAATTTAGGTAGTTCATGAGGCTTTAAATGAGTCTCTTGTATAAATGTGATGTCAGGCTTATATTTCCCCAGTTCCTTAATAATCAATTTCCTCTTAATTGGGGAGGATATACCCCCCACATTCCATGAAATTAATTTCAATCTATCCACCATTTAAAGCCCAAAGAAAATACACCCATCGCAAGAACCAAATCTGATCAATAAAAAACAAAAAAAACAGGTTAAAATTAATCCCCATCTGCAAAATACGAGCAACATTAGTATCTCTCCCCCTACATCCTGGGGCCAACCATTTCATTAATCTACCGTCTATAGCAGCAACTATCAAGCCAAACATTTCTATCTTCAAAATCAACATTTTAAACTACTGTATTTTTTACATAAATCTAGTGCACCATTCCTGCGCCTCCACCTGATTATTTAATGTTATTAGATTACCATCTTTTTCAAAGATAATTTTAGCTGGGTATACTAATCTTGCATTAAAGTTAGCCTTAATCAGTCTAGAACAAAATGGTGACATCTCCCTTCTTTTAGTTAGGGTCTCTGCAGAGAAATCTTGGAAGATTAATAACTTATGTTGGGCTATCATTAAACTGTTGGTTTTGCGATAGTGTCTAAGTATGTTTACCTTATCCTGGAAATTTAAGAATTTTATAAGGACCGATCTTGCCCTAGAAGTGCCATCAGGATTATTTTTAATTGGACCAACTCTGTGAGCTCTTTCTATCTGCACTGGTATGCCTTCTACAGGAAACCCCACCAATTTCGGGAGACTGGAGGAGGCAAAGGACAGTAGATCCTGGTACTCAACTGTTTCTGGGAGACCCAATATTCTTAAATTATTACGTCGGGCCCTGTCCTCTAACTCCTCCAGTCTCAAATGTAGCTGTGAAATCTGGCGGCTCTGTTTGGCACTCGCCTGCTCTTGGATATTAGTTCGGTCCTCTATGTCCGAAACCCTCGTTTCAACTTCTGCTATCCTCGTAGCAAACTGCTTTACCTCTCCTGAAAGACTTGCAATATCTTGTTTAATTAATTCAAACTGAGGCATAAAGAGTTCTGCAATTTGCGGACTTCTGGATGGGTGGAGTTAGCAAGCATACGCACGCTAACAGAGGGCTCTGAAACCGAAAGGGCCGGAAAAATCTCCCCAAGACGCCTGGATCCCTTGTCTGTGCTTGCTGGTTACAGTACGGGCAGTGGGCCGACACGGTCCTATCACAGGCAGGGAAGTCGTTTGATGCTGATAGGCTCATAGCAGAGCCACCTTCATTTGGCACCGAGAATCATCCGTCCGCAGCAGAGTGAGACAGATCGGAAGTGGGTCTGGTCCGCGGCTGAGGACAAGGTGCGGGTGCAGGAGTTGGTGAGGATCCTCACAGTGTGTACCAGTAAGGAAAGAAGCTTGGGCGCGCAAAGCAAGATAACAGCGCTGATTACTTCTCCCGGATACCCATAGCGAATTATCTGGCCTGGTTCCAGACTTGTGGTTGCTGCGGGAGGGATTGCCGGATATTAAGGAAAACGGCCACACTAGCGAACAGCAAGGTCTACGCTGGTAACTGGGTAAGCGTGTGCTGAGCGAATGAGGAGTGGAGTCGAAATCCCACAACGGTCAGCTGAGTATTACCAAAGTATATTAGTGGGACCACATTTCGTTAAAAAAATTCATATAAAGAAGCCATATTGACTGTTGGGAATGAATGCCGGTTACAGCCACATGATTACAGGCTAGTTTGAAAACCCTGGGAAATATATGACCGTTGGTCCTGGTGATGCTAAGTTAAAGACACAGCACGCTAACTTACAACTAAGGCTTTACCCAAGCGCAGATGTTGTACAGGTTGTATGGTGAAAAGTCGCACTTATGATTAATAATAGCTGTACTGGGTTTTGTCGAGTCACATTTAAAACCATGTGTGATGTTCTACTTGTTTTCAAGCTCTAAATGTATGTCTCTGAAGTAAAAGCCCAGTCTAATAATACTACTGGACCATAAATATTGGTTGCTGGTAATAAAGTGAAGTTTACCTGAAACAAGTTGGAACTATCTAATACAGGACATATTGTGTCATTTTTCTGCTGGAATAGAAAAGGAGAAAAAGGAAAAAAGGGACTTCAAATGGTTGTTACTCTGTCTGGGGCAAGTTGTTTGTTTACAAGATATCCTGATATCTCCCCTGTTGGACATTCTTTACATTTATTAAGTATCCTAATTTGGTAGTTAAGTTTAGTTTGGTTAAGCATTTTGTGTTTGGTCTGGTGAACTAAGTATTTTCCTATTATACTGAGTATGTATCAAAATTGGGTGTAGCAATATTATTTCAACAGTGCTGCAGATAAAAGATAGATTATTTATATAAATAGGCTTGAGAAAACTTATTAAAAGTGAAATATTTCTGTCTGTTTGTGTAAGTTAGAAATGACAAGTCACAAAGCGTACTGCATTGTATATATGCTTATAAGTTTACACAGGAATTAGAGAGTAAGATCCTTTTTTTTCGCTCTTTGGGGCTACAGGAGATAGCTGAGGGCAATCTTTGAGTAAATAATCCATAAGGCAAGGCCAGGAATAAGATTATTGACAATCTAGGATAAAGGCCCGGCCTGATAAGATTGAGCTTTAGTGTGCTGGCTGGAATATTATTGCTTTTCTTTCATTCTTTTTGGGTGGGCTACCGCCCCCTCTCACTTTTTATCCACGTTGTTGGGGTTCTTTTTTTTAAGGGTCACATCCCCTTTTTTTTTTTTTCCCTTTGTCTTGTTTGTTCATTTTTTCTTTTGAGGCACGGCTCCACTAATTATCTTTTTTTGTTGTTTTCTTTTCTTCGCACGAGTACTAAGTTTGATAATTCTTTGTAATCTCTTTAGGCTTAAGATGCACGTCACTGCGCACTAATTTTGTACACGGGTATCTTCTACACTTATTTCACGTACTGGGACTAACTTTGGGTTCCCTATGGAAAAATTTGTACTGCACTCTAAGAACAATTCGCCAATAATGGCGCCTAAACACAAGGAAAGAAAAGCGAAGCAAATTGACACTAGTACAGAAGTCACTAATGATCCGCCAGTCAGTACATCAGATAATGTGAAGCTATTACAGCAAATTGCAGAAAAGGTTTACATCTAATATGTCTAAAAAAGACAGTGTGGCTTTAAAAACACTGGTTGGTAACAAGGGGTTAATTTGCAAACAGGCTGATAAAGGCGGAGCCACTGTGATCATGGAGAGGGAATACTATGTGAATGAAATAAAAGGTCAGCTGGCCAAAACTGATGTTTATATGCCTCTAACATATGATCCCTCTTCCAAGATCCTGTGTGATATAAAAAAAATGTGTTGAGAGAGCCTGCTTGTATGGTTTGATTGACAATGAAACAAAGAAATTTCTCATTAAAAATGAATATATTGTTCCAGTACTATACACTCTCCCTAAAGTTCATAAAAATCTTGGGCCCCCACCAGGACGCCCCATTGTAGCTGGCACTGATTCTATCTGCACAAATATATCCATCTACCTGGATAAGCTTTTGAGACCTTTTGTGTCACAAGCAATGTCATATATCAAAGATACAGATGATTTTCTATCTAAGATTGAGAACTTGCCAGGTAAGATGGATAAATGTATTTTGTATAGTCTGGATATTGTGAGTCTGTACACTGCTATACCCCACACTAGTGGGTTAGATTCTATCAGGGCAATTATGGCTAGAAGTAATAAATATACAGTTATGCAGCAACAATTTATTATTGAACTGATGGAGATTGTGTTATACTGTAATTACTTCTTGTTTGAAGACTCTTATTTTGTACAAAAGCAGGGCACTGCTATGGGGTCCAACGTCGCCCCTACCTATGCCAATATTTTTATGAGTATATTTGAGGAAAAGTTTGTCTATGAGAACTATTTATTTCATCTGTGTGGCGCCACCTGGTGGCGCTACATAGATGACATATTTGGCATTTGGTGGGGTGACGTTGGCTCCCTGCAGCAGTTTGTTGCAGATCTCAATATGGCTTCTAGATGTATCAAGTTTACCCTATCTTGGAGTGAAGAATCTATCAATTTTTTGGACGCTAAAGTTTATAAGGATGGTTCCCTGTTAAAAACAGACTTGTACAGAAAAAAACAAACAGGAATAGCCTTTTACACTTTTCTAGTGCTCATGCCCCTTCCCTAATTCAGTCATTACCATACAGTGAAATGCTTAGGGTTAAACGTATTGTTAAGGATGAAAATCTGGCCCTGCAAAGGTTAGAAGAAATGGGTCTAAGATTTATTGAGCGTGGGTATCCTTGATATGATACAGACAATTTTGAGAAAAGTCTTACAGACACCAAAGAATAGGGTTAATATGACAGATGTCCAAAAGAAAAAGGACCCTAGTAGATTGGTTTTTGTTTCAGAATATAGTGCTAACAGTGCAGCAATACAAAAAATAATTTGTAAACATTGGAATGTCCTCAAGGAATGCAATCCAGAGGTCTTAGCATTTCAACAGCCTCCTATGCCAGCATACACTAGATTACCTAGTTTTAGGGATAAATTAATCAAAGCAGATGTTGGGTCAAATAACAAATCAAAACAAGGTTTTATTACATCAGAAAATAATGGTTGCTTCTCTTGCCTGAATTGTTCAAATTGTAACAATATGATAAAAGGAGATCTTTTCATACATCCCCAAACGGGTCAGAAATTCAGGATTAGGGGCTACTTTAATTGCAATGCAAATTTTGTAATATATCTAATTAAATGTCCGTGTGGACTAATTTATATTGGTGAGACGACCCAGCGGGTCAGAGACAGAATTATTCAGCATAAATCCAATATTAGAACTAAGAATTTAAATGCACCAGTAGCTTATCATTTTCTGAGTTGCAACCATACAATTGCACAATTGCGTTTTCAAATAATAGATTTTGTACAAAGCCCCAGGCGAGGTGGCAATAGAGAACTACTTTTACAAAAACGTGAGGCTTTTTGGATAAATAAATTAAATACATTAGCTCCCAATGGAATAAATAGAGAATTGGACTTGAGTGTGTTCCTTTAAGAGAGTGAATAACATTAAGAGTTATGTGACAATCTTTGTTTCTTTGTCTTTTTGAATTCTGTGTATAACATCTTGCTATGACATCTGTTTAGAGTTTTTTAACTTTGTATTTTTCTATAAAAAATGTTTTTAAATATAATGTGGCAAATCACGTTTTTTTAGGTGTAAACCACTAGAGGTCACTATGACAGGCCTTCTTCTTGCCTTGTAAATGGTTAAATTAAAAAGGTGTGGTTTTACCTGGCTGTAGGTATTTAAGGTGATTAAATGTGATGTACAAGTTATGAACATGACTAAGGGTTTGTAGCCCGAAACGTTGTTCTGTTTTCCTGGCTCCCAGTATGTGGCAATAAAGATAACCTCTGAATAAGGACTTTGTGGTGCGTCTGCTACTTCTGTTCTATTTTATGTGATTTAATAAGTACACACCTGTGTGTAAATGTATCCAGGCTTTATAGTGTGATTTAATAAGTACATCTGTGTGTAAATGTACCCAGGCTTTATAGTGTGATTTAATAAGTACATCTATGTGTAAATGCACCCAGGCTTTATAGTGTGATTTAATAAGTACATCTGTGTGTAAATGTACCCAGGCTTTATAGTGTGATTTAATAAGTACATCTGTGTGTAAATGTATCCAGGCAATATAGTGTGCTTTAATAAATTAATCTGTGTGTAAATGTACCCAGGCTTTATAGTGTGATTTAATAAGTACATCTGTGTGTAAATGTACCCAGGCTTTATAGTGATTTAATAAGTACATCTGTGTGTAAATGTACCCAGGCTTTATAGTGTGATTTAATAAGTACATCTGTGTGTAAATGTACCCAGGTTTTATAGTGTGATTTAATAAGTACACATCTGTGCGTAAATGTACCCAGGCTTTATAGTGTGATTTAATAAGTACATCTGTGTGTAATTGTACCCGGGCTTTATAGTGTGATTTAATAAGTACACATCTGTGTGTAAATGTACCCAGGCTTTATAGTGTGATTTAATAAGTACATCTGTGTGTAAATGTACCCATGCTTTATAGTGTGATTTAATAAGTACATCTGTGTGTAAATGTACCCATGCTTTATAGTGTGATTTAATAAGTACATCTGTGTGTAAATGTACCCAGGCTTTATAGTGTGATTTAATAAGTACATCTGTGTGTAAATGTACCCATGCTTTACAGTGTGATTTAATAAGTACATCTGTGTATAAATGTACCCAGGCTTTATAGTGTGATTTATTAAGTACATCTGTGTGTAAATGTACCCAGGCTTTATAGTGTGATTTAATAAGTACACATCTGTGTGTAAATGTACACAGGCTTTATAGTGTGATTTAATAAGTACACCCAGGCTTTACAGTGTGATTTAATAAGTACATATGTGTGTAAATGTACCCATGCTTTACAGTGTGATTTAATAAGTACAGCTGTGTGTAAATGTACCCAGGCTTTATAGTGTGATTTAATAAGTACATCTGTGTGTAAATGTACCCAGGCTTTATAGTGTGATTTAATTAGTACACATCTGTGTGTAAATGTACCCAGGCTTTATAGTGTGATTTAATTAGTACACATCTGTGTGTAAATGTACCCAGGCTTTATAGTGTGATTTAATAAGTACATCTGTGTGTAATTGTACCAAGGCTTTATAGTGTGATTTAATAAGTACATCTACGTGTAAATGTACCCAGGCTTTATAGTGTGATTTAATAAGTACATCTATGTGTAAATGTACCCAGGCTTTATAGTGTGATTTAATAAGTACATCTGTGTGTAAATGTACCCAGGCTTTATAGTGTGATTTAATAAGTACATCTGTGTGTAAATGTACCCAGGCTTTACAGTGTGATTTAATAAGTAAATGTCTGTGTATAAATGTACCCAAGCTTTATAGTGTGATTTAATAAGTACATCTGTGTGTAAATGTACCCAAGCTTTATAGTTTATTTAACCCCTTAATGACCACAGCACTTTTCCATTTTCTGTCCGTTTGGGACCAAGGCTAATTTTACATTTTTGCGGTGTTTGTGTTTAGCTGTAATTTCCCTCTTACTCATTTACTGTACCCACACATATTATATACCGTTTTTCTCGCCATTAAATTAACTTTCTAAAAATACAATTATTTTCATCATATCTTATAATTTACTATAAAAAAAATTATAAAATATGAGGAAAAAATGGAAAAAAACACACTTTTTTTAACTTTGACCCCCAAAATCTGTTACACATCTACAACCACCAAAAAAAAAACATGCTAAATAGTTTCTAAATTTTGTCCTGAGTTTAGAAATACCTAATATTTACATGTTCTTTGCTTTTTTTGAAAGCTATAGGGCCATAAATACAAGTAGCATTTTGCTATTTCCAAACTACTTTTTTTCAAAATTAGCGCTAGTTACATTGGAACACTAATATCTTTCAGGAATCCCTGAATATCAATTGACATGTATATATTTTTTTTTAGAAGACATCCCAAAGTATTAATCTAGGCCAATTTTGGTATATTTCATGCCACCATTTCACCGCCAAATGCGATCAAATACAAAAACAGAATTTATGTTTACCTGATAAATTTCTTTCTCCAACGGTGTGTCCGGTCCACGGCGTCATCCTTACTTGTGGGATATTCTCCTCCCCAACAGGAAATGGCAAAGAGCCCAGCAAAGCTGGTCACATGATCCCTCCTAGGCTCCGCCTACCCCAGTCATTCGACCGACGTTAAGGAGGAATAATAGCATAGGAGAAACCATATGGTACCGTGGTGACTGTAGTTAAAGAAAATAAATTATCAGACCTGATTAAAAAACCAGGGCGGGCCGTGGACCGGACACACCGTTGGAGAAAGAAATTTATCAGGTAAACATAAATTCTGTTTTCTCCAACATAGGTGTGTCCGGTCCACGGCGTCATCCTTACTTGTGGGAACCAATACCAAAGCTTTAGGACACGGATGAAGGGAGGGAGCAAATCAGGTCACCTAAATGGAAGGCACCACGGCTTGCAAAACCTTTCTCCCAAAAATAGCCTCAGAAGAAGCAAAAGTATCAAACTTGTAAAATTTGGTAAAAGTGTGCAGTGAAGACCAAGTCGCTGCCCTACATATCTGATCAACAGAAGCCTCGTTCTTGAAGGCCCATGTGGAAGCCACAGCCCTAGTGGAATGAGCCGTGATTCTTTCGGGAGGCTGCCGTCCGGCAGTCTCGTAAGCCAATCTGATGATGCTTTTAATCCAAAAAGAGAGAGAGGTAGAAGTTGCTTTTTGACCTCTCCTTTTACCTGAATAAACAACAAACAGGGAAGATGTTTGTCTAAAATCCTTTGTAGCATCTAAATAGAATTTTAGAGCGCGAACAACATCCAAATTGTGCAACAAGCGTTCCTTCTTTGAAACTGGTTTCGGACACAGAGAAGGTACGATAATCTCCTGGTTAATGTTTTTGTTAGAAACAACTTTTGGAAGAAAACCAGGTTTAGTACGTAAAACCACCTTATCTGCATGGAACACCAGATAAGGAGGAGAACACTGCAGAGCAGATAATTCTGAAACTCTTCTAGCAGAAGAAATTGCAACTAAAAACAAAACTTTCCAAGATAATAACTTAATATCAACGGAATGTAAGGGTTCAAACGGAACCCCCTGAAGAACTGAAAGAACTAAATTGAGACTCCAAGGAGGAGTCAAAGGTTTGTAAACAGGCTTGATTCTAACCAGAGCCTGAACAAAGGCTTGAACATCTGGCACAGCTGCCAGTTTTTTGTGAAGTAACACCGACAAGGCAGAAATCTGTCCCTTCAGGGAACTTGCCGATAATCCTTTTTCCAATCCTTCTTGAAGGAAGGATAGAATCCTAGGAATCTTAACCTTGTCCCAAGGGAATCCTTTAGATTCACACCAACAGATATATTTTTTCCAAATTTTATGGTAAATCTTTCTAGTTACAGGCTTTCTGGCCTGAACAAGAGTATCGATAACAGAATCTGAGAAACCTCGCTTCGATAAAATCAAGCGTTCAATCTCCAAGCAGTCAGCTGGAGTGAAACCAGATTCGGATGTTCGAACGGACCCTGAACAAGAAGGTCTCGTCTCAAAGGTAGCTTCCAAGGTGGAGCCGATGACATATTCACCAGATCTGCATACCAAGTCCTGCGTGGCCACGCAGGAGCTATCAAGATCACCGACGCCCTCTCCTGATTGATCCTGGCTACCAGCCTGGGGATGAGAGGAAACGGCGGGAACACATAAGCTAGTTTGAAGGTCCAAGGTGCTACTAGTGCATCCACTAGAGCCGCCTTGGGATCCCTGGATCTGGACCCGTAGCAAGGAACTTTGAAGTTCTGACGAGAGGCCATCAGATCCATGTCTGGAATGCCCCAAAGTTGAGTGACTTGGGCAAAGATTTCCGGATGGAGTTCCCACTCCCCCGGATGCAATGTCTGACGACTCAGAAAATCCGCTTCCCAATTTTCCACTCCCGGGATGTGGATAGCAGACAGGTGGCAGGAGTGAGACTCCGCCCATAGAATGATCTTGGTCACTTCTTCCATCGCTAGGGAACTCCTTGTTCCCCCCTGATGGTTGATATACGCAACAGTCGTCATGTTGTCTGATTGAAACCGTATGAACTTGGTCCTCGCTAGCTGAGGCCAAGCCTTGAGAGCATTGAATATCGCTCTCAGTTCCAGAATATTTATCGGTAGAAGAGATTCTTCCCGAGACCAAAGACCCTGAGCTTTCAGGGATCCCCAGACCGCGCCCCAGCCCATCAGACTGGCGTCGGTCGTGACAATGACCCACTCTGGTCTGTGGAATGTCATCCCTCGTGACAGGTTGTCCAGGGACAGCCACCAACGGAGTGAGTCTCTGGTCCTCTGATTTACTTGTATCTCTGGAGACAAGTCTGTATAGTCCCCATTCCACTGACTGAGCATGCACAGTTGTAACGGTCTTAGATGAATGCGCGCAAAAGGAACTATGTCCATTGCCGCTACCATCAACCCGATCACTTCCATGCACTGAGCTACGGAAGGAAGAGGAACGGAATGAAGTATTCGACAAGAGTCCAGGAGCTTTGTCTTTCTGGCCTCTGTTAGAAAAATCCTCATTTCTGAGGAGTCTATAATTGTTCCCAAGAAGGGAACCCTTGTTGACGGGGATAGAGAACTCTTTTCCACGTTCACTTTCCAGCCGTGCGATCTGAGAAAGGCCAGGACGATGTCCGTGTGAGCCTTTGCTCGAGGGAGGGACGACGCTTGAATCAGAATGTCGTCCAGGTAAGGTACTACTGCAATGCCCCTTGGTCTTAGCACCGCTAGAAGGGACCCTAGTACCTTTGTGAAAATCCTTGGAGCAGTGGCTAATCCGAAAGGAAGCGCCACGAACTGGTAATGTTTGTCCAGGAATGCAAACCTTAGGAACCGATGATGTTCCTTGTGGATAGGAATATGTAGATACGCATCCTTTAAATCCACCGTGGTCATGAATTGACCTTCCTGGATGGAAGGAAGGATAGTTCGAATGGTTTCCATCTTGAAAGATGGGACCTTGAGAAATTTGTTTAAGATCTTGAGATCTAGGATTGGTCTGAATGTTCCCTCTTTTTTGGGAACTATGAACAGATTGGAGTAGAACCCCATCCCTTGTTCTCTCAATGGAACAGGATGAATCACTCCCATTTTTAACAGGTCTTCTACGCAAAGTAAGAACGCCTGTCTTTTTATGTGGTCTGAAGACAACTGAGACCTGTGGAACCTTCCCCTTGGGGGAAGTCCCTTGAAGTCCAGAAGATAACCCTGGGAGACTATTTCTAGCGCCCAAGGATCCAGAACATCTCTTGCCCAAGCCTGAGCGAAGAGAGAGAGTCTGCCCCCCACCAGATCCGGTCCCGGATCGGGGGCCGATCTTTCATGCTGTCTTGGTAGCAGTGGCAGGTTTCTTTGCCTGCTTTCCCTTGTTCCAGCCTTGCATTGGTCTCCAAGCTGGCTTGGCCTGAGAAGTATTACCTTCTTGCTTAGAGGACGTAGCACCTTGGGCTGGTCCGTTTTTTACGAAAGGGACGAAAATTAGGTCTATTTTTTGCCTTGAAAGGCCGATCCTGAGGAAGGGCATGGCCCTTACCCCCAGTGATATCAGAGATAATCTCTTTCAAGTCAGGACCAAACAGCGTTTTCCCCTTGAAAGGAATGTTTAGTAGCTTGTTCTTGGAAGACGCATCAGCCGACCAAGATTTCAACCAAAGCGCTCTGCGCGCCACAATAGCAAACCCAGAATTCTTAGCCGCTAACTTAGCCAATTGCAAAGAGGCGTCAAGAGTGAAAGAATTAGCCAATTTGAGAGCATTGACTCTGTCCATAATCTCCTCATAAGGAGGCGAGTCACTATCGAGCACCTTAATCAGTTCATCAAACCAGAAATATGCGGCTGTAGTGACAGGGACAATGCATGAAATGGGTTGTAGAAGGTAACCCTGCTGAACAAACATCTTTTTAAGCAAACCTTCTAATTTTTTATCCATAGGATCTTTGAAAGCACAACTATCCTCTATGGGAATAGTGGTGCGTTTGTTTAAAGTAGAAACCGCTCCCTCGACCTTGGGGACTGACTGCCATAAGTCCTTTCTGGGGTCGACCATAGGAAACAATTTTTTAAATATGGGGGGAGGGACGAAAGGAATACCGGGCCTTTCCCATTCTTTATTAACAATGTCCGCCACCCGCTTGGGTATAGGAAAAGCTTCTGGGAGCCCCGGCACCTCTAGGAACTTGTCCATTTTACATAGTTTCTCTGGGATGACCAAATTTTCACAATCATCCAGAGTGGATAATACCTCCTTAAGCAAAATGCGGAGATGTTCCAATTTAAATTTAAAAGTAATCACATCAGATTCAGCCTGCTGAGAAATATTCCCTAAATCAGTAATTTCTCCCTCAGACAAAACCTCCCTGGCCCCCTCAGATTGGGTTAGGGGCCCTTCAGAGATATTAATATCAGCGTCGTCATGCTCTTCAGTAACTAAAACAGAGCATCCACGCTTACGCTGAACAGGGTTCATTTTGGCTAAAATGTTTTTGACAGAATTATCCATTACAGCCGTTAATTGTTGCATAGTAAGGAGTATTGGCGCGCTAGATGTACTAGGGGCCTCCTGAGTGGGCAAGACTCGTGTAGACGAAGGAGGGAATGATGCAGTACCATGCTTACTCCCCTCACTTGAGGAATCATCTTGGGCATCATTGTCATTATCACATAAATCACATTTATTTAAATGAATAGGAATTCTGGCTTCCCCACATTCAGAACACAGTCTATCTGGTAGTTCAGACATGTTAAACAGGCATAAACTTGATAAGAAAGTACAAAAAACGTTTTGAAATAAAACCGTTACTGTCACTTTAAATTTTAAACTGAACACACTTTATTACTGCAATTGCGAAAAAACATGAAGGAATTGTTCAAAATTCACCAAACTTTCACCACAGTGTCTTAAAGCCTTGAAAATATTGCACACCAAATTTGGAAGCTTTAACCCTTAAAATAACGGAACCGGAGCCGTTTTAAGCTTTAACCCCTTTACAGTCCCTGGTATCTGCTTTGCTGAGACCCAACCAAACCCAAGGGGAATACGATACCAAATGATGCCTTCAGAAGTCTTTTATAAGTATCAGAGCTCCTCTCACATGCGACTGCATGCCATGCCTCTCAAAAACAAGTGCGCAACACCGGCGCGAAAATGAGACTCTGCCTATGCTTTGGGAAAGCCCCTAAAGAATAAGGTGTCTAAAACAGTGCCTGCCGATATTATTATATCAAAATACCCAGAATAAATGATTCCTCAAGGCTAAATAAGTGTTAATATCAATCGATTTAGCCCAAAAAAAAAAGTCTACAGTCTAAATAAGCCCTTGTGAAGCCCTTATTTACAATCGTAATAAACATGGCTTACCGGATCCCATAGGGAAAATGACAGCTTCCAGCATTACATCGTCTTGTTAGAATGTGTCATACCTCAAGCAGCAAAGACTGCAAACTGTTCCCCCAACTGAAGTTAATGCTCTCAACAGTCCTGTGTGGAACAGCCATGGATTTTAGTTACGGTTGCTAAAATCATTTTCCTCATACAAACAGAATTCTTCATCTCTTTTCTGTTTCTGAGTAAATAGTACGTACCAGCACTATTTGAAAATAACAAACTCTTGATTGAATAATGAAAAACTACAGTTAAACACTAAAAAACTCTAAGCCATCTCCGTGGAGATGTTGCCTGTACAACGGCAAAGAGAATGACTGGGGTAGGCGGAGCCTAGGAGGGATCATGTGACCAGCTTTGCTGGGCTCTTTGCCATTTCCTGTTGGGGAGGAGAATATCCCACAAGTAAGGATGACGCCGTGGACCGGACACACCTATGTTGGAGAAATATCGTTCACTTTTTCACAAATTTTTTCACAAACTTTCGGTTTCTCACTGAAATTATTTACAAACAGCTTGTGCAATTATGGCACACATGGTTGTAAATGCTTCTCTGGGATCCCCTTTGTTCAGAAATAGCAGACATATATGGCTTTGGCATTGCTTTTTGGTAATTAGAAGGCCGCTAAATGCCGCTGCGCACCACACGTGTATTATGCCCAGCAGTGCAGGGGTTAATTAGGGAGCTTGTAGGGAGCTTGTATGGTTAATTTTAGCTTTAGTGTAGTGTAGTAGACAACCCAAAGTAATGATCTAGGCCCATTTTGGTATATTTCATGCCACCATTTCACCGCCAAATGCGATCAAATAAAAAAAAAACATTAAATTTTTCACAATTTTAGGTTTCTCACTGAAATCATTTACAAACAGCTTGTGCAATTATGGCACAAATGGTTGTAAATGCTTCTCTGGGATCCCCTTTGTTCAGAAATAGCAGATATATATGACTTTGGCGTTGCTTTCTGGTAATTAGAAGGCCGCAAAATGCTGCTGCGCATCACACGTGTATTATGGCTAGCAGTGAAGGGGTTAATTAGGAAGTTTGTAGGGAGCTTGCAGGGTTAATTTTAGAGATCAGCCTCCCACCTGACACATCAGACCCCCTGATCCCTCCCAAACAGCTCCCTTCCCTCCCCCACCCCACAATTGTCCCCGCCATCTTAAGTACTGGCAGAAAGTCTGCCAGTACTAAAATAAAAGCTTTTTGGGGGGTATAGGTTTTTTTTAAAAAAAAAAAATAATAATTATTCTGCTGTATAGGACCCCCCTTAGCCTCCAACCTCCCTGATCCCCCCCAAAACAGCTTTGTAACCTTCCCTATCTGCCTTATTGGGGCCATCTTGGGTACTGGCAGCTGTCTGCCAGTACCCAGCTTATACAAAAAAGTGCTTTTTTTTCTTAGTTTTTTTTTTCTGTAGTGTAGCTTCCCCAAACCCCCCCCCCCCCCACAAACCCCAACCACCTCATTGATCGATTTTTATTTTTTACTTTTGTTAACTGATTTAATTTAAACCTTGTTCTGTAGTGTAGCGGTTCCCACCCGCTCCCTCCCCGTGCACGCGCCCGCCCCCCGCCCTCCCGTGCACGCGCGCGCGTCCGTGCGCGCCCCCGGGCATCCCCGCCCACGATCCCGCCCCCCTCCACATCTCCAGGGCCATCGATGGCCGCCACCCGCCTCCCGGTAATGCTCCCACCCACCAACGAAGGAAGCCACCGATCTCCGGTGCAGAGAGGGCCACAGAGTGGCTCTCTCTGCATCGGAAGGCTTCAAAAGGTTATTGCAGGATGCCTCCATATCGAGGCATCACTGCAATAACCGGAAAGCAGCTGGAAGCAAACAGGATCGCTTCCAGCTGCTTTCCACACCGAGGACGTGCAGGGTACGTCCTCAGGCATTAACTGCCTTTTTTTTGAGGACGTACCCTGCACGTCCTCGGTCGTTAAGGGGTTAATAAGTACATCTGTGTGTAAATGTACCCAGGCTTTATAGTTGATTTAATAAGTACATCTGTGTGTAAATGTACCCAGGCTTTATAGTTGATTTAATGAGTACATCTGTGTGTAAATGTATCCAGGCTTTATAGTGTGATTTAATGAGTACATCTGTGTGTAATTGTACCCAAGTTTTATAGTGTGATTTAATAAGTACATATCTGTGTGTGTAAATGTACCAAGGCTTTATAGTGTGTTTTAATAAGTACATCTGTGTGTAAATGTACCCAGGATTTATAGTGTGATTTATTAAGTACATATCTGTGTGTAAATGTACCAAGGCTTTATAGTGTGATTTAATAAGTACATATCTGTGTGTAAATGTACCAAGGCTTTATAGTGTGATTTAATAAGTACATCTGTGTGTAAATGTATCCAGGCTTTATAGTGTGGTTTAATAAGTACATCTGTGTGTAATGTACACAGGCTCTATAGTGTGATTTAATAAGTACACATCTGTGTGTAAATGTACCCAGGCTCTATAGTGTGATTTAATAAGTACATCTGTGTGTAAATGTACCCAGGCTTTATAGTGTGATTTAATAAGTACATCTGTGTATAAATGTACCCAGGCTTTATAGTTGATTTAATAAGTACATCTGTGTGTAAATGTACCCAGGCTTTATAGTGTGATTTAATAAGTACATCTGTGTATAAATGTACCCAGGCTTTATAGTTGATTTAATAAGTACATCTGTGTATAAATGTACCCAGGCTTTATAGTTGATTTAATAAGTACATCTGTATGTAAATGTACCCAGGCTTTATAGTTGATTTAATAAGTACATCTGTGTGTAAATGTACCCAGGCTCTATAGTGTGATTTAATAAGTACATCTGTGTGTAAATGTACCCAGGCTCTATAGTGTGATTTAATAAGTACATCTGTGTGTAAATGTACCCAGGCTTTATAGTGTGATTTAATAAGTACATCTGTGTATAAATGTACCCAGGTTTTATAGTGTGATTTAATAAGTACATCTGTGTATAAATGTACCCAGGCTTTATAGTGTGATTTAATAAGTACATCTGTGTGTAAATGTACCCAGGCTTTATAGTGTGATTTAATAAGTACATCTGTGTGTAAATGTACCAAGGCTTTATAGTGTGATTTAATAAGTACATCTGTGTGTAAATGTACCCAGGCTTTATAGTGATTTAATAAGTACATCTGTGTGTAAATGTACCCAGGCTTTATAGTGTGATTTAATAAGTACATCTGTGTGTAAATGTACCCAGGCTATATAGTGTGATTTAATAAGTACATATGTGTGTAAATGTACCCAGGCTTTATAGTGTGATTTAATAAGTACATTTGTGTGTAAATGTACCCAGGCTTTATAGTGTGATTTAATAAGTACATCTGTGTGTAAATTGACCCAGGCTTTATAGTGTGATTTAATAAGTACATCTGTGTGTAAATGTACCCAGGCTTTATAGTGCAGGGATGTGCAATTCCTATAGCCCAACGCCCAGGACATGCAGTTTTGTGCGCTGGGCATGTGGTTTCTTATTACATTTAGCCCTACTGCGGACAAGCAGACAGCATTAGGGCTAAAGCTTTTTTTCTTTCTTTTTCATAGCACGCAGCCATTTCAGCGCGTGTCTCACGTCTTAGCTGTTACTATGGGAGGCTCAGCTTGGTCTCTGCTTTAGTGTTGTCTGCCTCCGTGAGCTCCTGTTAGTTGTTCATTTGTGAGCTGGAAGTGAGTGCGCAATTGATAATTCGCCTGTGAGCTGGAAGTGAGTGCACGATTGATAGTTCGCCTGTGAGCTGGAAGTGAGTGCACGATTGATAGTTCGCCTGTGAGCTGGAAGTGAGTGCACGATTGATAGTTCGCCTGTGAGCTGGAAGTGAGTGCGCGATTGATAGTTCGCCTGTGAGTTGGAAGTGAGTGCACGATTGATAGTTCGCCTGTGAGCTGGAAGTGAGTGCGCGATTGATAGTTCGCCTGTGAGCTTGAAGTGAGTGCGCGATTGATAGTTCGTCTGTGAGCTGGAAGTGAGCGCCAACTATAGTTCGCCTGTGAGCTTGAAGTGAGTGCGCGATTGATAGTTCGCCTGTGAGCTGGAAGTGAGTGCGCGATTGATAGTTCGCCTGTGAGCTGGAAGTGAGTGCGCGATTGATAGTTCGCCTGTGAGCTGGAAGTGAGTGCGCGATTGATAGTTCGCCTGTGAGCTGGAAGTGAGTGTGCGATTGATAGTTCGTCTGTGAGCTGGAAGTGAGTGCGCGATTGATAGCTCGTCTGTGAGCTGGAAGTGAGTGCGCGATTGATAGCTCGTCTGTGAGCTGGAAGTGAGTGCGCGATTGATAGTTCGCCTGTGAGCAGGAAGTGAGTGCGCGATTGATAGTTCACCTGTGAGCTGGAAGTGAGTGCGCGATTGATAGTTCGTCTGTGAGCTGGAAGTGAGTGCGTGATTGATAGTTCGCCTGTGAACTGGAAGTGAGTGCGCGATTGATAGTTCGCCTGTGAGCTGGAAGTGAGTGCGCGATTGATAGTTCGCCTGTGAGCTGGAAGTGAATGCGCGACTGATAGTTCGCCTGTGAGCTGGAAGTGAGTGCACGATTGATAGTTCGCCTGTGAGCTGGAAGTGAGCGCCAACTATAGTTCGCCTGTGAGCTGGAAGTGAGTGCGCGATTGATAGTTCGCCTGTGAGCGCCAACTATAGTTCGTCTGTGAGATGGAAGTGAGTGCGCGATTGATAGTTCGCCTGTGAGCTGGAAGTGAGCGCCAACTATAGTTCGCCTGTGAGCTGGAAGTGAGTGCGCGATTGATAGTTCGCCTGTGAGCTGGAAGTGAGTGCGCGATTGATAGTTCGCCTGTGAGCTGGAAGTGAGTGCGCGATTGATAGTTCGCCTGTGAGCTGGAAGTGAGTGCGCGATTGATAGTTCGCCTGTGAGCTGGAAGTGAGTGCGCGATTGATAGTTCGCCTGTGAGCTGGAAGTGAGTGCACGATTGATAGTTCGCCTGTGAGCTGGAAGTGAGTGCGCGATTGATAGTTTGTCTGTGAGCTGGAGGGGGTACGTTTTGAAATACATAAAATATGTGTATGATCTTTCTTACTTACATTTTTTTACACAGCTGAACTTTGTGCGCTGTTTCACTTTGAGGTTTTCCAGCGTTTTCTGTTATCAAAGTGAAACAGCACACAAAATTCAGCTGTATAAAAATAATGTAAGTAAGAAAGAGCATACACATATTTATGTATTTCAATAATAAAATCAACATTCTTAACTTGCTGATGATTCAAACTCAGAAATAGTATGTTGCATTCCACTTTGTACTCTATGAAATAACTTTATAACAACTGCAAGTCGCTTACTTCTCACCTTGTGCCCTCACAGTACATATCTGATCCGATTGTAGTGGCTGCCTTTTAACACCCATGGCTAACAAAGGTCGCTGCAATGTATTCCTGTGCAATACACTGCAGCTATTTTGGAAGCCATGGGGTTAACATTTGCTTTGTTTAGATTAGAAGCTGTGGAGGAGGGCTGCTTAGCGCTCACGGTATTACTGCTGAGCCTTTTCAGTGCGGGAGAAAGTGTCAGAGTGCCTACTTCCTACAAGTCTGCCGAGGCTTCATTTATATACAGCCCTCACTTCAAATAAACAGTGTCCGTGGAACGGTGAGGCTCTTATCATTTAGATTTATGTTGAGCTTAGATGATATTACCGTGTGTAGGGTGTTTTTTTGTTGTTGCTGTTAATATCAGTGATTTAAAAAGGCTACAAATGTTTTAAATGAGCATTTTGAAAATGTGATGTAACTTGTGTGTTTAGTGACCAGTGTGTTGAACACTTGTCTTTATATTACTTGTACATCTGTCACATTAAAAGCAGTGGTTTTCAGTCCAGTCTTGCTTTGGAACATTTTCAAATTTAGAGAAATAATGATTTATATATGTTTCATACCCCAATAACTGTTAACTTAACAAAAAAAGGATACCAGGTATTATAATAGTACACAAATTATTAGGAACATTGCACAGCCATAATTACTTTATATTACCTTAACAGATAACACCTTTGGTGAGAATTACTGGTGTATATTAATAAAATAAGCCATAAACTAGAGGTTATAATTGTCTAAGATGATAGAAAGTCTTTTCCCTTTATTTGTAAACAAAAAATCATTCCTGCAGACATTTGCCATACTTTAATGACAACTAATGCAGCAAATGATGCAGGCACATAGCAACATGGCAATTATTAGTAATGATAAAGTTTGCCATGTCCCTGCATTAGTTACACACACACACACACACACATATATTTAACCCCTTAACGACCAACGACGTATGGGGTACGTCCTGCAAAAAAATGCAGTTAATGACCAAGGACGTACCCCGTACGTCGTTGGTCTTTGAAAGCAGTGGAAGCGATCCTGATCACTTCCAACTGCTTTCATGTTATAGCAGTGATGCCTCGATATTGAGGCATCCTGCTATAACATTTTTTAGCCGTCCGATGCAGAGAGAGCCACCCTGTGGCCCTCTCTGCATCGGCCATCAATGGCTATGTTCGTTGGTGGGTGGGAGCTGATCCAGGGAGGCGGGTGGGTGGCATCGAGTGCGCGCGCGTGCGCGGGTGCGCGCGCGGGAGTGGGAACCCTACACTATGGAACAAGTAAGGTGGTACTTGGTGGGAGAGAGGGTGGGAAGTTGAACATTATAAATTCTAACGATCTGGGAGGGTGGGAGGTTGGGGGTTGAGGGGGGGGCAGCTACACTACAGAAAATAGTAGTTTTAAAATAATAAAATAAAAAAATTGATAGAAAACATTTGATTTCAAACTGGGTACTGGCAGACAGCTGCCAGTACCCAATATGGCGCATAATAAGGCAGAGAGGGGGGTTAGAGAGCTGTTTGGGGGGGATCAGGGAGGTTGGGGGCTAAGGGGGGATCCTACAGAGCAGAATTATTATTATTATTTTTTTTTAAATCCCCAAAAAACTCTTATTTTAGTACTGGCAGACTTACTGCCAGTACTTAAGATGGCGGGGACAATTGTGGGGTGGGGGAGGGAAGAGAGCTGTTTGGGAGGGATCAGGGGGTGTGATGTGTCATGTGGGAGGTTGATACCTACACTAAAGCTAAAATTAACCCTACAAGCTCCCTACAAGCTCCCTAATTAACCCCTTCAATGCTGGGCATTATACACGTGTGGTGCGCAACGGCATTTAGCTGCCTTCTAATTACCAAAAAGCAAAGCCAAAGCCATATATGTCTGCTATTTCTGAACAAAGGGGATCCCAGAGAAGCTTTTACATCAATTTATGCCATAATTGCACAAGCTGTTTGTAAATAATTTCAATGAGAAACCTAAAATTGTGAAAAATGTAACGCTTTTTTTTATTTGTTCGCATTTGGCGGTGAAATGGTGGCATGAAATATACCAAAATGGACCTAGATCAATACTTTGGGTTGTCTACTACATTATACTAAAGCTAAAATTAACCCTACAAGCTCCCTACAAGCTCCCTAATTAACCCCTTCAATGCTGGGCATAATACACGTGTAGTGCGCAGTGGCATTTAGCGGGCTTCTAAATACCAAAAAGCAATGCCAAAGCCATATATGTCTGCTATTTCTGAACAAAGGGGATCCCAGAGAAGCATTTACAACCATTTATGCCATAATTGCACAAGTTGTTTGTAAATAATTTCAGTGAGAAACCTAAAGTTTGTGAAACAATTTGTGAAAAAGTGAACAATTTTTTTTATTTGATCGCATTTGGTAGCGAGATGGTTGCATGAAATATACTAAAATGGGCCTAGATCAATACTTTGGGATGTCTTCTAAAAAAAAATATATACATGTCAAGGGATATTCAGGTATTCCTGAAAGATATCAGTGTCCCAATGTAACTAGCGCTAATTTTGAAAAAAAGTGGTTTGGAAATAGCAAAGTGCTACTTGTATTTATTTCCCTATAACTTGCAAAAAAAAACAAAGAACATGTAAACATTGGGTATTTCTAAACTCAGGACAAAATTTAGAAACTATTTAGCATGGGTGTTTTTTGGTGGTTGTAGATGTGTAACAGATTTTGGGGTTCAAAGTTAGAAAAAGTGTGTTTTTTTCCATTTTTTCCTAATATTTTATAATTTTTTTATAGTAAATTATAAGATATGATGAAAATAATGGTATCTTTAGAAAGTCCATTTAATGGCGAGAAAAACGGTATATAATATGTGTGGGTACAGTAAATGAGTAAGAGGGAAATTACAGCTAAACACAAACACTGCAGAAATGTAAAAATAGCCTTGGTCCCAAACGGACAGAAAATGGAAAAGTGCTGTGGTCCTTAAGGGGTTAACCTCACCTCCTAGCCTTCACGGTTTGCAAAGCTCTTACTCCTGAATTTAAGAAGCTAAAGGAATAGTCTAGTCAACATTAAACGTTCATGATTCAGATAAAGCAGGCAATTCTAAAGGGACAGTCTACGCCAGAATATTGTTTAAAAAGATAGATAATCCCTTTATTACCCATTCCCCAGATTTACATAACCAACACGGTTATATCATCTAGTGTAGCCAAGCATTTCAATGTATATAAATAGCCTCATGAGGTTGTCCCCATTAAGTTTAGTTGTTTTTTTTATAAAGTAAGCTACAATTCTCATTTTGAAATCTGTTCTGTTTAATTTCACTACCTACTTGCATTTGTTGATTGCATTAAAGTATTGTTAGGTCTGTCTCCTTATCCATAAAAACCTTATTTAAATACAGTTTTGATTCAAATTATTTTGCAAATCAGGACAAGTAGATTGTCACGAGGGACAAGTAGATTGGGCTCCCGCTTTAGTCCCTTGGACAAGTAGTTTTTTTTAAAAAATTCCACACCCCTGAACTTACATTAGTGTTGATGGGAAACTCATTTATTGTGCTGATAGTGGCTCAGAGAAACTCTCTGATACACACTGATTTATCAGGTGCCACCACGCCTCTAGTCTTACTGATGTCAGTTGCTGTTAATTGTTATTGTTTTGTTTATTTGTTGTTTTGTTTATTTAAATGTTTTAGTTATATATGAGGCTTGGCTGCTTCAGATGGTTCAAGAATGGACTTTTGGACTCAGAGTAGATTCAGCTATATTGTTGGGACTATATACAGCTACCTATAATGTGCTTTATGATGATTGCTATCGTATAATGCTATGTGATGCTGTCCAAGTTCCTCTAAGAAAAATGTCAAAAATAAAGTTTTAAAAAAAAAAAACCACTACTCAGTAGGCGCTACACCTGGGTTAACTCAAGTAGATTACATATAAAATACATTATATAGGGGGCGGAGCTAACCGCTGAGCAAGATAGCCGCACTAGAGAGGAGCTCTGTCAAGCGTTATAGTTTAAAGTTTATTTAACCGGCCAAATTTGGCCACAATTGCCACTAAATTTACTCCCAGGACACTTAGAAGCAAGCGAGTACTTGTAAAGGCTTGTGGAACCTAACTTCAGGAATTTCGTTTGACCTTGCTGTCGGGGGGTTGGCAGCCAGCCATTTCCCTTTGGGACATTTGCCGCAGCCTCGCCGCTCTCACCTGCACAGCCTCGGAGGGTCGGGGCTCCGCTCTGAGATGTCTGTGCAGGTGTTTTGCTGTGCCTGAGGTCTGGGTCTGTGCCGAGGTTCACGGCGCCTGGCGGGTTCCCGCCACCGCTCCCTAAGGAAGAAGACAGAGGCCAAAAAGAGTTCCGGTGAGCCATCCTAAGGCCCCAAGAGCAAGCCCGCACACCACCCTGCCCTGGGCAAAGACACTGCCGGGAAACGGACGCCCGGACCTTCACAGTCCAGCTGGGCTGCAGGAGATCTCCCACCTCTCATCACTGCTCCGCTCCAGAGCAGCAGTTTGTAACCGGCTGCAGTTGCCGGGTGTCAGTCAAGTGGTCACCTACCTCGGGAAACCCCTCTCTGGTACAGGGATTGTGTTCATATTGCTGCCCTGCCGACCACGCAGGCAGGTTGATGTAGAGTTCACGAGGTGGGAGTGAAGTGACATCGCCAAGCGCACCATACTTCCAGTGGCGCGAACTTCGCCATCTTGGGGCCTGAGCTCCTTGCTTCATCCAGGATCCTTAGCAGTGGAGCATGTCATACTTTGGACAGCAAGGGTAAGAACCACCTTGATACACTGCAGTAACTGTATGGTTTTACCCGGTGACCCTTTAAGCCTTCCCCATACTGCTCTAACTGCCAGGGCTGTAACAAACTCCCAGTGCTCCACCACAGGTTATAGGAGTGTGATTTTCTAGGGTCCCCACACAACTGGTTAATTTAATCTTGGTTATATGGCTGGGTGCTCCTACACACTTTAGAGCACATACTTACAAATCTACTTACCCCTGGAATTTCACAATAATCCATATTATTTGGGCCAGGCAGCAGCTTTTGTGTACTTGCTAGGTGCTAGCAGAGAAGCCAACTCAGATTCACCCTACCCTCTGTAGTGTGCCACACTAAGTCTCCCTATTCTTCTACTCTCCCTAAGGCCACACTTCAAAATAAAGTACAAAAGACAAAAAAAAAAAAAAAGAGAAAAAATAAAAGAAGAAAGTGACAACAAAAACATAAAAGGAGAAATATAAAAGGGGGGGGAAATAAATAAATAAAATATATATATCTAAATACAAAATCCCCTTTTTTGCTGGAACTACTCCTGGGCCCTATGGGATAGCCCTGCACGGACTAAAATTTATACTTGTGGAACTCTTTTAACTCTGAAATAGGCTGCTGTGCCAGTTCAGGTGTCCCTGAATGCTATCATTGGGGTGTAGTGTAACGGAGCATAACATTGTTAAAGGCTGCTGCGTCAGCTCAGGTGTCTCTGCAATTTTTAAACAATTCAGAGTGTAGTGTTTTTTACATAACTTGTACTTTTCTCCAACAGAGAGTGTGGTCTTGCTTCACCTAGACCTCAGTTCCTCTTGCTTTGGCTGCCCACACCTATTTGAAGTTTCCTAAGTCAAAAGAGAAAGCAATTTTAGCTTCTCGTTCTGTGTGTCTGCCAGCAAGAGAAACTGCTATAACTATATTTGTTGACGAGTTTATCTGTGTGTTCATTTTTCTCATTTTTGATTCCCCCTTTGAACTCTCCCTTTCCGGCCCGCTCACATGGGCTGGTCACTTCCACCTTCCTTTTACCCTTCCTTCGGGTCGTATCCCCTCTTCCCTGAGTTCGAAGGGGGTACCTCTTTCAAGATACATTTAGGTATTTCACTGTTGGTAAAAGGTAAACTGCATAAGGTGCCTGCCTGGCCCCTTTCTCCACCTAAGTCGGCTCTTTCAGACAGTTGTTAAGTCCTGAAGGGCGGAATTCTGCCCATAAGGGTCACTATGGGGAGATAGCGGTTTCAGGTAGGCGTCTGGCCCTACTCCGTTATGTAACGTTAATGTATATGTGAATTTTTCCCTCTTTTTCTGTCGGCCTGTGGGGTCCAAACATCCCCTTAACAACCTCTAATCTAAGCTCAGTTGTTCAGTATATGGTACCCACCCTCCACACGAAAATGCCTCATGCCTCTAGGAGACATTCGAAAACACCAGGATCGGTTAAAAAAACGGTCCTGGACCATTTCACGCAATCATCTAAGGAGCAGATTGAAGACTCTAACGAGGGTCAGAGTGATTCTGAGTCGATGGGAGATGGCTCCCAGCCTGACCTTACCCCACCTGTCAGACCACAACACTTCATCACGGAAGCCACTCTTAAAAAAATGCTTGCAAACCAAACTCTCTCCATAACCAAAGAAATTCAGCGTAACCATGCTGAACTCCGCAAGGACATTTCGGAGATTGGCGATAGGGTCGACTCTCTTGAAAGAAAACAAGATGATCTTGCCATTGATCATACAAACCTGTTGTCCTATTCTGAATCCCTTGCGGAACAGATCAATCAGCTGGAGTTCAAACTTGCAGATGTGGAAGACAGAGCTCGCAGAAATAATGTTAGGTTTCGAGGAATACCAGAAGATGTCCAGCCGGCCGAGATTCAGAACTATTTAAAAGATCTCTTCAAAGACCTCCTTGGTCCAACGGAGGGGCTGACGGATACCATGGAAAGAGCCCATAGAGCCTTGCGCCCTAGAACTGTCTCACAGGAGAAACCGAGAGACGTTATAGCCTGTTTTCATAGTTTCCTCTTCAAAGACAGACTCATGCAGGCAGCCTTTCGGAAGCCACAGGTATCGGAACGGTTTAAAGACATCCAGTTGCTGCCTGACCTTTCTGCGCACACTCTGCAGCACCGAAGATACTTCCAGCCAGTCACTCTAATTCTTCGCAGGGAGAATATCAAATACAGGTGGGGTTACCCAACCAAATTAATAATAACAAAAGATAATAAAACATTCACAGTGACCTCTCTTCCTCAAGCGACCTCTCTTCTCACGCAATGGGGACTTATGACAGATGGCTTGAGAGACCCTCCTGCTTCTAGCTCTAAGCTAAGAGTCACGGCACCCGAATGGTCTGTTAAGGAACAAAGACCCAAGAGGTTGAAAACACAACTGCCTCAGGATACAACCCAACAGGATACTCTACCCTCCTGAAATCTGAGCTTGACTACGTTCATATACTACAGGCTTGACATTTCAGAATGTATTTAACCCTAATCCTCTTCTTCTTTGTTACTATACTACCTTAACATGGAGTAGGGCCTGTACTGTTTGAAATATGCCACCTTATAATTATAGGATGCCATACTCAACTGTTCTATGTTAGACATATATGTTCATATGGTTACTGTTTGCTTTGTCGATGCCCCACTTGGGGGCCCATAGGTTGACGTTTGTTAATATCTAAAATTGAGCTTGACTACGTTTACATATTACAGGTTCGACATTACAGAATGTATTTAACTCTACCCATCTTCTTTTTTATTATAATACTAATTCGGCACGGAGTAGGGCCTGTACTGTTTACAATATGTCACCCTCTAACTACAAGTAGCCAAACTCAACTGTTTTATGTTAGACATATACGTTGATATTGTTACGGTTTGTTTGCCGTCACCCCGCTTGGGGCTCACAGGTTGACGAATACTAATACTTTATATTGCCTTTCTACTATCTGGTTAACTAGTTTTGCTAATGGAGTGGGGCTGGACTTTCCGGCTCCCCCGTTTACTAACTTGCTCTTAGCTCCCCCCTCCATAGGTTAACCCACACCAGGGTTCCACCAAGGTGGACTATTTCCACCTTGTACTGTCGGTACATTCCTGCATTAAGCGTTTATCTCATTCCCTTCCCATCCTATTCTTTTCGCATACACTTCCTGTCCAGGCCCTGTCCCAAGCCCTCCCGCCCTCCCCCCACCCTTTCCCTTCTACATCCCAGGGATAGAAACTGAAAATGAACCGTTTAAGAATCCTCACACACAACTCTAGGGGCTTAAACTCTCCTTTCAAAAGAAGTTTGCTTACCCGTATGCTCAATCACCATAACCCCGACATTGTATTCTTACAAGAAACACATTGGCTGTCTGATACCCCTCATAGATTTTACTTGCGCTCCTACACGACCATAGAGTATTCTCCATTCACAAAAAAAGCTAGAGGAACAGCAGTCATGATACACAGGAGAGTAGCCTATGAAGAAATTCAGGTACTAAAGGACCCCCAGGCTAGGTTCACCATAGTAATTTGCAAGCTAGATCATGTCACACATACCCTAGTTTCGGTATACTTGCCCAACTCTCACCAACCTGCATGCCTTAGAAAAATTCTTCGATTGATAGATCAACACAAACAGAGTTGTAATAGCAGGGGACTATAACATGATCTGGGATACTAAAATGGACCGCAATACCCTATCCCCGACTAAGACCCCTTCCCCACTGACTCTTCTTGCCACGCGGTTTAGGTCTATTATGTCCGAATTTGGGTACTATGACATATGGAGATCATTACACACAACAGACAGGGATTTCACTCACTACTCCCAAGCGCACAAAACCTATTCCAGGTTGGACCATATATTCTGCTCGGTGGCGACCCTAGACTCAGTCCTCCACTCCAGCATCCCCCTCTGCTCATGGTCAGATCACGACCCAGTCCTTGCGGACCTACGCGCTAGCGACCCCTGTTCCCATAAAAGCAAGTGGTCCCTCCCGCGCAATATCTTGGCGGACACTCCTTTCAGGGAAGAATTGCGCAGAGACATTATAGAACTCATCCAACTCAATGACAAAGGACAGACCGCTGACGACACACTTTGGGGTGCTATTAAGGCTGTAATCAGAGGCTACATCATCCGTAAGCAAGCCCGACTTAGGAAGTTGGCAGGACTCACCTTAGCCCAAGCCCATTGTAAACTTAGACTACTTGAATCCACTAACAGAGCCAACATTACAGACACATTGATCGCTCAGATCTCAGCTGTGCGCTCACATATTAACCATTTAGAACTGCGTCGTACCCAAGAGAATCTCACTAAACTTAAGCAGTTATTCTATTATAAAGGCAACAGAGCAGACACTATGTTAGCTCACAAACTGCGCCAGCGGAACAGCACGTCTCGCATACATCAAATTCTGTACAATAACAAGACCCACAGACTCCCCTCACAGATAGGAGACTGTTTCTCAGACTACTATTCCAAACTTTACAACATTGAGAATACTGAAAATAGAATCCCCGCCTCTACACAACAGATTAGACAATTCCTTGACTCACTAAACCTTCCAGCTTTAACGTTGGAGCAGCAAGAGTCTCTGACTAATCCATTTACCCAGTTAGAAATTACGCAGGTCATTAAGCGCCTTAAACCCCTTAAGGCCCCCGGTCCAGACGGATTCCCTGCACAGTTTTACAAAACTTACTGTCAAGAACTGATGCCACTGCTTCATAGGTTTTTTAGCACAGCTAGACAAGAAGGAAGCTTTAGGCAAGAATTTTTAGAAGCTGAGATTATCATGATCCCTAAGCCTAATAAAGACCCCTCCCTTTGCCCCAACTATAGACCCATCTCGCTAATAAACGTGGACATTAAAATATATTCCAAACTTCTAGCCAACCATATATGTAAACTCCTACCCAGTTTAATTAACCCAAATCAAGTAGGGTTTATACATAATCGTGAGGGCCCAGATAACACTAGGCGTCTTATCAACATTGTTTGCGAATCGACAAGAATGAACAAGCCTTTCTCAGTTATCTCTCTAGATGCTGAGAAGGCCTTTGATAGAGTCAGATGGAGTTACCTCTGGGAGACTCTTAGCGTCTTCAAGTTTCCCTCTGATATATGCCTCGCAATTCAAGCTTTATATTCCAGACCCACAGCAGTGGTCAGGGGCTTAGGGTTTCAATCGACCCCATTCTCTATTTTCAATGGTACGAGGGAGGGTTGCCCACTCTCCCCGCTTTTGTTTGCTCTGGCAATCGAGCCACTCGCTGAAACAATACGTACCGACAAGGGCTTAGAGGGAATTACGCTATCTGGCTCAAAGCATAGCATCGCCCTGTTTGCGGACGATGTTACAGTGTTTTCTGCGGATCCGCTTCGTACACTCCCAAGGCTCCTGGAAATTCTTGAGGCCTTTGGCTCTCTTTCTTTTTACAAGCTTAACGCCCCCAAAACAGAAATCTACTGGTGGGGTTACTCCCAAAACTATGTTATGGACCTACAAAAGAAGTTTGACTTTAAATGGTCTAACAAATGGGTCGCTCACCTTGGAGTTAAAATCTCTAAAAACTTGAAGCAGATGGTCAAGGATAACTACCTGCCCCTTTTGGCGGACTTACGTGCTTTAAAAAATGTATGGGACCACAAGAGCATATCTTGGATGGGCCGCATAGCTTCCCTCAAAATGTCGTTTCTTCCTCGGCTTACTTATCTGTTTAGATGTCTTCCGATTAGAATTCCTACTCATCTCCTGTTACAATTTCAAAGTGAGTGCACGAAATTTATTTGGCAGAATAGGACTCCCAGAATAGCCCATAAAACCCTACAGTTTCCCGTCCAGCTAGGAGGATTAGCCTCCCCATCTATAGTTAAGTATTATGAGGGAGCCATGCTCACGCATATCTCCCAATGGGGGGTGCTCCAGTCACAAGATAGGTGGAGAGACATCGAACAAGCCTCACTACCCTTTGACATCTACCTAAAGGATATAATCTGGACCCCAGCCCATAGTCGTAGAACCTTACGCATTAATAATCCTGTAGTTCTGGAATGTCTGGCAATATGGGATAAGATTCGGCATCGTAATCTGATTGCACCTCATCCCTCCCCGATCACTTCTGTCTCAGGCCTCCTTACAGGCCTTGCGGAAACACACCCCAATACGTGGGCTCGAATAGGTGTGAAACAATTCTCTGACTTTTGGTCAGGGTCCGGTAGTGATGGATATATCTCGCTGTCCCAGGACAGTTCTCGGGATAATATTCCGCCCTACCTCCACTTTGAACTTACTAGAATCAAGAGTTTCCTCTCTAGCTGGGGATTCCTCCCTACCGTTCCCCGACAGCTTACCCCATGGGAATCTGTGTGGAAAGGAGGTCGTAGACTTTATAGGCCTCTTTCGAGGCACTACAGTCTGCTTGAGGGCTCCATACCTCCCGACCTGGCGCCACATCTGCTTAAGTGGGACGCTGTTCTTCACACTCGTATTCCAGTAAACGCTTGGCAAGGGTCTATTACTCTAACCAAAAAATCATTGCATTGTATAACAATGTTCGAAACTTACTACAAAATCATCTCTCAATGGTATCTGGTCCCCGCGCGGCTGTCCAAAATGTTTCCATTGTCTTCTCCACAGTGTTGGAGAGCTTGCGGTTCCCGCGGTGATATGCTCCACACATGGTGGGAATGCCAAAAGCTAACTCCCCTGTGGAACGCGTGCTTCCGCACTTTGACGGCCTTTAAGATCACAATACCCAAAGGTCCAGCCACGGCACTCCTCCACCTAAATTTGCACACTCTCCCCAAACATCAGCAGATTTTCTGTGTTTACCTCCTGTCATCAGTTAAAACTAATATAGCTAGATGTTGGAAGAAAGCAACTCACCCAAGGTGGCTTGATATCCTTAACACGATGGCCTACTTATATACAATGGAGAAAGACATATACTATAGTTTGGACAAAGCAGACCTTTTCGAAATGGTTTGGGCTGACTGGACAGACACACATGACACTATATGGTCACCCCAGGTTAGGGCCTAAGCGCTCACGCCACCGCCACCTCGAGACGACCCTCGGAGTTGTCTTCCCCCTTCCCCTCTTTTTCTATTCCCCATCGGTGTGTACCTTCCTCCCCCTCCCCCCACTTTCCCGCCCCGTTAATAGCTACTCAGAAATGTACCGACTCCACCTTCTTTTTTTTTTTCTTTCTTCTTCTCCTTCTTTGATTGATTTTCAAATACACCAGTTATATGTTACAGATCTATATTTCTATGTGTATGATGTGTACCGCTATGTGCAGGGGTCCTGCGAGTCCCCAGTTGTTGATCTATTTTGTTTAAAATGAATAAAAACTATTCTTTAAAAAAAAAAAAAAATACATTATATATTGATTCAGGCAATGACGGAAACTAAAAAGTACAGACCAGTGATCTCTCAATTGTATGGATCTAATTATTCCCTAGACCATGCACATGGACTCTCACAGGTGGATTTTCTATGTATTTCTCTTTTTTGGGATCATCTATGTGAAATTAGGGTGAATAACACATTTATTTGAATGCACATCTATAGGGTTTCTGTGCTGCTGGGGAGCTCAGGATGTAAATCTGCAGGGAATGACAGCTCTAATCTTTATGGCCACTGGAATTGAATTTATATTTTCTGTGTCAGAGTAAAATGCTTATTTGTGCTCTAGGTATTTATCTGAACCCTGGGAAATGATGGATTCATTTTATGCAATTTGTTTCCTGCAATGATAGCACTTAAATCTTTATAGTTCTGATGGTTCTGTCTTCTAGAAAAAAACCTTAAAGGGATAGGAAACCCTACTTTTTTCTTTAAATATATAGATAGAGCATGACATTTTAAAGAATTTTCTAATTTTACTTATATTATTATTTTTCTTTATTCTCTTTGTTTCTTTTGTTAAAAGGCAGGCTTGTCTCTCTTTATATGACAATTAAAAACATGGCGGGGGAGGGGCATATGAGGTGGGAGGGGCATATGAGGTAGGTAGGTGGAGCAAAAAGGGGGTGGGGGCCCTGTCACACTTTTTGCCAGAGGCCTTGGTTGGTCTCAGTCTGCCGCTGTATATACATTTATATAAACTAATGTTATTGTCAGCTGTAAAACACAAAGACCTAAATACCACTGAGGAGGTAAATTGTGAAAACGAAGTGATAAAAACATTTATTGCCATTAAAGTCTATGGAGAATTTTTATGACACCAACAGTTTCCAAACTTTACCACCGCAATGAAAACAAGGCCAAAGAATGATCTTTTGCAACCATATAAAAAAAGCACTTAAATCTGTGCTTAAAGGGACAGTCTATTCCAGAAATTTTATATTTAAAAAAAGATAGATAATCCCTTTATTTACCATTCACCAGTTTTGCATAACCAACACGGTTGTATTAATATACTTTTTACCACTGTGAATACCTTGTATTTAAGCCTCTGCAGACTGCCCCCCATCTCAGATCTTTTGACAGACTTGTATTTTACCCAATCAGTGCTGACTCAAAAAACTCCACAGGAGTGAGCACGTTATCTAAATAGCACACATGAACTAGCAGTGTCTTGCTGTAAAAAGCTATAAAAATGCACTAATAGATAAAAGATAAAGAGGCAAGAAATTAGCATATGTGCCTATCTAGGTTTAGTTTAGAATAAAGCAGATTTGATGATAAAAGTAAATTTGAAAGATGCTAAAAATTGCATGTCCTATCTGAATCATGAAAATTTAATTTTAACTTTACTTTAACCTGTTAGCGACCAGACCATTTTTCAATTTTCTTACCGATAGGGACCAGGGCTATTTTTACATTTCTGCAGTGTTTGTGTTTAACTGTAACTTTCCTCTTAGTCATTTACTGTACCTACACATATTATATACTGTTTTTCTCGCCAATAAATGGACTTTCTAAAGATACCATTATTTTCATCATATCTTATAATTTACTATAAAAAAAATAATATATAAAATGATTAAAAAAATGGAAAAAACAACACACTTTTTCTAACTTTGACCCCCCAAAATCTGTTCCAACCACCAAAAAACACTTATGCTAAATAGTTTCTAAATGTTGTCCTGAGTTTAGAAATACCCAATGTTTACATGTTCTTTGCTTTTTTTTCAAGTTATAGGGCAATAAGTACAAGTAGCACTTTGCTATTTCCAAATCATTTTTTTTTTCAAAATTAGCGATAGTTACATTGGAACACTGATATCTTTCAGAAATTCCTGAATATCCCTTGACATGTATACATTTATTTAGTAGACAACCCAAAGTATTCATCTAGGCCAATTTTAGTATATTTCATGATACCATTTCACCGCCAAATGTGATAAAAAAAAAAAAAAATCATTAACTTTTTTACTAACTTTTTCACAAACTTTAGGTTTCTAACTGAATTTATTTACAAATAGCTTGTGCAATTATGGCACAAATGGTTGTAAATGCTTTTCTGGGATCTCCTTTGTTCAGAAATAGCTGACATTTATGGCTTTGGCATTACTTTTTGGTAATTAAAAGGCCGCTAAATGTCATTATGCACTACATTTGTATTATGCCCAGCAGTGAAGGGGTTAATTAGGTAGCTTGTAGGGGGCTTGTAGGGTTAATTTTAGCTTTAGTGTAGAGATCAGCCTCCCACCTGACACATCCCACCCCCTGATCCCTCCCTGACCCCTCTCAAACAGCTCTCTTCCCTCCCCCACCTTACAATTGTCACCGCCATCTTAAGTACCGGCAGAAAGTCTGCCAGTACTAAAATAAAAGGCATTTTTTAAAATGTATTTATTTATCTGCAGTGTTGGATCCCTCCTTAGCCCCTAACCTCCCTGATGGAGCCATTTTGGTACCGACTGCTGTCTGCCAGTACCCAGTTTGATGAAAAAAATATATATTTTTTTTATTTAAAAAAAAAAAAAATTCTGTAGTGTAGCTGCCCCCCCTCAATTCCCTACAACCCTCCCAGATCCCTTTCCTAATATTTATTCCCCCCTCCCTCTCCATCCTTCTCATACATTTTACTGAATGTAGATGTTGCGCACTCCCGTACAATTGCACGCACTTGAGGGACACAGGATCCGGAACTGACTAGCAATGGGCCGCCCACCTGCCTACTTGCTATGGTTCCCACCCACCAACGATCGGCACCATTGCTGGCTGATGCAGAGAGGGCCACAGAGTGGCTCTCTCTTCATTGATGGGTAAAAAGGGTATTGCAGTGATGCCTCAATATCAAGGCATTAATGCAATACCCTGAGAGCGATCACAATTGAATCCCCAGAGGATGTGCCAGGCACGTCCTTGGTTGTTAACAACCATTTTTTGCAGGACATGCCTGGCACGTCATTGGTCGTTAAGGGGTTAAACTCTGAAAATTGTGGGTTTTCCAATCATTAGCATTTTATGTGCACACTACAGGCTTCATAAACCTGCCCCTGCTACATATCTTCCCCTAGTAAGTCTGAGCAGGAGTGATAAGATCATGTTAAAGGGACATTAAACCCAATTTTTTCTTTCATGATTCAAATAGAGAATACCATTTAAAAAACAACTTTCAAATTTACTTCTGTTATCTAATTTGCTTCATTCTCTTGATATGTCTTCCTGAAAAGCTTATCTAGATAGGCTCAGTAACTTCTGATTGGTGGCTGCTCATATTTGCCTCATGTGATTTGCTCACCCTTGTGCATTGCCATTTCTTTAACAAAGGATATCTAAGGAATGAAGCAAATTACAAAGTAGAAGTAAATTAGAAAGTTGTTTAAAATTATATTCTCTGTCTTAAAGGGACAGTATACACTCATTTTCATATAATTGCATGTAATAGACACTACTATAAAGAATAAGATGCACAGATACTGATATAAAAATCCAGTATAAAATGGTTTAAAAACGTACTTAGAAGCTGTCAGTTTGGCTCTGTTGAAAAGGTAGCTGGAAAGCCCACTGCAAGTTGGAAATAAGACACTCCCCCCTCCCCCTTCTTTTGCATATGAAAAGACCCTTTACACAAACAGGAGCAAGGTGGAGAAGGTAGCTGACAGTATTCAAATAAAACTTTGGGGCTTGGTTAGGAGACTGAAAATCAGAGCAATGTTATTTAAAAATAAGCAAAATTATAATTTAAAAAAAAACAAAACAAAAAAAAAAAACTTTATGGGCTTTATAAATAGATAATCTACAAAACATTTCTGCAAAGAAAAAATGAGTGTATAATGGCCCTTTAATCATCTTGGAATGCATCTGATTGCTGTCTTAATGCATCTTAATGCGGCAATGCTATAACGTAAAGGGAAGTCTGCCTTAAAAAGCAGGCTAAAAAGTAAAAAAGTGAGTCATTGTGAACCTCATTTGTATATCTCACCAAGAATCCTTTGCTGCATTGGAAACAATGTAATCAGAGAGTTTCTGTGGTAAAAACAGAATTTATGCTTACCTGATAAATTACTTTCTCCAACGGTGTGTCCGGTCCACGGCGTCATCCTTACTTGTGGGAATATCTCTTACCCAACAGGAAATGGCAAAGAGTCCCAGCAAAGCTGGCCATATAGTCCCTCCTAGGCTCCGCCCACCCCAGTCATTCGACCGACGGACAGGAGGAAAAAATAGGAGAAACCATATGGTACCGTGGTGACTGTAGTTAGAGAAAATAATTCATCAGACCTGATTAAAAAACCAGGGCGGGCCGTGGACCGGACACACCGTTGGCGAAAGTAATTTATCAGGTAAGCATAAATTCTGTTTTCTCCAACATTGGTGTGTCCGGTCCACGGCGTCATCCTTACTTGTGGGAACCAATACCAAAGCTTTAGGACACGGATGAAGGGAGGGAGCAAATCAGGTTACCTAAATGGAAGGCACCACAGTTTGCAAAACCTTTCTCCCAAAAATAGCCTCCGAAGAAGCAAAAGTATCAAATTTGTAAAATTTGGCAAGTGTGCAGTGAAGACCAAGTCGCTGCCTTACATATCTGATCAACAGAAGCCTCGTTCTTGAAGGCCCATGTGGAAGCCACAGCCCTAGTAGAGTGAGCTGTGATTCTTTCAGGAGGCTGCCGTCCGGCAGTCTCGTAAGCCAATCGGATGATGCTTTTAAGCCAAAAGGAAAGAGAGGTAGAAGTCGCCTTTTGACCTCTCCTTTTACCAGAATAGACGACAAACAGAGAAGATGTTTGTCTGAAATCCTTTGTAGCTTCTAAATAGAATTTTAGAGCACGGACTACGTCCAAATTGTGTAACAAACGTTCCTTCTTTGAAACTGGATTCGGACACAAAGAAGGTACAACTATCTCCTGGTTAATATTCTTGTTAGAAACAACCTTTGGAAGAAAACCAGGCTTAGTACGCAAAACCACCTTATCTGCATGGAACACCAGATAGGGCGGAGAACACTGCAGAGCAGATAACTCTGAAACTCTTCTAGCAGAAGAAATAGCAACCAAAAACAAAACTTTCCAAGATAACAACTTAATATCTATGGAATGTAGAGGTTCAAACAGAACCCCTTGAAGAACTGAAAAAAATAGATTTAAACTCCAGGGAGGAGTTAAAGGTCTGAAAACAGGCTTGATCCTAACCAGAGCCTGAACAAAAGCTTGAACATCTGGCACAGCTGCCAGTCGTTTGTGTAGTAAGACAGATAAGCAGAAATCTGTCCCTTTAGAGAACTCGCAGATAATCCCTTATCCAAACCTTCTTGCTGAAAGGAAAGAATCTTAGGAATTTTTATCTTATTCCATGGGAATCCCTTGGATTCACACCAGCAGATATATCTTTTCCATATTTTATGGTAAATCTTTCTAGTTACCGGTTTTCTGGCCTGAACCAGAGTATCTGAAAACCCACGCTTTGATAGAATCAAGCGTTCAATCTCCAAGCCGTCAGCTGGAGGGAGATTAGATTTGGATGTTCGAATGGACCCTGAACAAGAAGGTCCTGTCTCAAAGGTAGCTTCCATGGTGGAACCGATGACATATTCACCAGGTCTGCATACCAAGTCCTGCGTGGCCACGCAGGAGCTATCAAGATCACAGAGGCCCTCTCCTGTTTGATCCTGGCTACCAGCCTGGGAATGAGAGGAAACGGTGGGAACACATAAGCTAGGTTGAAGGTCCAAGGTGCTACTAGTGCATCCACTAGAGTCGCCTTGGGATCCCTGGATCTGGACCCGTAGCAAGGAACCTTGAAGTTATGACGAGACGCCATCAGATCCATGTCTGGAATGCCCCATAATCGAGTCAACTGGGCAAAGATCTCCGGGTGGAGTTCCCACTCCCCAGGATGAAAAGTCTGACGACTCAGATAATCCGCTTCCCAGTTTTTCACACCTGGGATGTGGATCGCAGATAGATGGCAGGAGTGATCCTCCGCCCATTGTATTATTTTGGTCACTTCTTTCATCGCCAGGGAACTCCTTGTTCCCCCCTGATGATTGATATACGCAACAGACGTCATGTTGTCTGATTGGAATCTTATGAATCTGGCCTTTGCAAGCTGAGGCCAAGCCCTGAGAGCATTGAATATCGCTCTTAGTTCCAGAATGTTTATCGGGAGAAGAGACTCTTCCCGAGACCATAGTCCCTGAGCTTTCAGGGATTCCCAGACCGCGCCCCAGCCCACTAGACTGGCGTCGGTCGTGACAATGACCCACTCTGGTCTGCGGAAGCTCATTCCCTGGGATAGGTGGTCCAGGGTTAGCCACCAACGGAGTGAATCTCTGGTCTTCTGATCTACTTGAATCACTGGAGACAAGTCTGTATAGTCCCCATTCCACTGTTTCAGCATGCACAGTTGTAATGGTCTTAGATGAATTCACGCAAAAGGAACTATGTCCATTGCTGCAACCATCAACCCTACTACTTCCATGCACTGAGCTATGGAAGGACGTGGAACAAAATGAAGAACTTGACAAGCGCTTAGAAGTTTTGACTTTCTGACATCTGTCAGAAAAATCCTCATTTCTAAGGAATCTATTATTGTTCCCAAGAAGGGAACTCTTGTTGACGGAGACAGAGAACTTTTTTCTATGTTCACCTTCCATCCGCGAGATCTGAGAAAGGCCAGAACAATGTCTGTATGAGCCTTTGCTCTTGAAAGAGACGACGCTTGTATTAGAATGTCGTCCAAGTATGGTACTACTGCAATGCCCCTCGGTCTTAGAACCGCTAGAAGGGACCCGAGTACCTTTGTGAAAATCCTTGGAGCAGTGGCTAATCCGAATGGGAGGGCCACAAACTGGTAATGTTTGTCCAGAAAGGCGAACCTTAGGAACTGATGATGTTCTTTGTGGATAGGAATATGTAGGTACGCATCCTTTAGATCCACGGTAGTCATGAATTGACCTTCCTGGATAGTGGGTAGAATCGTACGAATGGTTTCCATTTTGAACGATGGTACCCTGAGAAATTTGTTTAGGATCTTTAAATCCAGAATTGGTCTGAAGGTTCCCTCTTTTTTGGGAACTACGAACAGATTTGAGTAAAATCCCATTCCTTGTTCCGTCATTGGAACTGGGTGTATCACTCCCATCTTTAACAGGTCTTCTACACAATGTAAGAACGCCTGTCTCTTTATTTGGTTTGAGGATAAGTGAGACATGTGGAACCTTCCCTTTGGGGGTAGTTCCTTGAATTCCAGAAGATAACCCTGAGAAACTATTTCTAGCGTCCAGGGATCATGAACATCTCTTGCCCAAGCCTGAGCAAAGGGAGAGAGTCTGCCCCCCACTAGATCCGGTCCCGGATTGGGGGCTACTCCTTCATGCTGTTTTGTTAGCGGTAGCAGGCTTCTTGGCCTGCTTACCCTTGTTCCAGCCTTGCATCGGTTTCCAGGCTGGTTTGGACTGTGAGGTATTACCCTCTTGCTTAGAGGATGCAGAATTAGAGGCCGGTCCGTTCCTAAAATTACGAAAGGAACGAAAATTAGACTTATTCTTGGCCTTGAAAGGTCTATCTTGTGGGAGGGCGTGGCCCTTTCCCCCAGTGATATCTGAGATAATCTCTTTTAATTCTGGTCCAAAGAGAGTTTTACCCTTGAAGGGGATGTTAAGCAATTTTGTCTTGGATTATACATCCGCTGACCAAGATTTTAGCCAAAGCGCTCTGCGCGCCACAATAGCAAACCCTGAATTTTTCGCCGCTAATCTAGCTAATTGCAAAGCGGCATCTAAAATAAAAGAGTTAGCCAACTTAAGTGCGTGAACTCTGTCCATAACCTCCTCATATGGAGTCTCTCTACTGAGCGACTTTTCCAGTTCCTCGAACCAGAACCACGCTGCTGTAGTGACAGGAACAATGCACGAAATGGGTTGTAGAAGGTAACCTTGCTGTACAAAAATCTTTTTAAGCAAACCCTCTAATTTTTTATCCATAGGATCTTTGAAAGCACAATTATCCTCGATAGGAATAGTAGTGCGCTTGTTTAGAGTAGAAACTGCCCCCTCGACCTTAGGGACTGTCTACCATAAGTCCTTTCTGGGGTCGACCATAGGAAATAATTTCTTAAATATAGGAGGGGGAACAAAAGGTATGCCGGGCTTCTCCCACTCCTTATTCACTATGTCCGCCACCCGCTTGGGTATAGGAAAAGCGTCGGGGTGCACCGGAACCTCTAGGAACTTGTCCATCTTGCATAATTTTTCTGGAATGACCAAATTGTCACAATCATCCAGAGTAGATAACACCTCCTTAAGCAGTGCGCGGAGGTGCTCTAATTTAAATTTAAATGTTACAACATCAGGTTCAGCCTGTTGAGAAATTTTTCCTGAATCTGAAATTTCCCCATCTGACAAAACCTCCCTCATGGCCCCTTCAGATTGGTGTGAGGGTATGACAGAACAATTATCATCAGCACCCTCCTGCTCTTCAGTGTTTAAAACAGAGCAATCGCGCTTTCTCTGATATGCAGGCATTTTGGATAAAATATTTGCTATGGAGTTATCCATTACAGCCGTCAATTGTTGCATGGTAATAAGCATTGGCGCGCTAGAAGTACTAGGGGCCTCCTGCGTGGGCAAAACTGGTATAGACACAGAAGGAGATGATGTAGAACCATGTCTACTCCCTTCATCTGATGAATCATCTTGGGCAATTTCATTATCTGTGACAGTACTGTCCTTACATTGTTTGGACGCTATGGCACAATTATCACACAATTTTGAAGGGGGAGACACATTGACTTTCATACATATAGAACATAGCTTATCTGAAGGCACAGACATGTTAAACAGGCTTAAACTTGTCAATAAAGCACAAAAAAACGTTTTAAAACAGAACCGTTACTGTCTCTTTAAATTTTAAACAGAGCACACTTTATTACTGAATATGTGGAAAAATATGAAGGAATTGTTCGAAATTTACCAAACTTTCACCACAGTGTCTTAAAGCATTAAAAGTATTGCACACCAATTTTCAGAGCTTTAACCCTTAAAATAACGAAACCGGAGCCGGTTACAGATTTAACCCCTATACAGTCCCAGCTACAGCCTTTGCTGTGATTTTGCCAAGCCCAGAGGGGAATACGATACCAAATGACGCCTTCTAGAAAGTTTTCCAACTAGTTTCAGGTCCTCACACATGCATCTGCATGTCTTGCTCTCAAAAAACAACTGCGCAGTAATGGCGCGAAAATGAGGCTCAGCCTACAACTAGGAAGCCCTTCCTGACTGAAAAAGGTGTCTAACATAGTGCCTGACGTTTAAAAAACGTTCCCCAAGTTTATAAGTGTGAATTATCAGCATACACATGTATAAAATGTCCAAATAAAGCAATCGATTTAGCCCATAACAGTGTCTACCAGTTTTATAGCCAATATTAAGCCCTTTATTCTGTTTGAAATTAAGAAAATGGCTTACCGGTCCCCATGAGGGGAAATGACAGCCTTCCAGCATTACACAGTCTTGTTAGAAATATGGCTAGTCATACCTTAAGCAGAAAAGTCTGCTAACTGTTTCCCCCAACTGAAGTTACTTCATCTCAACAGTCCTATGTGGAAACAGCAATCGATTTTAGTTACTGTCTGCTAAAATCATCTTCCTCTCACAAACAGAAATCTTCATCTTTTTCTGTTTCAGAGTAAATAGTACATACCAGCACTATTTTAAAATAACAAACTCTTGAAAGTAGAATAAAAAAACTACAACTAAACACCACATACTCTTAACCATCTCCGTGGAGATGTTGCCTGTGCAACGGCAAAGAGAATGACTGGGGTGGAGCCTAGGAGGGACTATATGGCCAGCTTTGCTGGGACTCTCTGCCATTTCCTGTTGGGGAAGAGATATTCCCACAAGTAAGGATGACGCCGTGGACCGGACACACCAATGTTGGAGAAAGCAAGTCTTCTGACTTGTCTAAATTTGTAAATAGTTTACACAATGAGTTATTTTCTCTACATTCTGTCTTAATCATGAAAGACATTTTTTGGGTTTAAACAATACAAGTGTTGCTAACAAAATAGCAGTGACAACCCTTTGTCTACTCAGTAACAAGTTCCAATTGGCTTCTACAAATAAGGCAAACTATGTGGGCGGGTGGGGTTGGCCATTGGAAAACTAAGTGTTGATATGTTGGGAAAGTGTATTCACTAGGCCTGTGTGTTAGATTAAAGCAACACCACACACGTCTCATGAAAATAAATTGTTCTATATCCTTTTAAGCCAGGGCTGTCCTCTGTGCTAGTTACTGGTGTGCGCCCCTCTACGCTAGTTACCATGCGCCCCTAGATAAAGCAGGACTGATAATGTGCACTTTGGGGACTTATGGTCGGTTGGCAAATAAGAGCCCTAGAACTTGCCCTGTGCCACTCGACATTTGTGCTAAATATTATTATTTGTGTGTTTAACCCCTTAACGACCGAGGACGTACAGGGAAAAAAGACAGTTAATGCCTGAGGATGTATCCTGTACGTCCTTGGTGTGGAAAGCAGCTGGAAGCGATCATGGTCGCTTCCAGCTGCTTTCCGGTTATTGCAGTGATGCCTCGATATCGAGGCATCCTGCAATAACCATTTTTAGCCATCCGATGCAGAGAGAGACACTCTGTGGCCCTCTCTACACTGGACATTGACGGCTAAGTTCTTTGGTGGGTGGGAGCCGGTGTGGGAGGCGGTGGCGGCCATCGATGGCCCTTGTGACATGGAGGGGGGTGGGATCATGGGCGGGGATGGCTGGGGAGGTGGGAACCGCTACACTACAGAAATATTTTAGTTAGAAGTGGGGAAAAAGGGGGGGATTATATTTAATTTAGCAAGATCAGTTAGGCTGGTGGGGTGTTGGTCTGTGGGGGGGAAGCTACACTACAGAAAAAAATATAATAAAAATAATAAAACCATTTTTTTTTGCAAACTGGGTACTGGCAGACAGCTGCCAGTACCCAAGATGGCCCCCAATAAGGCAGAGGGGGAGGGATAGAGAGCTGTTTTTTGGGGGATCGGGGAAGTTGGGGGCTAAGGGGGAATCCTACATAGCAGCATATGTAAATATGCTATAAAAAAAAATATTCAAAGATACCTATTTTAGTACTGACAGACTTTCTGCCAGTACTTAAGATGGCGGGGACAAATGTGGGGTGGGGGAGGGATCAGGGGGTGTGATGTGTCAGGTGGGAGGCTGATCTCTACACTAAAGCTAAAATTAACCCTGCAAGCTCCCTACAAACAACCTAATTAACCCCTTCACTGCTAGCCATAATACAAGTGTGATGCGCAGCGGCATTTAGCAGCCTTCTAATTACCAAAAAGCAACGCCAAAGTCATATATGTCTGCTATTTCTGAACAAAGGGGATCCCAGAGAAGCATTTACAACCATTTGTGCCATAATTGCACAAGCTGTTTGTAAATAATTTTAGTGAGTTAGGACCCATCACTGCCCTGTGCTACTCCTAGCAAATCTGACCATAATGCAGCTAATCATTCCCATACATTCATATCTGCACATATATTTATTTATAATATAACACTTTAGCTGTTGTCTGGTTTACAAATGAATAAACTACACCTGTGTGATGACACGTGAGCTGCACATTATACACATTACATGATACTCAGTGTCTAATACTGATTTATATAACGTTTTATCTTATTCCCCTGCCCTGTGTGTAGCTGCTGTAAATGACTAATTTTTTGAGTTTAATGTCCCTTTAAACAATACAAGTGTTGCTAACAAAATAGCAGTGACAACCCTTTGTCTACTCAGTAACAAGTTCCAATTGGCTTCTACAAATAAGGCAAACTATGTGGACGGGTGGGGTTGGCCATTGGAAAACTAAGTGTTGATCTGTTGGGAAAGTGATTCACTAGGCCTGTGTGTTAGATAAAGCAACAAGACACACACGTCTCATGAAAATAAATAGTTCTATATCCGTTTAAGCCAGGGCTGTCCTCTGCGCTAGTTACTAACTAAATGACTAACTCATAAACATAACTTGTGCTACAGTTGTGCTTCTGTGTGTATTAACCCTTCACTAGCACAGAGAGCAGCACCGTGTGTATTAACCCTTCACTAGCACAGAGAGCAGCACAGTGTCTATTAACCCTTCACTAGCACAGAGAACAGCACTGTGTGTATTAACCCTTCACTAGCACAGAGAACAGCACTGTGTATATTAACCCTTCACTAGCACAGAGAACAGCACTGTGTGTATTAACCCTTCACTAGCACAAAGAGATGCACAGTGTTATTAACTCTTCACTGGCACAGAGAGCAGCACAGTGTGTATTAACCCTTCACTGGCAAAGAGAGCTACAGAGTGTGTATTAACCCTTCACTGGCACAGAGAGCTACAGAGTGTGTATTAACCCTTCACTGGCACAGAGAGCTGCACAGTGTGTATTAACCCTTCACTGGCACAGAGAGCAGCACAGTGTGTATTAACCCTTCACTGGCACAGAGAGCAGCACAGTGTGTATTAACCCTTCACTGGCACAGAGAGCAGCACAGTGTGTATTAACCCTTCACCGGCACAAATAGCAGCACAGTGTGTATTAACCCTTCACTGGTACAGAGAGCAGCACAGTGTGTATTAACCCTTCACTGGTACAGAGAGCAGCACAGTGTGTATCAACCCTTCACTGTCACAGAGAGCAGCACAGTGTGTATTAACCCTTCACTAGCACAGAGAGCAGCACAGAGTGTTTTAACCCTTCACTAGCACAGAGAGCAGCACAGAGTGTATTATCCCTTCACTAGCACAGAGAGGAGCACAGAGTGTATTAACCCTTCACTAGCCCAGAGAGCAGCACAGTTTGTATTAACCCTTCACTAGCCCAGAGAGATGCAGTGTGTATTAACCCTTCACTAGCCCAGAGAGATGCACAGTGTGTATTAACCCTTCACTAGCCCAGAGAGATGCACAGTGTGTATTAACCCTTAACTAGCACAGAGAGCAGCACAGTGTGTATGTTACAAACTGCTATTTGTAACTGGCCCTTTAAATGGAAAATTGCCCTGCTTCCCTGGATTTTGGAGAAGCCTATTTGCCAGCCTCCTTCCTTATGACTATGGCCCCTGGAAGATTGTGCCCCTGAGAGTATATTAACTTTTATTGGGTGTGTATGGCCCTTTAAGAACCGTCTGGGGACATATTGTGACTTTGGTGAACAATGCCCCTTTAAGACTATGTCCCCAGACCTGTGAAATGACTTGTCCCTGGCTTTCTCCCACTTGGTTCAGTTTCATTGTGTGCCATTAAGAGTTAATTTTGTTCAATTCTAAATACAAGTTTGCTGGGATCAGCTCTAATTAGGTTTAGTGATAAACCTTACCATTGTCTAATCAGACTGCTAGTGATAAGGTGGACTGCATTGTTTTATTGTGTGTAACTTGTTATCTGCTGAAGTAATGTTGTGGGCTGTCAAAGGGAGTGTCTCTCTATTTAATATCAAATGTGTGATGGGGGATTTTATGCCTCCCCCTGAGAGTGTCCTGTTTGCATGTAACCTCAATAAAAAGCAGGCTGTGTGCTCCAGCACATCAGACCTATTTTGACCCTCTAACTTGCAGATTTGACTCATGTTTGTAGGATACAGCTTATATCACTACAGGGATTGCTGACTACGGTGCTGATGATTCTTTGGTGAGCGCTAGGAGCATCCTTTTCTACGGTCCAACTTCCAGCCAGCCTGGAGGCAACCGTAACATTTGGCGGCAGCGGTGGGATAGCGTCCTAGCGCAAGGAGCAGCACCCCAACAGCACTGGTATCGTACGAGAATTATTGAGGGCAACGCTAGCCACTGCGCAGCGTCACTACCTACAGTAGCATGGAGCTGACAAGATACTGGTCAGAACCCTGTGAAGAGCACCTCAACCTGATCCGTCGCTATGAGGGCGCTGATTTCGTTCCAGAGGTAAAGAGGCGGCTAGTCCGATATGGTCCAGACCCTGCACAGGAGGTAGTCAGTCGAATCATCCGAAAATTGGCTACTGAGAACGAAGCAGCACGAGCCTTTGAGCGCCAACTGTGGAGTTTGGGGGTATGGACACCTGCTCTCCAGCGAGAAAATGAGTTACAGGGGGCAGAGACAGTTGGTCCTGTCCCCCAGCAGCAGAGGAATATGCAGGGAATTGGGAGCCCAGACTCCATTCCCCAGCGGCAGGCTGAGTTACAGGGGGCAGAGACAGTTGGTCCTGTCCCCCAGCAGCAGAGTGAATTGCAGGGAATTGGGAGCCCATACTCCATTCCCCAGCGGCAGGCTGAGTTACAGGGGGCAGAGACAGTTGGTCCTGTCCCCCAGCAGCAGAGGAATATGCAGGGAATTGGGAGCCCAGACTCCATTCCCCAGCGGCAGGCTGAGTTACAGGGGGCAGAGACAGTTGCTCCTGTCCCCCAGCAGCAGAGGAATATGCAGGGAATTGGGAGCCCAGACTCCATTCCCCAGCGGCAGGCTGAGTTACAGGGGGCAGAGACAGTTGGTCCTGTCCCCCAGCAGCAGAGTGAATTGCAGGGAATTGGGAGCCCAGACTCCATTCCCCAGCGGCAGGCTGAGTTACAGGGGGCAGAGACAGTTGGTCCTTTCCCCCAGCAGCAGAGGAATATGCAGGGAATTGGGAGCCCAGACTCCATTCCCCAGCGGCAGGCTGAGTTACAGGGGGCAGAGACAGTTGGTCCTGTCCCCCAGCAGCAGAGGAATATGCAGGGAATTGGGAGCCCAGACTCCATTCCCCAGCGGCAGGCTGAGTTACAGGGGGCAGAGACAGTTGGTCCTGTCCCCCAGCAGCAGAGGAATATGCAGGGAATTGGGAGCCCAGACTCCATTCCCCAGCGGCAGGCTGAGTTACAGGGGGCAGAGACAGTTGGTCCTGTCCCCCAGCAGCAGAGGAATATGCAGGGAATTGGGAGCCCAGACTCCATTCCCCAGCGGCAGGCTGAGTTACAGGGGGCAGAGACAGTTGGTCCTGTCCCCCAGCAGCAGAGTGAATTGCAGGGAATTGGGAGCCCAGACTCCATTCCCCAGCGGCAGGCTGAGTTACAGGGGGCAGAGACAGTTGGTCCTGTCCCCCAGCAGCAGAGGAATATGCAGGGAATTGGGAGCCCAGACTCCATTCCCCAGCGGCAGGCTGAGTTACAGGGGGCAGAGACAGTTGCTCCTGTCCCCCAGCAGCAGAGGAATATGCAGGGAATTGGGAGCCCAGACTCCATTCCCCAGCGGCAGGCTGAGTTACAGGGGGCAGAGACAGTTGGTCCTGTCCCCCAGCAGCAGAGTGAATTGCAGGGAATTGGGAGCCCAGACTCCATTCCCCAGCGGCAGGCTGAGTTACAGGGGGCAGAGACAGTTGGTCCTTTCCCCCAGCAGCAGAGGAATATGCAGGGAATTGGGAGCCCAGACTCCATTCCCCAGCGGCAGGCTGAGTTACAGGGGGCAGAGACAGTTGGTCCTGTCCCCCAGCAGCAGAGGAATATGCAGGGAATTGGGAGCCCAGACTCCATTCCCCAGCGGCAGGCTGAGTTACAGGGGGCAGAGACAGTTGGTCCTGTCCCCCAGCAGCAGAGGAATATGCAGGGAATTGGGAGCCCAGACTCCATTCCCCAGCGGCTGGAAGTATGTATGGGAGAGGAGCTTGTAACCCCCTCTCCCCAGCGGCAGCTTAACGCACCAGGGGGAGACAGTAAGCCCCACAACCGTGCAGATGGGACCGTGGTCTCTGCACTTACAGCACAGGGGGCAGAGACAGTTGCTCCTGTCCCCCATCAGCAGAGTGAGATGCAGTGGATTGGGAGCCCAGTCTCCATTCTCCAGCTAACTCCTAACTTGGGCCCAGGGTTAACAGTGGAGATGTTAACCCCCACTGACCCCCACGTTCCCTTTGCCACCGGGCAGGACTATGCCCCAATGCCCCCAGCAGAAGAGCTGGCATTAGGACAGAGCGCTGCTGGCCTCTGCCCTACAGACCCCTTGTTACAGGGCTGGCCTGCAAACCCCTCACCCCAGCAGAAGAGCTGGCATCAGGACAGAGCGCTGCTGGCCTCTGCCCTACAGACCCCCTTGTTACAGGACTGGCCTGCAAACCCCTCACTCCAGCAGAAGCGCTGGCACCAGGGCAGAGTGCCGCTGGCCTCTGCCCCCCAAGTACCACCAGCTATTTGCCCAGCTGCGCCAGGAAGCCCGAGGATGCTACACTTTCATCCTACAACCTGGAACCTACAGGCCAGTACTACTTATTGTGGGGGGGCTACTTTGCTGCTAATGTTTATTTGTGGGTGGGTTACGAGACTAACTTAGGCACTGACCGACAGAAGGTCAGGTGCCTGGTTAGTCTCCCTCCAAAAGGGGAGATATGTTACAAACTGCTATTTGTAACTGGCCCTTTAAATGGAAAATTGCCCTGCTTCCCTGGATTTTGGAGAAGCCTATTTGCCAGCCTCCTTCCTCATGACTATGGCCCCTGGAAGATTGTGCCCCTGAGAGTATATTAACTTTTATTGGGTGTGTATGGCCCTTTAAGAACCGTCTGGGGACATATTGTGACTTTGGTGAACAATGCCCCTTTAAGACTATGTCCCCAGACCTGTGAAATGACTTGTCCCTGGCTTTCTCCCACTTGGTTCAGTTTCATTGTGTGCCATTAAGAGTTAATTTTGTTCAATTCTAAATACAAGTTTGCTGGGATCAGCTCTAATTAAGTTTAGGGATAAACCTTCCCATTGTCTAATCAGACTGCTAGTGATAAGGTGGACTGCTTTGTTTTATTGTGTGTAACTTATCTGCTGAAGTAATGTTGTGGCTTGTTAAAGGGAGTGTCTCTCTATCTAATATCAAATGTGTGATGAGGGATTTTATGCCTTCCCCTGAGAGTGTCCTGTTTGCATGTAACCTCAATAAAAAGCAGGCTGTGTGCTCCAGCACATCAGACCTATTTTGACCCTCTAACTTGCAGATTTGACTCATGTTTGTAGGATACAGCTTATATCACTACAGGGATTGCTGACTACGGTGCTGATGATTCTTTGGTGAGCGCTAGGAGCATCCTTTTCTATGGTCCAACTTCCAGCCAGCCTGGAGGCAACCGTAACAGTGTATTATCCCTTCACTGACACAGAAAGCAGCACAATATGTATTAACCCCTTCCCTAGCACAGAGAGCTACACAGTGCGTTTTAACCCTGCACTGGCACAGAGAGCTGCACAGTGTGTATTAACCCTTCACTTGCCCAGAGAGCAGCACAGTTTGTATTAACCCTTCACTAGCCCAGAGAGCAGCACAGTTTGTATTAACCCTTCACTAGCCCAGAGAGCAGCACAGTGTGTATTAACCCTTCACTAGCACACAGAGTAGCACAGTGTGTATTAACCCTTCACTAGCACAGAGAGCAGCACAGTGTGTATTAACCCTTCACTAGCCCAGAGAGATGCAGTGTGTATTAACCCTTCACTAGCCCAGAGAGAAGCACAGTGTGTATTAACCCTTCACAAGCACAGAGAGCAGCACAGTATGTATTAACCCTTCACTAGCCCAGAGAGAAGCACAGTGTGTATTAACCCTTCATTAGCCCAGAGAGATGCACAGTGTGTATTAACCCTTATCTAGCACAGAGAGCTGCACAGTGTGTATTAACCCTTAACTAGCACAGAGAGCTGCACAGTGTGTATTAACCCTTCATTAGCCCAGAGAGATGCACAGTGTTTATTAACCCTTATCTAGCACAGAGAGCTGCACAGTGTGTATTAACCCTTAACTAGCACAGAGAGCTGCACAGTGTGTATTAAACCTTCACTAGCCCAGAGAGAAGCACAGTGTGTATTAACCCTTCATTAGCCCAGAGAGATGCACAGTGTTTATTAACCCTTATCTAGCACAGAGAGCTGCACAGTGTGTATTTACCCTTAACTAGCACAGAGAGCAGCACAGTGTGTATTAACCCTTCACTGTCACAGAGAGCAGCACAGTGTGTATTAACCCTTCACTAGCACAGAGAGAAGCACAATGTGTATTAACCCTTCACTAGCACAGAGAGGAGCACAGAGTGTATTAACCCTTCACTAGCCCAGAGAGCAGCACAGTTTGTATTAACCCTTCACTGGCACAGAGAGCTGCACAGTGTGTATTAACCCTTCACTGGCACAGAGAGCAGCACAGAGTGTATTAACCCTTCACTGGCACAGAGAGCAGCACAGTGTGTATTAACCCTTCACTGGCACAGAGAGCAGCACAGTGTGTATTAACCCTTCACTGGCACAGAGAGCTACACAGTGCGTTTTAACCCTGCACTGGCACAGAGAGCTGCACAGTGTGTATTAACCCTTCACTAGCACAGAGAGCAGCACAGTTTGTATTAACCCTTCACTAGCCCAGAGAGCAGCACAGTTTGTATTAATCCTTCACTAGCCCAGAGAGATGCACAGTGTGTATTAACCCTTCACTAGCCCAGAGAGATGCACAGTGTGTATTAACCCTTCACTAGCCCAGAGAGATGCACAGTGTGTATTAACCCTTCACTAGCCCAGAGAGATGCACAGTATGTATTAACCCCTCACTAGCACAGAGAGCAGCAGCAGTGTGTATTAACCCTTCACTAGCACAAAGAGCAGCACAGTGTTATTAACTCTTCACTGGCACAGAGAGCAGCACAGTGTGTATTAACCCTTCACTGGCAAAGAGAGCTACAAAGTGTGTATTAACCCTTCACTGGCACAGAGAGCAGCACAGTGTGTATTAACCCTTCACTGGCACAGAGAGCAGCACAGTGTGTATTAACCCTTCACTAGCACAGAGAGAAGCACAATGTGTATTAACCCTTCACTAGCACAGAGAGGAGCACAGAGTGTATTAACCCTTCACTAGCACAGAGAGGAGCACAGAGTGTATTAACCCTTCACTAGCCCAGAGAGCAGCACAGTTTGTATTAACCCTTCACTGGCACAGAGAGCTGCACAGTGTGTATTAACCCTTCACTGGCACAGAGAGCAGCACAGTGTGTATTAACCCTTCACTGGCACAGAGAGCAGCACAGTGTGTATTAACCCTTCACTGGCACAGAGAGCAGCACAGTGTGTATTAACCCTTCACTGGCACAAATAGCAGCACAGTGTGTATTAACCCTTCACTGGTACAGAGAGCAGCAAAGTGTGTATTAACCCTTCACTGGTACAGAGAGCAGCACAGTGTGCATCAACCCTTCACTGTCACAGAGAGCAGCACAGTGCGCATTAACCCTTCACTAGCACAGAGAGCAGCACAGAGTGTATTAACCCTTCACTAGCACAGAGAGCAGCACAGAGTGTATTAACCCTTCACTAGCACAGAGAGGAGCACAGAGTGTATTAACCCTTCACTAGCCCAGAGAGATGCAGTGTGTATTAACCCTTCACTAGCCCAGAGAGATGCACAGTGTGTATTAACCCTTCACTAGCCCAGAGAGATGCACAGTGTGTATTAACCCTTAACTAGCACAGAGAGCAGCACAGTGTGTATTATCCCTTCACTGACACAGAAAGCAGCACAATATGTATTAACCCCTTCCCTAGCACAGAGAGCTACACAGTGCGTTTTAACCCTGCACTGGCACAGAGAGCTGCACAGTGTGTATTAACCCTTCACTAGCACAGAGAGCAGCACAGTTTGTATTAACCCTTCACTAGCCCAGAGAGCAGCACAGTTTGTATTAATCCTTCACTAGCCCAGAGAGATGCAGTGTGTATTAACCCTTCACTAGCCCAGAGAGATGCACAGTGTGTATTAACCCTTCACTAGCCCAGAGAGATGCACAGTGTGTATTAACCCTTCACTAGCCCAGAGAGATGCACAGTATGTATTAACCCCTCACTAGCACAGAGAGCAGCAGCAGTGTGTATTAACCCTTCACTAGCACAAAGAGCAGCACAGTGTTATTAACTCTTCACTGGCACAGAGAGCAGCACAGTGTGTATTAACCCTTCACTGGCAAAGAGAGCTACAAAGTGTGTATTAACCCTTCACTGGCACAGAGAGCAGCACAGTGTGTATTAACCCTTCACTGGCACAGAGAGCAGCACAGTGTGTATTAACCCTTCACTGGCACAGAGAGCAGCACAGTGTGTATTAACCCTTCACTGGCACAAATAGCAGCACAGTGTGTATTAACCCTTCACTGGTACAGAGAGCAGCACAGTGTGTATTAACCCTTCACTAGCACTGAGAGCTGCACAGTGTGTATTAACCCTTCACTGGCACAGAGAGCAGCACAGTGTGTATTAACCCTTCACTGTCACAGAGAGCAGCACAGTGTGTATTAACCCTTCACTAGCACAGAGAGAAGCACAATGTGTATTAACCCTTCACTAGCACAGAGAGCAGCACAGAGTGTATTATCCCTTCACTAGCACAGAGAGGAGCACAGAGTGTATTAACCCTTCACTAGCCCAGAGAGCAGCACAGTTTGTATTAACCCTTCACTGGCACAGAGAGCTGCACAGTGTGTATTAAGTCAGCATCAACATTCATACAAAAATTCCACAACACACCATTGTCGGCAAAACGGTATTGATCTCTAGGTTCACTCTGAGTGATGTTTATGTGCAAGCGTGCAGTGATTCTAAATAATGTGTATATATGCTGTGTGCATAAGAAAAGATAGATGACTTCACTTTCCACTCTTGATTCGTATCAAAACCAGGTATACACAATGTAAGTGACGTTTCAGTAGAAAAGATTTTCAAGATGTAAGTGAACAAAATAGAGCGTATGAAACAACCGGTATAAATTCACTGTTATGTTAAATCACAGGTACAGTCTATGACAAGAATTTCCTTTTTTTCTTTTCACAAAGCTCAAATTTGCTCTTCACAAAGTTCAGGCACTTTACCCCCACACCGGACAATACCTTATATCTTCAGACTGTTCGTCCTGTCGGTCGGTCCTACTCAATGCAGGGAGGGGAAGCGTGATACTGGCAAGCTCTGTTACTCTCCTTGTGTTAGGAACGCTGTACACACCTGGTGTTCAGCTCGATTGATTGCACGTTACCAGCAACACTTACACTTGCACTATCACCTCAGAGACTAGGCTGGATGCACAATCCTTTCAGTACAGCGATTTCCCAACGCTGAAATAACGAACAACATAGCCACTTTGATGGAAAGGATTGCAGGCTGCACTAAAGATGGATAGTTAAAACAACAATTTATTGGTTACAATTTAAAAATGTTAGCACACATCATAGTAGTTCACCCAAGCACACAGGAGAGGCTGCTCTCCGACGCGTTTCCTGCTACAAAAATCACTTCATCAGGGATAGCAGCTGATTCCCTGTACTGCCCTTTATACCGGTAAATGCGATTTAACCCCTTCGGCACCTTAACACATTTTAATTATCACAACACCGTGTGATGTGTTATGGGTAGGTGGATATCAATTTATTTTTAGTGTCAGAAGGGCCACATCATTACCGGACTAAATGGCTTATATTCATACTCTATTTAAGAACATAGGTAATAGAAATAACAAAAAAAAATAAGTATAAAAACAATGTTGTACTATTCTAGATGTTAGATAAAGAGAAATGATGGCATAATTCAATTTATAGGGTAAACTTATTATACAAAAAGATGGATATTTATAACATGAGAAAGAGATTCGGCAACATTACCTAAATGCAGTTTGTTTTTACTTGCTTTTTATTTTTATTATTATTTTGTACTATTTAATGTACATGTAACAAAGTAACAGAGTTTTTTTTATGTATCTTATTATTCATATAATATTATATTGGCTTCCTGCATATATTAATTATAATTATAAAATTCTGTATGCCTTACTCTTTACATATCAGGCTACATAGTACTAAGTAAAGGGGTAGTGTTTAAAACCTGGTTTATATCTATATACCTGTGTATAGTTTAAGGTCCCAAATTTTATTCATTCCTTTAGGGTTGCCAGTTTCTAATTTAAAAATCCAAAAGGCTTCTTTTTTATTTAGTTTAGCTAGCCTATCCCCTCCTGTATTAAGTTTGGGAATCCTATCTATTACTTGGAATTGAAAATATGACAGAATTTGTGCAAGCATAGCTTTAGTGTATGAATGGCCTACTCGATGTCTCGCAAAATGCCTGGCTACCGGTGTTTTGGGGTCCAAGGCTTCCAAAGACAGAAGATGTTCTCGTATACGATCCTTTATGGGTCTTATGGTTCTTCCTGTATACTGACAGCCACACAATTTGCAGGAGATCAAGTAGACCACATAGTCAGACTGGCAAGTAAAATGTCTATAAATTTGAAATTCACATTTAGTAGTATGGGACACAAAAAATTCGCCTGGTTTCACATATTGGCAAGACTTGCAAGGTTTAATTCCACACTTAAAGGTCCCATTCTCAGGTCTCAGCCAACTTTCTGTCCTAGGCATGGATGGTGTACCTGATTCTGAAAAATTCCTATTTACATATTGACTCAACGTCTTAGCCCGCCTAGAGACAAATTTAACCCCATTAGTTGAAATATTAGTTAGTGTAGGTTCTTTCTCCAAGATGGGAAGATATCTTCTGACTATATTACATATTTTGTTATATTGTTGGCTATATTGTGTAGAGAATACAATAGTCTCCTCAGAATTCTTAGTTCTAGATTTATGTTTGTCCTGGAGTAATTCATTCCTATCCATTAGCCTTACATTCTCTTGTGTGGTAAGTAAGAGATTCTTGTTATAGCCTCTCTTTGCTAGACGTGCTTTTAGAAGATTTGCATGTTTGTCATAATCCCTAATATCGCTACAATTCCTGCGTAACCTCATGAATTGGCCTTTAGGGATGGCCATTTTTAAATGTTTGGGATGGTTAGACTCAGCTCTTAAGATGGTATTTCCAGCTATTTTCTTTCTATATGCCTCCATTGCTACTGTTTTACCTTCTTCCTCTATTTTAATCGTTAGATCAAGAAAGCTGATGCTTTCTTTACTCCAACTATAGGTAAATTTGAGATTCATGCTGTTATCATTCAATGATTCCACAAATTCATCAATTAGTGACACATCCCCTTCCCAGACTATCAACACGTCATCGATAAATCTAGTATAGAATTTTATGTTGTCCTTAAAGTGATTAAGGTCACCAAATATCTTGAACAGTTCAAAGTAACTAAGGTATATGTTAGCATATGAGGGGGCGAATTTCGCCCCCATAGCTGTACCCCTATGCTGTAAATACATTTTGCCTTCAAAAACAAAATAATTATGGGTTAATAAATAGCCAACAACATCCACCAAATAGCTAATGAAAACAATATCAAAGTTAGTATAAAACTTTAGAGTTTCTTCCAAGGCTAGTAAGCCTTGTCTGTGTGGAATACAGGAATACAATGAAACTACGTCTATGGTGAGAAAAAGACATGTATCATTTAATTTTAGGCCTTCTAATTTTCTAAGTAAATGTTTTGTGTCACGTAAGTAGCCTGGCATGTTTGTTACAATGGGCTGCAGAAATTCATCTACCCATGCCCCTAATTTTTCGCCTAGTGTACCAATTGTGGAAATGATGGGTCTGCCTGGTGGCTTAGTGGGATTCTTATGAATTTTTGGTAAGTGTTTAAAGGTAGAGATAACAGGAAATTTTACTAGCAATGCCTCTGCAGTTTTTTCATTTAGAATGCCTAATCTGGTCCCCTCCTCTAGAATGGTCTCTAATTCTTTAACAAATTTTATGGTGGGATTGAACGTGAGTAGTTTATAGGTATCATTGTCATTTAATTGATTTAGGGCCCGCAATCCTTTCCATCAAAGTGGCTATGCAGTGTGTATTAACCCTTCACTGGCACAGAGAGCAGCACAGTGTGTATTAACCCTTCACTGGCACAGAGAGCAGCACAGTGTGTATTAACCCTTCACTGGCACAGAGAGCAGCACAGTGTGTATTAACCCTTCACTGGCACAGAGAGCAGCACAGTGTGTATTAACCCTTCACTGGCACAAATAGCAGCACAGTGTGTATTAACCCTTCACTGGTACAGAGAGCAGCAAAGTGTGTATTAACCCTTCACTGGTACAGAGTGCAGCACAGTGTGCATCAACCCTTCACTGTCACAGAGAGCAGCACAGTGTGTATTAACCCTTCACTAGCACAGAGAGCAGCACAGAGTGTATTAACCCTTCACTAGCACAGAGAGCAGCACAGAGTGTATTAACCCTTCACTAGCACAGAGAGCAGTACAGAGTGTATTATCCCTTCACTAGCACAGAGAGGAGCACAGAGTGTATTAACCCTTCACTAGCACAGAGAGCAGCACAGTGTGTATTAACCCTTCACTAGCCCAGAGAGATGCACAGTGTGTATTAACCCTTAACTAGCACAGAGAGCAGCCCAGTGTGGATTAACCCTTCACTAGCACAGAGCAGCACAGTGTGGATTAACCCTTCACTAGCACAGAGCAGTAAAGTGCATTAAAGGGACACTGTACCCAAATTTTTTATTTTGTGATTCAGATAGAGCATGCAATTTTAAGCAACTTTCTAATGTACTCCTATTATCAAATTTTCTTCATTCTCATGGTATGTTTATTTGAAAAGCAAGAATTTAAGTTTAGATGCCGGCCCATTTTTGGTGAACAACCTGGGTTGTCCTTGCTGATTGGGCAGCACCAATAAACAAATGCTGTCCATGGTTCTGAACCACAAATTTGCTGGCTCCTCAGCTTAGATGCCTTCTTTTTCAAATAAAGATATCAAGAGAACGAAGAAAAATTGATAACAGAAGTAAATTAGAAAGTTGCTTAAAATTGCATGCTCTATCTGAATCACAAAAGAAAAAATGTGGGTACAGTGTCTTAACCCGTCACTGGAACACAGAGCAGCTCAGTTTGTATTATTGTATAGCACAGGGAGTAACACATTGTGTATTAACCCCTTCACTAGCACAGAGAGCTGCACAGTGTGGATTAACCCTTCACAAGCACAGAGAGTAACAGTGTGTATTAAAGTGAATGTAAAGTTTGATGCTAAAGTGCCCGGTTTTTAAAAGTTTGATTAAAAACAGGGGCACTTTAATTCATCAAAATTTACATTTCACTCCTGTTGTGAAAAAAAACTTACCTTTTAAACTTCACAGCAGCTCCAGCTTCCTCCACCCATTTCAAAGCCTCTTCCTGGGTCTAAAATGAGGCATCCAGCTTCCTTCAATCACAGCGTTGTATCAGACACTGATTCCCCCGGGGGGGAAGCTGTGATTGGAGGATGGCCTATCAATCATTTCTGACATCAGAAATGGCTTGTGAGACCAGAGGAAGCTGTAGCTGCTGTGAAGATTAAAAGGTAAGATTTTTTTCACAACAGGAGTGAAATGTAAATTTTGATGAATGAAAGTGCCCCTGTTTTTAATCTAAGTTTTAAAAACCGGGCACTTTAGCATCAAAATTTACATTCACTTTAACCCTTCACTAGCACATAGAGCAGCACAGTGTGTATTAACCCTTCACAAGCACAGAGTGTAACAGTGTGTATTAACCCCTTCACTAAGACAAAGATCTACAGTATGTATTAACCCCTTTACAAGCACAGAGTGTAACACAGTGTGTATTAACCCCTTCACTAGCACAGAGAGCAGCACAGTGTGTATTAACCCTTCACTAGCACAGAGAGCAGCACAGTGTGTATTAACCCTTCACTAGCACAGAGAGCAGCACAGCGTGTATTAACCCTTCACTAGCACAGAGAGCAGCACAGTGTGTATTAACCCTTCACTAGCACAGAGAGCAGCACAGTGTGTATTAACCCTTCACTAGCACAGAGAGCAGCACAGTGTGTATTAACCCTTCACTAGCACAGAGAGCAGCACAGTGTGTATTAACCCCTTCACTAGCACAGAGAGCAGCACAGTGTGTATTAACCCTTCACTAGCACAGAGAGCAGCACAGTGTGTATTAACCCTTCCCTAGCACACAGAGCAGCACAATGTGTATTAACCCTTCACTAGCACAGAGAGCAGCACAGTGTGTATTAACCCTTCACTAGCACAGAGAGCAGCACAGTGTGTATTAACCCCTTCACTAGCACAGAGAGCAGCACAGTGTGTATTAACCCTTCACTAGCACATAGAGCAGCACAGTGTGTATTAACCCTTCACAAGCACAGAGAGTAACAGTGTGTATTAACCCCTTCACTAAGACAAAGATCTACAGTATGTATTAACCCCTTTACTAGCACAGAGTGTAACACAGTGTGTATTAACCCCTTCACTAGCACAGAGAGCAGCAGAGTGTGTATTAACCCTTCACTAGCACAGAGAGCAGCACAGTGTGTATTAACCCTTCACTAGCACAGAGAGCAGCACAGTGTGTATTAACCCTTCACTAGCACACAGAGCAGCACAGTGTGTATTAACCCTTCACTAGCACAGAGAGCAGCACAGTGTGTATTAACCCTTCACTAGCACAGAGAGCAGCACAGTGTGTATTAACCCTTCACTAGCACAGAGAGCAGCACAGTGTGTATTAACCCTTCACTAGCACAGAGAGCAGCACAGTGTGTATTAACCCTTCACTAGCACAGAGAGCAGCACAGCGTGTATTAACCCTTCACAAGCACAGAGAGTAACAGTGTGTATTAACCCCTTCACTAAGACAAAGATCTACAGTATGTATTAACCCCTTCACAAGCACAGAGAGTAACAGTGTGTATTAACCCCTTCACTAAGACAAAGATCTACAGTATGTATTAACCCCTTCACTAGCACAGAGAGTAGCACAGTGTGTATTAACCCTTCACTAGCACAGAGAGTAACACAGTGTGTATTAACCCTTCACTAGCACAGAGAGTAACACAGTGTGTATTAACCCTTCACTAGCACAGAGAGCAGCACAGAGTGTATTAACCCTTCACTAGCACAGAGAGCTGCACACTATAAGTTAAGCAGCACTTACTTCCCCATTGCCTGGCACAAGCAGATGAATAACAAGCATTAACATAACAACAACATTTATAACAATAATAAACTATTTAAGAAGACCAGAAAGTGACTAAAACGTTTTATCACACAACACACACAGCCTGACTCACTTACCCAGGGAGAAGGGTCCAACTGCAGACTGGAGCTCCACTCTATACAGGAAACATGTGACCTCCACTCAAAGCTTTTTTTTTTCTTTGCTTTTTTTTTTTTAAATTAACTTTAATGTAACAAACAACCTATAGACAATCATTCTGGAAACGAAACATTTTGCAGCTTTCTTGTTCTTAATGTTCTCTCACAGTGGTTTATGCTGATTGTCATTTATAAGGTAACCACTGTGACTGTCATTTATAAAGTAACCACTGTGACTGTCATTTATAAGGTAACCACTGTGACTGTCATTTATAAGGTAACCAATGTGATTGTTATTTATAAGGTAATCACTGTGACTGTTATTTATAAGGTAACTACTGTGACTGTCATTTATAAGGTAACCACTGTGACTGTCATTTATAAAGTAATCACTGTGACTGTTATTTATAAGGTAACCACTGTGACTGTCATTTATACGGTAACCACTGTGATTGTCATTTATAAGGTAATTACTGTGACTGTTATTTATAAGGTAACCACTGTGACTGTTATTTATAAGGTAACCACTGTGACTGTCATTTATAAAGGTAACCACTGTGACTGTCATTTATAAGGTAAACACTGTGACTGTCATTTATAAAGGTAACCACTGTGACTGTCATTTATAAAGTAATCACTGTGACTGTCATTTATATGGTAATCACTGTGACTGTCATTTATAAAGTAATCACTGTGACTGTCATTTATAAGGTAATCACTGTGACTGTCATTTATAAAGTAACCACTGTGACTGTCATTTATAAGGTAATCACTGTGACTGTCATTTATAAGGTAATCACTGTGACTGTCATTTATAAAGTAATCACTGTGACTGTCATTTATAAAGTAATCACTGTGACTGTCATTTATAAAGTAATCACTGTGACTGTCATTTATAAGGTAATCACTGTGACTGTCATTTATAAAGTAACCACTGTGACTGTCATTTATAAGGTAACCACTGTGTTTGTCATTTATAAGGTAACCACTGTGACTGTCATTTATAAGGTAACCACTGTGATTGTCATTTATAAAGTAACCACTGTGACTGTCATTTATAAGGTAACCACTGTGACTGTCATTTATAAGGTAACCACTGTGATTGTCATTTACAAAGTAACCACTGTGACTGTCATTTATAAGGTAACCACTGTGACTGTCACTTATAAGGTAACCACTGTGACTGTCATTTATAAGGTAATCACTGTGACTGTCATTTATAAGGTAACCACTGTGACTGTCACTTATAAGGTAACCACTGTGACTGTCATTTATATGGTAACCACTGTGACTGTCATTTATAAGGTAATCACTGTGGCTGTTATTTATAAAGTAACCACTGTGACTGTCATTTATAAGGTAACTATTGTGACTGTCATTTATAAGGTAATCACTGTGAGTGTCATTTATAAGGTAACCACTGTGACTGACATTTATAAGGTAACCACTGTGACTGTCATTTATAAGGTAACCACTGTGACTGACATTTATAAGGTAACCACTGTGACTGTCATTTATAAGGTAACCACTGTGACTGGCATTTATAAGGTAATCACTGTGACTGTCATTTATAAAGTTATCACTGTGACTGCCATTTATAAGGTAATAAGGTAACCATTGTGACTGTCATTTATAAGGTAACTACTGTGACTGCCATTTATAAGGTAATCACTGTGATTGTCATTTATAAGGTAACTACTGTGACTGTCATTTATAAGGTAATCACTGTGATTGTCATTTATAAGGTAATCACTGTGACTGTCATTTATAAGGTAATCACTGTGACTGTTATTTATAATGTAACCACTGTGACTGTCATTTATAAGATAACCACTGTGACTGTCATTTATAAGGTAATCACTGTGTCATTTATAAGGTAATCACTGTGACTGTCATTTATAAGATAACCACTGTGACTGTCATTTATAAGGTAATCACTGTGTCATTTATAAGGTAATCACTGTGACTGTCATTTATAAGGTAAAAAAGAGGAGGTGTTGGTTAATGCGCAGTGAAACTCTATTAAGCCTATTAAAAAATAAGAGGACTCTCCAATCTCTAAAGTGCAAATAAATAATTTAGAGTAGATTGGTTACCAAAAGGAACTCAAAATATCTCAATATCATAGGCGCTAGTGAAAGCTAAAAATAGTGATATGACTTGTTTATATAAGTGATATAAGTGTAAAAGAATTACTTTATAATTTTCCATGGACATTGTGATAAATAAGTGTCAAAATATTTTGTAAAATGAAAATTCTGCATAAATGTAATAACAAATTAATATACAATATACAAGTGACAATGTAAAAAAAGAAAAAAAAAACGATGAAGATAAGAATAAAAACAAAGAAATTTTACAGCTGATACAATTAGAATCTTGCAGGGGGATACAATTGCGTTGATCAGACGCAGTTAAAGTGTAGCATACAATTTTGCAACAAATGTTACATGGATAATATATTAAAACTCAGACAGCTTGAGTGAAATCCTCTTGAAGCTATATAATCAAATAAACCGATTCCGATGAACAGTTTTGGATGAATAATGAATGTCTCGTCTTAGCTGGAATATTCAGGTTTGGCTGGAACGAGATAAAGGACCAATCAAACGACAGATAAAGGCACCAAATAAAGGTCAACACTTTTACTTACACCGTAAACGGTGATGTGACGAACGATTCCCTCTTTCAGGCATACACTCCAACGATACCAGCACTTAAACACGGCGTCTTAGTATGGTGTTCATTCAAGGGATACATTTTCATCTGAATCACCTTTGCGAACAGGACCTTTATTTGGTGCCTTTATCTGTCGTTTGATTGGTCCTTTATCTCGTCTTACCATCTGCCCTTGTTCCAGTATTGGAACGGGACGAAACACTCCCATAGTAAAGAGGTCTTTTACACAACGTAAGAACGCCTCTCTTTTTATCTGGTCTACAGACAATCGTGAAAGACGAAACCTCCCCCTTGGGAGATAATTTTTGAATTCCAGCTGATACCCTTGGGACACAATTTCCAGTGTCCAAGGATCCTGAACATCTCTTACCCAAGCCTGGGCAAAGAGAGAAAGTCTGCCTCCTACTAGATCTGGTCCCGGATCGGGGGTTGCCCCTTCATGCTGTCTTAGTAGCAGCAGCGGGCTTCTTGGGTTGCTTACCCTTGTTCCAAGCCTTGTTTGGTCTCCAGACGGACTTGGCCTGAACAAAATTCCCCTCCTGCTTGGTGGAAGAAGAGGGGACTCCTTTAAAGTTCCAAAAGGAACGAAAATTATTTTGTTTACCCCTCAGTATAGCAGTTATATCCTGAGGTAGGAGATGACCCTTACCTCCCGTAATGTCAGAAATTATTTCTTTCAAGTCAGGCCCGAATAGGGTTTTTCCCTTGAAAGGAATAGTCAAAAGCTTTGACTTAGATGACATATCAGCAGACCATGATTTTAACCATAACGCTCTACGAGCTAAAATGGCAAATCCGGCATTCTTAGCCGCCAATTTGGCAATCTGAAAGGCGGCATCTGTAGTAAAAGAATTAGCCAGCTTAAGAGCCTTAATTCTATCTAAGATATCCTCTAAAGGAGTCTCAGTCTTAAGAGACTCTTCTAATGCATCAAACCAGAAGGCCGCTGCAGTGGTAACTGGTACAATGCAGGCCGTCGGTTGTAAAAGAAAACCCTGATGAATAAACAGTTTCTTTAGAAGACCCTCCAATTTCTTATCCATATGGTCTTTGAAAGCACAACTGTCTTAGATAAGAATAGTTGTACACTTAGCCAGGGTAGATATGACTCCCTCCACTTTAGGGACTGTTTGCCAAGAGTCCCGAACAGTGTCAGATATGGGATACATTTTCTTAAAATTAGGAGAAGGTGAGAACGGGATACCCGGTCTGTCCCATTCCCTCTTAATAATCTCCGAAATTCTCTTAGGAACCGGAAAAACATCAGTGTAAGCAGGTACCTCTAAGTATTTGTCCATTTTACACAATTTCTCTGGTGGTACCACAATAGAGTCACCGTCATCTAGAGTCGCTAAAACCTCCCGAAGTAACAGGTGGAGGTGTTCAAGCTTAAATCTAAAGGACATGACGTCCGAGTCCGTCTGAGGTAACACACTTCCCGAATCGGAAAGTTCCCCCTCAGACAGAAGTTCCCTGACCCCCCAAATCAGATCCCTGTGAGGGTACATCGGAAATAGCTAACAAAGCATCGGAGGACTCAGTATTCACATTGACTTCTGTCCTGCTACGTTTGCCCTGTAACACTGGCAACTTAGATAATACCTCTGTAAGGGTAGTTGACATAACTGCAGCCATATCCTGCAGAGTAAATGAATTAGACGCGGTTGAAGAAACAGGCGTCGCTTGGGTGGGCGGTAAAGGTTGTGACGCTTGGGGAGAAGTTAGCGGTATACCCTGATTATCTTCAGACTGAGAATCATCCATAGACACATTTTCTTTACATAAAATCTGTGCTTTACATTGTAAGGCCCTCTCAGTACACGAGGGACAAAAAATCAGAGGGGGTTCCACAATGGCATCTAAACACATAGAACAAGTAGTTTCCTCAGTTTCAGACATGTTAAACAGACTAGCAATAGTAATAATAGTCCTTCTTAGCTTAAAATATTGAGCTCTGAATTCAAATTATATAGACAAAAATGTTAATACAAAAAACTGTACTGCGCCTTTAAATAATAAAACTGCAACAATTTTTCTGTTATCTTTAAAAACGTGTTTGTGGCAATAAAAATTATTTTAATGTGCCCAAAATACTCTATCAGTGTTGCATCCACTTGCTGAGATATGTAAGAAAAAATATAACATTGTTTTAACAGTTATTTATTTATTATATTTATCCAGGCCCCTGCACCACGGCACAGCTCTGCTGTGGCGCCTACCTGCCCCCGGAATACACTGCTGCTGCTGCTTGAGAAGCTTTACAGGCCCTTCGAAAGTCAAGACAACTTAGGCCCACCGGAGTTCAGGACTCTGCTGCCTATGTGATCCGGATGATATTGTGCGTCTGAGCGTGAGAAAATAGGCCCCGCCCACCGTGGGCGTAACTCTAGTCTGACTAAGAACCGCATGGGTCGCAAAGAAAAAAACAAACATGTTGATCCAAGTAAGAAATAAGCCATGTGCCCTTCTTGCATACACCACAGATATCGAGTGAAACATCGTAAAAAACACTGCACTCCCTCAGGCCAGTGATAAAAATAACAATGACAGCCCTTAAGCAAAAACCGCAGCTCCCAGCGTCTAGCCCATCTTGAATAAGCCTCAAAGATATATTTTACATACTTTGGCAATCAATATAAAGGGATTCCAGGTACACCATTTCCTTACATATAGTGCATACTGCTTACCCCTCCCCATATAGGGAATAATGTCAGCCTGTTCTGATGCGTCAAGTCTCCCCAGAAACAAAAGACTGAACATACCTCAATGCTGCTTGTAGCAAAGCATCATGGATCTTAGATAATGTTTGCTAAGATCATCAACATCAGGGCAAAAAATAATATGTCTCCACTCCTCTTGGGAAGAAATAGACTGACGATTTCTCTCTGAGAAAAATAGTACTCACTGGCACCATTTAAAAATAAAAAACTTCTTGATTGAAGAATCCAAACTAACACCTCACTTTACCTCTTCCTATTACTATACAGATAAAGAGAATGACTGGAGGTGGAGGGAAGGGATGAGCTATATATACAGCTCTGCTGTGGTGCTCTTTGCTACTTCCTACTAGCAGGAGGTTAAATCCCACAAGTAAGGATGAAATCCGTGGACTCGTCCTATCTTGTAAAAGAAACACTATATTACAGTGTGTGTGTGCTGTGAATGATAAGCACATAGAATGATAAACAATGCCCAATTAAATATCATTAAGCAGCTTATGGAAAGAAAGAAATGCTCAAATAGCGTATCAGGAGAGCTGTAAGCTGTAGTTTGTATTTATTTAATGTATTGCTAAGTCAGGCTGTGCTAATAATAATAATAAAAAAGCACAAAACTTACTTTTGCACCCAAATTATGCAGCTGCTGCGAAAAAGTCTTGGAATAGTTTTCTGTTCGTTAAAATATAAATATGGTTTAATATATGTGTTTTATAAATGGTATATATACATAACTATAAAAACATTGTACATGAGAGTAAGACCCATGGTCGGCCTCACTGCAAGAAGTGTCAACCAGTTGTCTTCAGGCTCTGTATAGCTCTGGACCAGCTATCTACCACATTAAATAGTAGACCAACAGTAAGGCAGAGCATTGCATGTAAGCTTATAAAATGACAAACATAAGTGCCCAAACTCAGTCAGAGGGGATAGAATGAACAGGACACAGCTGAATTTTGGGCAGCTGGAGTGAGAATCTAAAAGGCCTGTGATGGAACCACAACAGTTGGTACAGTAATAAAATAAGACAGCCAATAGATAATATGGAAGCATTTAGAATCTTTGAATATAAGTAAGACTAAAATATAATATCAAAGCAGGAACATGCAGTCAGTAGAGGCAGGGGAGGCAGAGCCTCACCTGTCATTATGGGAACAGAATTGTAAATAAAAAAAAAAATTACAAAAATTGTGTATAATTTTTTTTGTATAAGTTTTTTTTTTTTAAATATAAATCTATGCAGAGAAGCATTGACTAGGTCTGCCTCCTCCACTGTGCAATGTATAACATGTGCGGCTAGGGGCCGCGAGCACCAGTGCCATCAGCTGGTTAGTATAAACTAAGTGCGCCGCATTAACTCCCATTTGAGGCAGCTTCCACTACCCAGTCACGTTCACACCAGGAACATGACCGGAGTGGTCAGTGAGACTGGAAGAGGCGGAACAGCTGAGAGCGGCAGACGAAGAATCTCAGAGTGGAAGGAAGAACTGAAAGCAAGGTAAGGATTTTCCTTTGCTCATTAAAAACAACTTGGTACTGGGGCTGTGTAACTACTGCAGGAGAAGGTAGTAGCACAGCTTGAAATACGTTTTTTGAAGGAACTAACATAAGAATAGCTGAGGTAGACAGCTCATTGCAAGAAATTATGGCTACTCACACACTCCCCAACTTGTGCAGCGTTTTAATTCTTGCAATGAGCTGTCTGCTTCTGAGCAGGAGTCATGTCTGTTCTCATGCAGGTACCTCCATGGGCATCAGGAGGGGGAGGCAGAATGGGCTGGGGGCAATTTCCTCTGGTGCAATGAGGGTTGGTACAGGGGCACAGAGGATGCAGCCCTGTGCATAGATCAGAGTGTCTCATAATAGGCTGCATCTCTGGGTGGGATAACACCATAAATTCATCACTATATGCTGAAATATATGCTTGAAAAAACCTCAAGCCCAAGCCTGTCTGATCTGCTGTGCGGTGCCTCTGCTTGTAATAGTATTTCTAGCACCGGAGGAACCTCAGCAAGTCAGTGGGTGGGGCCGCCTGTGTCAGTAGTCCAGGAAGTAGCTGCAGCACTTGGGTCTCACTGCTCTGCTCTGTATGTTTTATAGGGTAAGCTGCAATTTACTCACAGACTTTCTCCCTCTCAAGTTGTAGAGATTGCTCCTCAGCTGAAATTGAGGGTTCCCAGCCTTATTGTTGTATGGATTGCAGCAAGGTGCAACTCTATGTGAAAGGCTTTTCAGGATGCTATTGGAGTTATCTTTCAGTGCTCTACTAGTGCCCTTACAGAATGTTTGTGAATATCAGCACTGCCTATGTGTTATCCTGCTCTTTTTGTTACTGCTATTATATATCTGAAACTCCAGGCTAAAGTGTTTGTTGTCCTAATACAAGACTCATTAGTTTGTAGCCAAGCCTAACATGCTACTATCAGATAAACTTATATATATATCATGTATCACTGTAAATATTATGTGTGCATCTTTGTGTGTTCCTATTAAATATTACATGGTGTGTGGAGCTGTGTCCCTGCATGTAATGTTACTTTTGTGTGTAAATATGATTGTGTAATGTGCATGCATCCCCATGTGTAAGTTTAATGTAATTTTTTAAGGTAATTAGGACCCTGTTTGTAAGTATGATTGCATGAGAGAGTCTTTCAGTGTAAATTGTACCTGTTATATGTGTCCCTTTGTATACATGATAATGTGTGTATGTCCTTGTAAGTTAACATAAATGTGTGTGTAGAAGTGTTGACATATTTAAATATGATCCTTGGTGTGCCCCAGTAATTATGATCCTATGTATGTGTCCCCTGTATATATGTCAATTTGTTTAAATGTGATAATGTGAAAAGCAATGCTGTGTATAGATGTGACCCTGGATATGTGTGTATTGGAACCATGTGTGAGAAGATAACCCAGTGTGTTCTAGTTGTAAAGATTACCCTGTGTGTGTGTGTGTGTGTGCCCCTTTGCATATCTATCTTAGTGTCACACTGTGTGTGTATCACAGTCTGTATGTGTATGTGTGTGTGTATGTATGTGTGTGTGTGTGTGTATGTGTGTGTGTATGTGTGTGTGTGTGTGTGTGTGTATGTGTATGTGTGTGTATGTATGTGTATGTGTGTGTGCCCCTTTGCATATCTATCTTAGTGTCACACTGTGTGTGTATCACAGTCTGTATGTGTGTGTGTGTGTGTATGTGTGTGTGTGTGTGTGTGTGCGTGTGTATGTGTGTATGTGTCTGTGTGTATATGTGTGTGTGTATGTGTATGTGTGTATGTGTGTGTGTTTGTATGTGTGTGTGTGTGTGTGTGTGTGTATGTGTGTATGTGTGTGTGTATGTGTGTGTGTGTATGTGTGTGTGTGTCCCTTTGCATATCTATCTTAGTGTCACACTGTGTGTGTATCACAGTCTGTATGTGTATGACTAAGGGCCTAATGAGCTAAAGCTTTTCTACTGGTCAGTACTGTGCGGTCCCTCAAAGAATATTAGAAAATCAATTTTTAGCTTGAGAGCTGTTAATCTTGATATGCAGCTTCTGGATGTGAAGGAGAAACACATTGCAATATAAACCTCAAATTAAAAAAAAAACTAAGATTTTGCGAGATTTCTCTCCATGGCAAGTTTTTCACTATTAGACCCTAAGTATAATCCTGTATGTCTGCTCACTATTTAATAATCTTTTTCTTCTGGGCAACAGAAGGCAAAGTGATATGAAACCTGTTATAGTAAAATAAATTGTAGACCCTATGTTTATATTCCAGTAGCTGTGCTCAATCACACTGTGTTACTGTTTCATGTCACTTATTCAGTGACACCCTGTCTGCCCCTTACCTCATGTGTGATATTCTTTATAAAGCTAAGCAAAAGCATAACTTCCTTGTTATGAATAATGAAACAACTTTACAATATATTTTCATTATTTATTTTGCCCCCTTTCCCTCTGAATATTAAGACATTTCTAATGATCAGAAAATGAAATTATTCTCAAGGCTAAACCTGCTACATAGATGTCTCTAATTGGCTTTAGTGAATGACAGCTGCAAAACTCTTTATACTAGCTCAATGACAGTGGCTAGTCTTGTTGTCTGAAAAATAAAGCCCAGATTGGCTTCTCTAAATAAGGCAAATGGTGGGTGCAGTTTGACTACTGGAGAATAGCTGCAGTAAAAAGGATGTTAATTTGTTTTAAAAACGTTAAAGGAGCATTCAACACAAAATGTTTACTTCATGTTTCAGATAGAACATACAATATTAAACAACTTTACATTTTACTTCTGTTATCTAATTTGCCTTTTTCTTTTGGTATCCTTTGAAAAGAATACCTAATGTAGGCTCAGTAGAAGCAACATACTACTTGGAGCTAGCTGCTGATTGGTGACTGCCCATATATGCCTCTTGTCATTGGCTCATTTAATGTGTTTAGTTAGCCCTCAGTAGTGCATTGCTTCAACAAAGGATAGCAAGAGAATGGAGTAAATTTAATAATAGCAGTAGATTGAACCTGCAACCTGCCAATTTATTTGTGAATTTAAGCTGCTTCTGTCAGGCTCATATGTGTGTTTCTCAGGCGTATCATAGCCAGTGCCTCACCAGCCTCTGACCTCACTGCACATCACTGGGTGGCAGCGGGGTCTGGGAGCAGCGGTTTAGGGGTTAAACACTTTATTAGGGATGCGGCGGGGGATCGCGGTTGACAGGTAGATAGACAATGCGCATGCGTTAGGTGTTAGGTTTTATTTTGCAGCCAGTTTAGGGAGTTACGGGGCTCCAATACACAGCGTAAGGCTTACTACACCTGCATTTTGTGGCATGCTGAAAATGGAGTAAGATTTCTCCTGGTTTGGTATACCTGTCTATGGGCCAAAAAAATACGGCCGAAGGCAGAAATATACGAGCGTATCTTCTATGTTACACCATATATAGGATACTAAACCAGCGCAAAATTTGGCATCGACGGCTTTTGCGGGCGACGATTTATATCGGATCGAGGCCCAGATTGGCTTCTACAAATAAGGCAATTGGTGGGTGGAGTTTGGCGCTGCAATAAAAAGGATGTTAATTTGTTTTACAATGTTAAAGGAGCATTAAACACAATTTCCCTTTCATGTTTCAGATAGAACATACAATATTAAACATTTTACTTCTGTTATCTAATTTGCTTTTGGTATCCTTTGAAAAGCATACCTATGTAGGTGCAGAAGAAGTAATATACTACTTAGAGCTAGCTGCTGATTGGTGGCTGCACATATATGGCTATTGTCATTGGCTCATTTAATGTGTTCAATTAGCACCCAGTAGTGCATTGCTGCATATCCTTCAACAAAGGATACCAAAAGAATAAAGCAAATTCAATAATAGCAGTAAATTGGACTTGGAACCTGCTAATTTAATCGTAAATTTAAGCTGCCTCTGTCGGGCTCATATATGTGCTTCTTGGGCATATCATAGCCAAGTGCCTCACCAGCCTCTGATCTCACCACACGTCACTGAGTCCAAAGAATGTAAAGTATTTTCAGCATCATTCTTAGGATTAGGACATAAAGAAGGAACAACAATTTCCCTGTTAATGTTGTTATAATTAAAATCCTTTGGCAAACATTTTAAAGTAGTCCACAAAACTGCTTTATCTTAATGTAAAATGAGATAATCAGACTCACAAGAGATGGCAGATAATTCAGAAACTCTTCTAACAGAAGAGATAGCCAAAAGAAATAACACTCTCCAAGAAAGTAGTTTAATATCTAAAGAATGCATAGGCCTCTATTTATCAAGCTGTCAACCGCAAATACGCTGGAATTCCGCAGGGTATTTGTGGCGAGCCTGATTCGCCGTAGTTATCAAAGCCTACAGACCGGCAAAAGTTGAATATAGTGGCATAACATACGATCCGCCGGACTCAGTCTGACACAGATCGATGGTTACATCACTCCAGATGTTCCGAACTCAAGTTCGGCACAATCTGACTACTTTGGAAGTTATCAAAGAACTACCAGGTACGCTCGCCACTTTTCCGGCCCAGCGTACCTGGTTTTCAATCCGCCGCCCTGGAGGCCGTGGATGCCATAGGAATCAATGGGAGTCTGACAGCAGCGAAAGCTCATGTTCGCTGCTGCCTGATATCCCATTGATTCCTATGGTAAAAGTCTACACCTAACACCCTAACATGTACCCCGAGTCTAAACACCCCTAATCTGCCCCCCTACACAGCCGACACCTACATTATACTTATTAACCCCTAAACCGCCGCTCCTACACCACCGCCACCTACATTATACTTATTAACCCCTAAACCGACGCTCCCAGACCCCACCGCAACCTACATTATACCTGCCACCCCCTATACCGCCGCCACCTACATAAAGTTATTAACCCCTTTCCTGCCGATCCCGGACCCCGCCACAACTAAATAAATTGATAAACACCTAAACCGCCGCTCCCAGAGCCCACCGCCACCTACATTATATTTATTAACCCCTAATCTGCCCCCCACACCGCCGCCACTATAATAAACATATTAACCCTAACATCCACTAACTTAAATATAATTTAAATAAATCTAAATAAAATTACTATCATTAAATAAATAATTTTTTTAACGCCCCTATTACAAATCTGTAAATAGCGTGCGTTAGCTGGAAAAATGGCAGCGTTAAGCTCCATTACGTAACTTACCGCACTTCAATACCAGCGCTGCTTAAGTCAGCAGTAAACTGGTTTTGCGTGCTCATGAACGATTTCCCCATAAGGATCAATGGGGAGAGCCGGCTGGAAAAAAAAACTAACACCTGCAAAAAAGCAGCGTAAGGTCTATAGCGCAGCCCCATTGATTCCTATGGGGAAAATAAATTTATGTTTACACCTAACACCCTAACATGAACCCCGAGTCTAAACACTCTAATATTACAATTATTAACCCCTAATATGTCGTCCCTAACATCGCCGACACCTACATTATAATTATTAACCCCTAATCTGCCGCCCCTAACGTCGCTGCCACTAGAATAAATGTATTAACCCCTAAACCTAAGTCTAACCCTAACACCCCCTAACTTAAATATAATTTAAATAAAGCTAAATTAATATTAATATTAATAACTAAATAATTCCTATTTAAAACTAAATACTTACCTATAAAATAAACCATAAGATAGCTACAATATAACTAATAGATACATTGTAGCTATCTTAGGGTTTATTTTACAGGCAACTTTGTATTTATTTTAACTAACTACAATAGTTATTAAATAGTTATTAACTATTTAATAACTTCCTAGTTAAAATAAATACAAATATACCTGTAAAATAAATCCTAACCTAAATTACAATTAAACTTAACACTACACTATCATTAAAATAATTAAATAAATTAACTACAATTAAATAAAACTAATTACAATTAAATAAAATTAACTAAAGTACAAAAAAACCAAACACTAAATTACAGAAAATAAAAAAATAATTACAAGAATTTTAAACTAATTACACCTAATCTAATCCCCCTAATAAAATAAAAAAGCCCCCCAAAATAATAAAATTCCCTACCCTATACTAAATTACAAATAGCCCTTAAAAGGGCCTTTTGCGGGGCATTGCCTCAAAGTAATCAGCTCTTTTACCTGTAAAAAAAAATACAATACCCCCCCAACATTAAAACCCACCACCCACACACCCAACCCTACTCTAAAACCCACTCAAACCCCACTTAAAAAAACATTAACCCCTTGAAGATCACCCTACCTTGAGACGTCTTCACCCAGCCGGGCACAAGTAGACCTCCAGAGGGGCAGAAGTCTTCATCCGATCCGGGCAGAAGAGGACCTCCAGACGGGCAGAAGACTTCATCCAGGCGGCATCTTCTATCTTCATCCATCTGGAGCGGAGCGGGTCCATCTTTAAGCCATCCGACGTGGAGCATCCATCTCGGCCGACGACTAACGACGAATGAAGGTTCCTTTAAATGACATCATCCAAGATGGCGTCCCTTTAATTCCGATTTGCTGATAGGATTCTATCAGCCAATCAGAATTAAGGTAGAAAAAATCCTATTGGCTGATGCAATCAGCCAATAGGATTGAGCTGGCATTCTATTGGCTGTTCCAATCAGCCAATAGAATGTGAGCTCAATCCTATTGGCCATCTTGGATGACGTCATTTAAAGGAACCTTCATTCGTCGTTAGTCGTCGCCCGAGATGAATGCTCTGCATTGTATGGCTTGAATATGGACTCGCTCCGCATGGATGAAGATAGAAGATGTCGCCTGGATGAAGTCTTCTGCCCATCTGGAGGTCCTCTTCTGCCCGGATCAGATAAAGACTTCTGCCACTCTGGAGGTCCACTTGTGGCCGGCTGGGGGAAGACGTATCAAGGTAGGGTGATTTTCAAGGGGTTAGTTTTAAGTTTTTTTTAAGGGGGTTTTGGGTGGGTTTTAGAGTAGGGTTGGGTGTGTGGTGGGTTTTAATGTTGGGGGGGGTATTGTATTTTTTTTTACAGGTAAAAGAGCTGATTAATTTGGGGCAATGCACCGCAAAAGGCCCTTTTCAGGGCTATATGTAATTTAGTATAGGGTAGGGAATTTTATTATTTTGGGGGGCTTTTTTATTTTATTAGGGGGATTAAATTAGGTGTAATTAGTTTAAAATTCTTGTAATTATTTTTTTATTTTCTGTAATTTAGTGGGGTTTGTTTTGTACTTTAGTTAATTTTATTTAACTGTAATTAGTTTTATTTACTTGTAGTTAATTTATTTAATTATAGTGTATGTTAGGTGTAATTTTAACTTAGGTTAGGATTTATTTTACAGGTACTTTTGTATTTATTTTAACTAGGAAGTTATTAAATAGTTAATAACTATTTAGTAACTATTCTATCTAGTTAAAATAAATACAAAGTTGCCTATAAAATAAAAATAAAGCCTAAGATAGCTACAATGTAACTATTAGTTATATTGTAGCTATCTTAGGGTTTATTTTATAGGTAAGTATTTAGTTTTAAATAGGAATTATTTATTTAATGATAGTAATATTTATTTAGAGTTATTTAAATTATATTTAAGTTAGTGTGTGTTAGGGTTAGACTTAGGTTTAGGGGTTAATATGTTTATTATAGTGGCGGCGGTGTAGGGGGGCATATTAGGGGTTAATAAATATAATGTAGGTGGTGGTGGGCTCCGGGAGCGGCGGTTTAGGGGTGAAACAATTTATTTAGTTGCGGTGGGGTCTGGGATCGGCAGGATAGGGGTTAATAACTTTATGTAGGTGGCGGCGGTATAGGGGGCGGCAGATTAGGGGTTAATAGGTATAATGTAGGTGGCGACGGGGTCCGGGAGCAGCATTTTAGGGGTTAAACAATTTATTTAGTTGCAGCGGGGTCCAGGATCGGCAGGATAGGGGTTAATAACTTTATGTAGGTGGCGGCGGTATAGGGGGTGGCAGATTAGGGGTTAATAGGTATAATGTAGGTGGCGGCGGGGTCCGGGAGTGGCATTTTAGGGGTTAAACAATTTATTTAGTTGCAGTGGGGTCCGGGATCGGCAGGATAGGGGTTAATAACTTTATGTAGGTGGCCGCGCTATAGGGGGCGGCAGATTAGGGGTTAATAGGTATAATGTAGCTGGCGGTGGGGTCTGGGAGCAGCATTTTAGGGGTTAAACAATTTATTTAGTTGCAGCGGGGTCCAGAATCGGCAGGATAGGGGTTAATAACTTTATGTAGGTAACGGCGGTATAGGGGGTGGCAGATTAGGGGTTAATAGGTATAATGTAGGTGGCGGCGGGGTCCTGGAGCGGCATTTTAGGGGTTAAACAATTTATTTAGTTGCAGTGGGGTCCGGGATCGGCAGGATAGGGGTTAATAACTTTATGTAGGTGGCCGCGGTATAGGGGGCGGCAGATTAGGGGTTAATAGGTATAATGTAGGTGGCAGCGGGGTCCGTGAGTGGCTGTTTAGCGGTTAATACATTTAATAGAGTTGCGGTGGGATCCAGGAGCAGCGGTTTAGGGGTTAATAACTTTATTTAGTTGCGGGGGGCTCCGGGAGTGGCAGTTTAGGGGGTAAACGGTATAGTATAGTGTGGGTGCTTAGTGACAGGATAGCAAGAAAGCTGCGAATAAGCCGAAGAGCAGCGAGATCGATAACTGTTAGTTATCAACAGTCCGCAGCTCGTCGCACCGTACTTGGTGCGCGGCTTTTTGACAGCTTTCTTGATAAATTTGGTGAACGTATTCAGGTCTGTGGCGGCGATGTTAGGCGATCTTAGGCGAGCGTATTGGGGTCGTTGAATGCAAGAAAGTCAACGGCTTGATCACTAGAGGCCATAGGCTCTAAAGGAGAAGCCTGTAAAGTCTGCAATACTAGATTGAGACTCCACAGAGGAGAAATATACTTAATAACAGGCTTTATTCTAGACAAAGCGTGAACAAAACAGTGAATATCTGGAAGATTAGCAATCTTTCTGTGAAACATTACAGAGGTGCAGATATTTGTCCTTTCAAGGTACTGGCAGATACATTTTTATCTAAACCATCTTGAAGAAACTGAAGAACTCTAGGAATTCTAAATGAATGGCAAGAAAAAATTATGATTGAAACACCAGGAAATATAAGTTTTCCAAACCTTATAATAAATTTTCCTGGATACAGGTTTTCTTGCTTGAATCATTATTAATCACAGAGTCAGAAAAACCTCTGTGACTTAGAACCAGGCGTTCAATCTCCACGCTATTAAGTTCAGAGATTTTTAGATCTGGATGAAAGAAGGCAACTTGAGACAAAAGGTCTGGTCTTAGAGGAAGATGCCATGGCAGGTAGCTGGAAACATGCTGGTAGACACTTGTCCACTGAACGCAGACAGGTAAAACCAATGCAGGAAATTATCAGCAGAGGAATAAATATATATGAGAGTAAGTTTAAAACTGTAACGGGAGATAGGAGATGAATCTCTGTGACCGATTAACAGAAAAGCCACATTAAGGTATATACAGAGGTAGAAACCTGATAACCTTAGGCAATACAGTATATACAGAGGTAGAAACATGATAACCTTAGGCAATACGGTATATACAGAGGTAGAAACTTGATAACCTTAGGCAATACGGTATATACAGAGGTAGAAACATGATAACCTTAGGCAATACGGTATATACAGAGGTAGAAACATGATAACCTTAGGCAATACGGTATATACAAAGGTAGAAACATGATAACGTTAGGCAATACGGTATATACAGAGGTAGAAACAGGATAACCTTAGGCAATACGGTATATACAGAGGTAGAAAAATGATAACCTTAGGCAATACGGTATATACAGAGGTAGAAACATGATAACCTTAGGCAATACGGTATATACAGAGGTAGAAACATGATAACCTTAGGCAATACGGTATATACAGAGGTAGAAACATGATAACCTTAGGCAATACGGTATATACAGAGGTAGAAACATGATAACCTTAGGCAATACGGTATATACAGAGGTAGAAACATGATAACCTTAGGCAATACGGTATATACAGAGGTAGAAACATGATAACCTTAGGCAATACGGTATATACAGAGGTAGAAACATGATAACCTTAGGCAATACGGTATATACAGAGGTAGAAACATGATAACCTTAGGCAATACGGTATATACAGAGGTAGAAACATGATAACCTTAGGCAATACGGTATATACAGAGGTAGAAACATGATAACCTTAGGCAATACGGTATATACAGAGGTAGAAACATAATAACCTTAGGCAATACGGTATATACAGAGGTAGAAACATGATAACCTTAGGCAATACGGTATATACAGAGGTAGAAACATGATAACCTTAGGCAATACGGTATATACAGAGGTAGAAACATGATAACCTTAGGCAATACAGTATATACAGAGGTAGAAACATGATAACCTTAGGCAATACGGTATATACAGAGGTAGAAACATGATAACCTTAGGCAATACGGTATATACAGAGGTAGAAACATGATAACCTTAGGCAATACGGTATATACAGAGGTAGAAACATGATAACCTTAGGCAATACGGTATATACAGAGGTAGAAACATAATAACCTTAGGCAATACAGTATATACAGAGGTAGAAACATGATAACCTTAGGCAATACGGTATATACAGAGGTAGAAACATGATAACCTTAGGCAATACGGTATATACAGAGGTAGAAACATGATAACCTTAGGCAATACGGTATATACAGAGGTAGAAACATGATAACCTTAGGCAATACGGTATATACAGAGGTAGAAACATGACAACCTTAGGCAATACGGTATATACAGAGGTAGAAACATGATAACCTTAGGCAATACAGTATATACAGAGGTAGAAACATGATAACCTTAGGCAATACGGTATATACAGAGGTAGAAACTTGATAACCTTAGGCAATACGGTATATACAGAGGTAGAAACATGATAACCTTAGGCAATACGGTATATACAGAGGTAGAAACATGATAACCTTAGGCAATACGGTATATACAAAGGTAGAAACATGATAACGTTAGGCAATACGGTATATACAGAGGTAGAAACAGGATAACCTTAGGCAATACGGTATATACAGAGGTAGAAAAATGATAACCTTAGGCAATACGGTATATACAGAGGTAGAAACATGATAACCTTAGGCAATACGGTATATACAGAGGTAGAAACATGATAACCTTAGGCAATACGGTATATACAGAGGTAGAAACATGATAACCTTAGGCAATACGGTATATACAGAGGTAGAAACATGATAACCTTAGGCAATACGGTATATACAGAGGTAGAAACATGATAACCTTAGGCAATACGGTATATACAGAGGTAGAAACATGATAACCTTAGGCAATACGGTATATACAGAGGTAGAAACATGATAACCTTAGGCAATACGGTATATACAGAGGTAGAAACATGATAACCTTAGGCAATACGGTATATACAGAGGTAGAAACATGATAACCTTAGGCAATACGGTATATACAGAGGTAGAAACATAATAACCTTAGGCAATACAGTATATACAGAGGTAGAAACATGATAACCTTAGGCAATACGGTATATACAGAGGTAGAAACATGATAACCTTAGGCAATACGGTATATACAGAGGTAGAAACATGATAACCTTAGGCAATACGGTATATACAGAGGTAGAAACATGATAACCTTAGGCAATACGGTATATACAGAGGTAGAAACATAATAACCTTAGGCAATACGGTATATACAGAGGTAGAAACATGATAACCTTAGGCAATACGGTATATACAGAGGTAGAAACATGATAACCTTAGGCAATACGGTATATACAGAGGTAGAAACATGATAACCTTAGGCAATACGGTATATACAGAGGTAGAAACATGATAACCTTAGGCAATACGGTATATACAGAGGTAGAAACATGATAACCTTAGGCAATACGGTATATACAGAGGTAGAAACATGATAACCTTAGGCAATACGGTATATACAGAGGTAGAAACATGATAACCTTAGGCAATACGGTATATACAGAGGTATAAACATGATAACCTTAGGCAATACGGTATATACAGAGGTAGAAACATGACAACCTTAGGCAATACGGTATATACAGAGGTAGAAACATGATAACCTTAGGCAATACGGTATATACAGAGGTAGAAACCTGATAACCTTAGGCAATACGGTATATACAGAGGTAGAAACCTGATAACCTTAGGCAATACGGTATATACAGAGGTAGAAACCTGATAACCTTAGGCAATACGGTATATACAGAGGTAGAAACCTGATAACCTTAGGCAATACGGTATATACAGAGGTAGAAACATGATAACCTTAGGCAATACGGTATATACAGAGGTAGAAACATGATAACCTTAGGCAATACGGTATATACAGAGGTAGAAACATGATAACCTTAGGCAATACGGTATATACAGAGGTAGAAACATGATAACCTTAGGCAATACGGTATATACAGAGGTAGAAACATGATAACCTTAGGCAATACGGTATATACAGAGGTAGAAACATGATAACCTTAGGCAATACTCTTCTTACTTCCTTCTGGCAAATACTGCAATATACACTGAAGCACCTATCACTGAAGCACATCATACTTTACCTCCAAAGGAGGCAGAGTTTAAACTGGGATATGAGTAAGGTGGGTGGGGAATTTATAGGCTTTAAGGTTTGGGAAACTTTGCTTCCTCCTGGTAGGAATGTATATCCCACGAGTAACAAATCATGGACTTTTGCCACCTATATGAAAGAAACTGAGCTGTGCCTTATGTTTTCCTTTGCCAGACATGCAGCATTACAGCACTGGAATACAGGTAGCCCTCAGTTTATGCCGGGGTTAGGTTCCAGAAGGAATGGTTGTAAATCGAAACCGTTGTAAATTGAAACTTAGTTTATAATGTAAGTCAATGGGAAGTCATTAAATTGTCATAAGTAACACCTAATACATTATTTTTAAAGCTTTGAAATGAAGACTTTAAATGCTAAACAGCATTATAAACCTAATAAAATAATCACAAAACAAAGAATATATAAATAAACTAAGTTAAATGAACAAAAACATTTGCTAAACAACATTATAAACCTAATAAAATAATCACACAACACAGACTTCACTTGCATTTTTCTGCAAACAGTTCTTTCTATGCATTCCAATCTGGACTGATTTATAGATAGGATAATCTTGTTCCTTTGAAATCTGCTCGATAGCTCAGGTGTGGTTAAACTGATTAAATTTCAGCTTGCTTGGCTTTGCTGCAACACAAGCTATATTAATAAATGCACTGCTTCTCAATGCTCTTCAATAGCAGTCACATGACTGGAAAAAAAGGTTGTTATTCTGAAACGGTGTAAAATGAACCGTTGTAAAATGAGGGCCACCTGTACTCCTTAGTCCATTGTGTGTTTGTTATGTCTAGAAACGAAATTGTAGTTTATAATTCACGCTCTCTAAAAGAGAATGTTACAATGCAATCCTGTTAATTGCTGTCATTTGTTTTTCACTGATTAAGGGGTTTTGCATGTGGCAACCTTGTATTGTTTTGTCTTTACCCTCAATAAAAAGGTTAAAATAAAAATAAAAAAATGTGTATTATTGTGTTTCATGGCAGCAGCAGTTACAGTTATTGTAAAACATGACAAATAATTACTATTTCTGAAGACTGACTAATATGGCTAAATACAGCTATTTCACTTATCTGATATTCATTTCTGCAAAATGAATTTGTTTAAACCTTCAAAACAATTGATTGCAACCATAAAAGATTCTTTAGACTATCATATTGAATTTGTGCATAATTTTAATTATTTGAAAGTGTGATTTGAAATTTAAACTGTAAAAAACAACATAAAGTGAGCTGTGAGCGCAAGAACTGTAAGATTAAAGTAAAAAATAACGCAGTCACAAAAGAGACAAAAACATGTAAATACTGCTAATAAAAGCTAAAGGTAAAGTATCTCTGTATAGAAACATAGAAACATAGATATTGACGGCAGATAAGAGCCATAGGCCCAGCAAGTCTGCCCCACCTTACCTAACAGTATAAACTTATCTAGTTCGTAGGATAGCCCTATGCTTGTCCCATGCATTTTTAAAGTCCCCCACAGTGTTTGTTGCTACTACCTCTTGAGGAAGTTTATTCCATAAATCAATCACTCTTTCTGTAAAGAAGTGCTTCCTCAAATTACTCCTGAATCTACTACCCTTTAGCTTGAGCTCATGACCCCTTGTTCTTGAATTTTCCATTTTATGTAAAATACCCACAGCCTCAGTTTTACTAAACCCTTTAATGTACTTGAAAGTTGCTATCATATCACCTCTTTCCCTTCTCTCCTCTAAGCTATACATATTTAGGTCATTGAGCCTATCCTGGTAAGTTTTATTTTTTAGACCATGTACCATTTTGGTAGCCCTCCTTTGCACAGATTCAAGTTTGTTAATATCCTTCTGAAGATATGGCCTCCAGAACTGCACACAATACTCAAGATGAGGCCTAACTAATGATCTATAAAGTGGCATAAGAACCTTACTATTTCTGCTGCAAATACCTCTACCAATACATCCAAGCATTCTGCTAGCCTTACTCGCTGCCTTACTACATTGTTTACTAAGTTTTAAATCATCTGAAATAATAATTCCCAAGTCCTGTTCCTCGTCTGTAACAGTCAGTAAAGTGTCATTGAGTCTGTAATTAACATTTGGATTTTTCTTCCCTAAATGCATTATTTTACACTTTGCTGTGTTAAACTTTAGATCCCAGTCGTTTGTCCAATCCTCCAATTGTTGTATATCACTTCTCATTTTGTCTACCCCCCCTGGAACATCCACTCTGTTGCAAATTTTTGTATCATCTGCAAAGAGACATGCTTTCCCCTGTAGCCCTTTGCTGATATCGCAGATAAATATGTTAAACAAAACAGGCCCCAGAACTGACCCCTGAGGAACACCACTAGTAACAGCCCCCTCTGCTGAATGAACTCCATTTACTAAGACACTTTGTTTTCTGTCCTTAAGCCAGCATTCCACCCAGTTCACAATTTTTGAATCTAGACCAAGGAGATATAGTTTGTGAATAAGTTTATTGTGTGGGACGGTGTCAAATGCTTTGCTGAAATCTAGATATGCTACATCAACTGCTCCTCCCTTGTCTAATACTTTTGTTACATAATCAAAGAAGTCAATTAGATTAGTCTGACATGATCTCCCTGAAGTAAAACCATGCTGATTTTGGTCCTCTAAATTGTTTGTCTTTATGTAAGTCATAATTCTTTCCTTTAAGAGGCTTTCCATTAATTTCCCTACTACTGAAGTTAAACTAACTGGCCTGTAGTTGCCAGATTCTTCTCTACTGCCCTTTTTATGAAGAGGTATTACATTTGCTATTCTCCAATCATCTGGGACAGCTCCTGTTAATAGTGACTGATTAAACAGATCAGTTAATGGGACAGTTAGCACTGAACGAAGTTCTTTTAAAACCCTTGGATGAATATTATCAGGACCCACTGCCTTTGTAACATTTATTTTTGCTAATGCTAACAAAACCTCATCCTCTGTAAAAAGATTACTGTTAAGCTTGTTTCTATTTTGCATAGCATCCCTTAATGTAGACATTGTATCTTCACAATCTTTAGTGAAAACAGAACAGAAGTAATCATTGAGACAGTCTGCAATCTGCTTATCTCCTTCTATTATTCTACCATCAACTGATTTCAATTTTACTATTCCTACCTTATTTTTGTACTGGAATAGCAGAGATAAAGAGTCCCATGTGTATTATTGGGTTTTTAGTGGAACAAGATAAACAGCTTATTGTGGCGTTTTCATATTATTTGCAATGGATTTTATTTTGTAAACCCAGTAAAACCCTATCCGCTAGATTTAGAGTTTTGCGGCCAAAGGGGTGCGTTAGCTATGCGTGTTTTTTTTCCCCCGCACCTTTTAAACAACGCTGGTATTTAGAGTTCTCTGAAGGGCTGCGTTAGGCTCCAAAAAGGGAGCGTAGAGCATAATTTACCGCCACTTCAACTCTAAATACCAGCGTTGCTTACGGACGCGGCCAGCTTCAAAAACGTGCTTGTGCACGATTCCCCCATAGGAAACAATGGGGCAGTTTGAGCTGAAAAAAAAGCAGCGTTCAGCTCCTAACGCAGCCCCATTATTTCCTATGGGGAAACACTTCCTAAGTCTGCACCTAACACCCTAACATGTACCCCGAGTCTAAACACCCCTAACCTTACACTTATTAACCCCTAATCTGCCACCCCCGCTATCGCTGACCCCTGCATTTTATTATTAACCCCTAATCTGCCGCTCCGTACACCGCCGCAACCTACATTATAGCTATGTACCCCAATCTGCTGCCCCTAACATCGCCGACCCCAATATTATATTTATTAACCCCTAATCTGCCGTCCCCAACGTTGCCGCTACCTACCTACACTTATTAACCCCTAATCTGCCGACCGGACCTCGGCGCCACTATAATAAATGTATTAACCCCTAAACCGCCTCACTCCCGCCTCAAGAACCCTATAATAAATAGTATTAACCCCTAATCTGCCCTCCCTAACATCGCCGACACCTAACTTCAAGTATTAACCCCTAATCTGCCGACCGGACCTCGCCGCTACTCTAATAAATGTATTAACCCCTAAAGCTAAGTCTAACCCTATCACCCCCCTAAATTAAATATAATTTAAATCTAATGAAATAAAATAAATCGTATTAAATAAATTAATCCTATTTAAAGCTAAATACTTTCCTGTAAAATAAACCCTAATATAGCTACAATATAACGAATAATTATATTGTAGCTATTTTAGGATTTATATTTATTTTACAGGCAACTTTGTATTTATTTTAACTAGGTACAATAGCTATTAAATTGTTATTTACTATTTAATAGCTACCTAGTTAAAATAATTACAAAATTACCTGTAAAATAAATCCTAACCTAAGTTACAATTAAACCTAACACTACACTATCAATAAATTAATAAACTAAACTACCTACAATTATCTACAATTAAATCAACTAAACTAAATTACAAAAAAAACAAACACTAAATTACAAAAAATAAAAAAAGATTACAAGAATTTTTTTTTTTTTTTTAATTCTCTTTATTAATGTTGAGGATACAACAAAATGTTACAGATTTCACAGATACATTCATTTGCTTTACATTCAATAGTCGGATACATACATAGCTTGAATCAGTGTGGTATATATATGTATATACGATAACGTCCTGGCCCTTATGATAGGGCAATTATATCCTTACAAATGCACTGTAAATCTGCTAGATATAATTGTCATTGTATTGCATTTAGTTGACAGTTTGCACGTATCCCTCAACATATTTTATTGTTTATATAGTAATAATCCTAAATCTTAACACTTAACTTAAACAAAAAAAAAAATACCTAGTCTAAGTTTGAGAGGCCTTAATCTTAATAGCATCTGGTAAGATCTAGTGCTGAAGGAGGTGCATGAGCAGCCATATCTGCGAGAGGTTGAGGGTGGGGGAGAGAGAGAGAGAGAAGGGAGAGGAGAGAGAAAGAAAGAGAGAAAAAAAAAAATGATAAGGGATAAAAGAAAGATTCAATAAGTATTGTTTCAGAGTCACCAGGCCTGTTCTGAGGAGGTCTCTCCACTGTCAGTGCGGTCCAATCACCCCTAAGCCTCGCCTCTAGTATTATTTCGTGGTTCGCAAATGGTCTGAGGATCTGGTTCTGCTGCCCAGGGGGCAGCCGTTCCAGGAAGTCCGTCCATTTTTTTAAAAAGGGTAGGAGTCTGTGCTTGGTATCCCAACAGGCGTCTTGTCTTTCTATAAATAGGTGTTTAAGTAGTGTTTTCTTAAATTGTGGTATAGTCAGGGCACGACTGGAACACCACAAGGTCAATATGCAATGTCTTGCTAGTAGTGTACAAAGTGTTAGTAAGGGCTGGACTTTATTGCCAACAGTAGTCCATGTAAATAAGTATATATTCGTGAGGTTAAAGGAAATATCAATGCCTAAGTTAATTTTAAGCCAATATTGTAGGCGGTTCCAAAATTGTCTAATCAAGGGACAATCAAAAAAGTAATGTGTCAAGGGGGGATCGGGAATCTGACACTTCACGCATTGATTGGGATGCTCGGGGTTCCACCTCGCCCTTCTGCTAGGAGTGATGTAGTCCCTATTGATCATTCTAAGCTGCGCCTCTCTCAACGCCAGCGCCAGAGTGGCCGATTTAGCTTTCATGAGACTGTTTTTAATATCTTGGATGGAGATTTCTTGGGTGGTATCTAGTTTCAACCTCTCTAGTGTCACTTCCTGAGCTTTAGTGGTGTTGTGACGGAGCATCTCTTGATAAATCTCCGACATGGAGAAGCACCCCATCTTGAAAGCAATCTGGGGGATTGTAAATGGGGCTTGGCTCCAGAACTTTGGGTTGGCGTCCATTAGTGCTTTAACGTAATGTCGAAGTTGCAGGTATGCATAAAAATGTGTGTTTGGAAGCTCAAATGTGGCTTTCAGTTCCTGAAATGTTCTGACAGTGTGCGACAACGGATCCAGGACATCCCCCACCCTCTGCAATCCCTTTGCATGCCACACATTGAAGGGGGCTTGTTTACTGCCGCTGGGGAAACCAGCGTTGCCCTTAATAGGTATATATTTAGGAGTGGGGCATAAGTGCCCCAGTGCTTTATGTGCCTGAAACCAGGTCTTAAGGGGGTCCCTATACAAAAGGTTATTACGTATATGTTGGGGCAGATCTCCCAGAGGACAGTAGGGCAGATATGTCAGGCTACATATTCCAATTACAATTTCCACCAATTGTTTATCCGAGAAGTGTCCCGTGCCCATTTGCCAATCCAATACTAGTCGTATAAGAGATGCCCAGTTGTAGTATTGAATGTGTGGCAATCCAAGGCCTCCATTCAAAAAGGAGGCGTGCAATTTGTGAGTTGCTATTCTGGATTTCTTCCCCTTCCATATGAAGCGCCGCAGCGTTCTGTCCAGTCTCACAATGTCACCTTTAGACATCATGAAAGGCAGCATTGACAGGGGCAATAAGATTTTCGTCAGGAGCGACATTTTAAATAGATTTATTCGTCCTGTAAGACTTAGTGGGAGATTTTGCCAGCCATTCAGTCGAGAACAAACCCGATCACCCTGGTCTGTAATATTGAGTTCGTATATTCGATGTGGGTTTCGGTGTAGGTTGATACCCAGGTATGTGAGGAAGTCTGTTACTTCCACAAAGGGGAAAGCAATAGTCTTAGAAGATTGCCTATGCAGCCAAAGTATCTCAGACTTGGTGGTATTTATTTTGTACCCCGAGAATCGCCCAAACGATTCCAGTGTATCCAGAACAGTGGGGATGACCTTCGCGGGAGAATCTACAAAGAGCATCATATCGTCCGCATACAGTGCCAGATGCAGAGTCACATTGCCTATTGTGACTCCTGGAAAGACCTGTCATAGCCTCAGCGCCAAGGGCTCCAAGGCCAGATCAAAAATCAGGGGGGAAAGAGGACACCCTTGTCTAGTGCCCCTCTCCAGGGTAAAACCTGAAGAGAAACACCCGTTGACTAGAATTTGGTCATCAGGGGTTGAATAGAGTTTTTTCAACGTTTCCAGATAGGAGCCACTGAAATTAAAATGGCCCAAGGTATCAAAGAGGTAGGGCCACTCAACACGGTCGAAGGCCTTTTCCGCATCTAAGGATAGCAGAAAGGCCTCCGAGTTTCCTCTCCCTGGGTGTGCCTGTTCCCTCTCCCAATAGTGATTGATGACGTGGAGCACACGCCTCAAATTGATAACCGGGGTCCTTCCATACACAAAACCAGTTTGATCAGGATCAAGTAGGGTGGGCAATATAGTTTTTAAACGATTTGCAAGAAGTTTGGTGAAAATCTTGTAGTCCGAATTTAGGAGCGATATGGGGCGGTAAGATCCCGGTTCCAAGGGGTTTCTACCTGATTTCGGGATTAGAGTTATGTGCGCGGAGGAAAAAGTAGCAGAGGGGAGACTATCTCCCTCGAAAAGATCAACATACATTTTGGTTAGTATAGGGGACACCTGTGGCATAAGCAGACGATATAGTTCTACCGGTAGACCGTCAGGACCCGCCGATTTGCCCAGAGCTAGCGATTTGATAGTAGCTTGTACTTCCCCCAAGGAGATAGGGGCGTTAAGAGAGCTCAACTGGTCGTCAGTTAAACTCGGGGGTGATACTGATCTCCAAAAGGTCTCCAGCATCTCTGCTGGAGGTTCAGCTTGTCTAGCATACAGTTGTCTATAATACAGAGCAAAGCCCTCCGCAATATCTATTGGAGTAGTATAGATGTTGTCTTGTAGTTGTAAGGCTGCTATCTCCCGCCAAACTTCTCTTTTGTTAACTAAGTTGGCAAGCAGTCTGCCCGATCTGTTTCCATATCTATGAAACCTGGCAGCTGATTTCAGCAGCTCTGACGCCGCTCTCTGCTTTAAGAAGGTGTCTAGCTCCTCCTTTGCAAGCACAAACGCGTTGTGCGTTTCCCTGGAGTTAATTGCAGTGTTTCTCTGAAAAGAGCGTTCCAGTGTTTTCTGCAACTCCGTGTATCTTTGCTGCGCTCTGTGTTTCAGATTAGCTACATAAGAGATGATGTGTCCCGTAAGAACCGCTTTAGCGGTGTCCCAGAACAGTTGTGGTTCATTTAAGTGTTGTTGGTTGTCCGTATAATAATCGTTCCAACAGTGTATAAGATGTTTTTGGAAAGTTTCCGAGGTCACAAGATATGATGTGAATCTTAGTGTATTTTTATTTGGTCTAGGTTTAGCGAATCCCAGTGTCAAGCCCACTGGGGCATGGTCTGAGAGCAGGATCGAATATATTTTTTCCCGATCTACCCTGGGTATCAGAGAGTCCGACATCCAGAACATGTCTATTCTAGACAACGAGCCCGCTGCCTTAGATAAGCACGTGTAACTCCTATCCAGGGGGTGCCTCCTTCTCCATATGTCGCACACCGCCAGATCAGACTGTAATTTAGCGAAAAATTTTTATTCGAATTTCCCCTTGTGTCTTGGTAGTCTGGTACCGGCAGCTGCGGAGCCGAGCCATGATCTATCCAACTGAGGATTTGGAGCAAGGTTAAAATCCCCTCCGATTATAAGCGGGGTCCCCATAAAGGGGGCCAATGTTTGTATCAATGCATCCCAAAAAGCTAGTGTTTTAGTGTTAGGGGCATATATGTTACAGAGGGTATAAGTGGTATGGTGGAGCTTGATTTGCAGTATCAGGAACCTATCCTCCCTATCTTTATGTGTATGTAGAATTTCTATTGCTGAGCGTTTGCCGAACAGAATAGCCAAACCCCTACTAGAGCTAGTATATGAAAGGTAAGAAATCGCCCCCACCCAAGTCTGTTGCAGTTTGTCATGTTCAGAGTCTATTAGGTGGGTTTCTTGAAGAAACGCAATGTCAGAGTCCAACTTTCGCAAGTGAGATAGAATCGACCTCCTCTTTACTGGGGAGTTAATACCTCCCACATTCCAGGATGTCAGTTTTAGCGTCATTTACAGTATCCGTCAAGGAGGGCCTGTAGAAGAAGAGAGATGAGGAGGAGGAGAAGAGAGAGATAAAAAAGAGAGAAGAAGGGAAAGAAGAAAGGAAAAAAAAAAAAAAAAAAAAGGAACCACCAGACAGTAACACAGTTGGATAGGAAATTCTCCCCCATCCCCGCAAACCTGACGCTATTCTGTGGGTGCGAATGTTTTGGGATAGGGGACGCTTAATTGGCTTTAACACTAGTGTGATCTTGTTCAAGGGCAAAAGCGTAGGTGTAAGTAGGTCTGTATATATATTCTTCCCAAGCCTCAAACTACTTCTCATATATATAAAGATAAAATGTGAGAGGTTTTGTCCCCTGTGACTCTGATAGATCTACACAAAGACATATAATGGTACAGTACAGTGGTAAAGCAAAGATGGGAATTATCACAGCTGGCATTTAAACATTTGTCTGCTCCCCACCAATCCATCAAACATGAAGGCTTCTATAAACAAAACAGGCATAACTTCCCATATGACAGTGAGAACATTCAGCTGATAGAAGCATTGATGTGCACAATATGACATGATATGATATAATATAATAATAATAATAATAGGGCCCACAGCCTTATACAGATCTCTCTGTTTTCTTGGGTTAAGTTGACTCAGGTACAAGGGGACTACGTGGCTCTGCATCCCCTGAAGCTCCAGGCAAGTGTGCCATGTCATAAAAAGAAGGTATATACTGACACAGTGCAATGGTGGAAGGCTAGTATATCTATATAATACTAATGGGCCCCGACATTTAAGGCGAAATATGGCAGGGTTCTCACATGGTATACTGCTCATGGTTAAAGCGGACACAGCATATAGAAGGTCTTGGGAAGCCACTTGTAAGGGGGTTGGGTCATATTTAGATTGTGTGTGAAAGTGGGGCCATAAGTGAGTCAGTTGACTGTCTATTCGCCATAAAGCACAAGGGCACACACATGGACAATTAGTCGAGATTGTGGGGGTTAAAGTTATAGTTATCACGGGTCTGCAAGGTATTGGTTGGCAGTTAATCATACACCTATGGGCCACACATCTATCAAATACCAACATAGTCATGAACAGAGCGAACACGTTCCCCCATACAGCAGTGAGAGTACCTAGTTGTTAAACATATAAGTGCAGACAATAGCAGGCATAAATTGTCACAGTGCAGTAATAAAATCCTAGCATGCATATGGAATACTGACAGGCATTGGCACAGTTGATGACATGTAGTAAAATCCTTGAACGACATTCTATCTATTAGTAGGACAAATATAGCACAAAAAGAGGACTGGTTATATACAATTTGCATATGAGAGATAGGCCATAGATAATCCAAACAGCTGTCCATCTGTCTCAGAATTGCATAGGGGCCACTGAGAACTAAGACCGGATCCAGGATGCATGGTCTAGTTTTGCATATAATAAGATAGTGCAATGTCTGCTTGTCTACATTTAAATTCGAGGGCATAGAGGCTAAGGCTCTCAATCTAGGTACCATTAACTTCAATAAAATATTTAAACAAGTAAAAAACACAATCAACCTTAAAACTTTCAACCAGAATTGGCACAACAGGTGCAACGGTATTGGGCCTATGCAAGCACAGCACCCTTGGGTGCCCAAGGAGGAGCACATCTGGGTCACCTTATCCATTAGTAATGATAAACAATATATAGTTACGTATTAGCTCCTGTCCATGGATCTCAGCCAGCTTCCTGCTGTCGCCTTTCCGATTCCAGGTAGCTCTCCACTGCCTGGGGGGAGTGGAAAAACTTAGGGCCAGAGGATGTTTGTAAGCGGAGCTTAGCGGGGAACAGCAAAGCCACTTGTCGGCCCTGTTCATACAGACGTGAGCAGATCGGTGAAAAATCTTTGCGTTGTTTGGTGACTTCTGTCGAGAAGTCCTGAAACACCAAAAGTCTAGTACCTTCATACAAGACTTCTTTTTTTCATCCGGTAAGCTCTCAGAATCTTCAGCTTCTCTTGGAAGTTGAGGCATTTAAAGATTAGCTGCCTTGGTTTCTGATTACTGGTTTCCAAATTTCGCTCAGGGCCCACTCTGTGAGCTCTTTCGATATCCAGGGGTAAAAGATCCTGCGGTATACCCAAAAGCTTTGGAAGAACAAGTGCCGCGAAGGCTAGCAGGTCTTTACCCTTAACCTTCTCCGGTAGTCCCACCACTCGTAAATTATTACGGCGGCTACGGTTCTCCAAGTCATCCACTCGCTCCTGCAATTGTTTGTTTTGGCGGAGGAGTTGCTGTATGGAGTTGCTTGTTTCCACTTGCCTATCCTCTATTTCTGATATACGGCCTTCTGCGTCAGAGAGGCGTGCAGAGTACTGTCTGACTTCACTAGTCAAGGTGTCTAGGCCTGCCTGCAGAGTCTCCATTTTAGGCAAGAAAAAGGATTTCAGTTCCTTCAGTAGCTGAGTGTGATCTCCCATGGTCTTGGCACTGTTGTCAGGGTTTATCTCAACCACCGCCTGAGTCTCCATTTGATATTTAGATTTCCTATCATTATTTTTATTTTTCTGGCTCATGGTGTCAGTCTGAGGGGGAGTCAGCTTAAAGAAATATTTATCCACTTTCATCAGTGTGTCTTGAACAAATTGACAGTGCAGGTACTAGAAAGGAGTGCGTGTTGGATAAGGCAAGCACAGTATATGCCTAGAGAATGTTCCCCTATGTTGAAATGACAGGTTATAAAGTGATTCTGAAGTGTGCAGCGCACTATCTCCAAGTTCACATATTCAGGGGGACAGCAGAATTTCACCTTCTGTGCTGTGAGTGTTGAGCCTGGTCACTATCCCACAATGTTCTCAAGTTTGGTGGTTCGGAGGGTAGTATGTAGCAGGGTATAGTGTTCGTGGGTTATAATATAATCTGAGGGGTGTTTCCGCAGCCGCAGTTCAGTTTGTAAAAGTTTGCGGTGCTATTACAGTCCCCCCACGTGGCTCCCCACCAAGCCCCACCGTCTCTGTGCAGTCGTAGTATCTCTCTGCAGGGTTAGATAGATCTAAGGACTAAGCCACGCGGGATCATATTGCTGCGGTAGAATGGAGCCAGGCTAGTGAGTGCCCTGTCCCTCAGTAGCCTCTAATATATGTGTCCTTATATGTGTCCTTGTACAACTGGACAGTGGGGGTCTTTACTGAAATATCCCTTCTATAGATGTTTAGCCTGCAGGGGGTGGTTAACAGTCCGTGACCTGCGTATCTACCCTGATTTCTCAGTTCCCCCTATCTGGGTTCAGTAGTGTCTCTCACCCCTCACAACTCCCAGGGATGGATCTCCTCTCTGGATGTTAGGTCGATCGTTGTATATTCAGAGCGGGCCGTAGTTGTAGGGATTCCAAGATGGCGCCGCAGCGTCTAGTGTCTTTTATGTTCCGGAGCTCCCGGCGGCCAGGATCGTTGTTATTGGTCCTGCACACTAAAGTAGGTGGCCGGCATGTGTGTCCTCCATCCGGCAAGTCTGCTGTGTGGGGTCGGGCAGCTCAAAAAGTAGCGTTATATGAGGCAGTTTTACTCCGTTTTGCGGAGCTCGTTCTCTCTGCAGCTGCACAGGAAGCCCGCCCACCGGAAGTCCCGATTACAAGAATTTTAAACTAATTACACCTACTCTAAGCCCACTAAAAAAATAACAAAGCCCCCCAAAATAAAAAAATGCCCTACCCTATTCTAAAATAAAAAGTTAACAGCTCTTTTACCTTACCAGCCCTTAAAAGGGCCTTTTGCGGGGCATGCCCCAAAGTCATCAGCTCTTTTGCATTTAAAAAAAACATACAATCCCCCCCCCAACATTACAACCCACCACCCACATACCCCTAATCTAACCCAAACCCCCCTTAAAAAACCTAACACTAAGCCCCTGAAGATCTCCCTACCTTATCTTCACCACGCCGGGTATCACCGATCCGTCCAGAAGAGGGTCCGAAGTCTTCATCCTATCCGGCAAGAAGAGGACATCCGGACTGGTAGACATGTTCATCCAGGCGGCGTCTTCTATCTTCATCCATCAGGCGCGGAGCGGGTCCATCTTGAAGCAGCCGACGCGGATCCATCCTCTTCTTCCGGCGACTCCCGACGAATGAAGGTTCCTTTAAGTGACGTCTTCCAAGATGGCGTCCCTCGAATTCCGATTGGCTGATAGGATTCTATCAGCCAATCGGAATTAAGGTAGGAAAAATCTGATTCAGCCAATCAGATTGAGCTCGCATTCTATTGGCTGATCGGAACAGCCAATAGAATGCGAGCTCAATCTGATTGGCTGATTGGATCAGCCAATCGGATTGAACTTGAATCTGATTGGCTGATTCAATCAGCCAATCAGATTTTTCCTACCTTAATTTCGATTGGCTGATAGAATCCTATCAGCCAATCGGAATTCGAGGGACGCCATCTTGGATGACGTCACTTAAAGGAACCTTCATTCGTCGGGAGTCCCTGGAAGAAGAGGATGGATCCGCGTCGGCTGCTTCAAGATGGTCCCGCTCCGTGCCGGATGGATGAAGATAGAAGACGCCGCCTGGATGAACATGTCTACCGGTCCGGATGTCCTCTTCTTGCCGGATAGGATGAAGACTTCGGACCCTCTGGAGGACCTCTTCTTGCCGGATAGGATGAAGACTTCGGACCCTCTTCTGGACGGATCGGTGATACCCGGCATGGTGAAGATAAGGTAGGGAGATCTTCATGGACTTAGTGTTAGGTTTTTTTAAGGGGGGTTTGGGTTAGATTAGGGGTATGTGGGTGGTGGGTTGTAATGTTGGGGGGGATTGTATGTTTTTTTTAAATGCAAAAGAGCTGATGACTTTGGGGCATGCCCCGCAAAAGGCCCTTTTAAGGGCTGGTAAGGTAAAACAGCTGTTAACTTATTATTTTAGGATAGGGTAGGGCATTTTTTTATTTTGGGGGGGCTTTGTTTTTTTTTTAGTGGGCTTAGAGTAGGTGTAATTAGTTTAAAATTCTTGTAATCTTTTTTTATTTTTTGTAATTTAGTGTTGTTTTTTTTTGTAATTTAGTTTAGTTGATTTAATTGTAGTTAATTGTAGGTAGTTTAGTTTATTCATTTATTGATAGTGTAGTGTTAGGTTTAATTGTAACTTAGGTTAGGATTTATTTTACAGGTAATTTTGTAATTATTTTAACTAGGTAGCTATTAAATAGTAAATAACTATTTAATAGCTATTGTACCTACTTTAAATAAATACAAAGTTGCCTGTAAAATAAATATAAATCCTAAAATAGCTACAATATAATTATTCGTTATATTGTAGCTATATTAGGGTTTATTTTACAGGTAAGTATTTAGCTTTAAATAGGATTAATTTATTTAATAAGATTTATTTTATTTTGTTAGATTTAAATTATATTTAATTTAGGGGGGTGTTAGGGTTAGACTTAGCTTTAGGGGTTAATACATTTATTAGAGTAGTGGCGAGGTCCGGTCGGCAGAATAGGGGTTAATACTTGAAGTTAGGTGTCGGCGATGTTAGGGAGGGCAGATTAGGGGTTAATACTATTTATTATAGGGTTTTTGAGGCGGGAGTGAGGCGGTTTAGGGGTTAATACATTTATTATAGTGGCGGCGAGGTCCGGTCGGCAGATTAGGGGTTAATAAGTGTAGGTAGGTAGCGGCGACTTTGGGGGGGGCAGATTAGGGGTTAATAAATATTATGTAGGTGTCGGCGATATTAGGGGCAGCAGATTAGGGGTACATAGGGATAATGTAGGTTGTGGCAGTGTGCGGTCAGCAGATTAGGGGTTAAAAAATTTAATTATAGTGGCGGCGATGTGGGGGGACCTCGGTTTAGGGGTGCATAGGTAGTTTATGGGTGTTAGTGTACTTTATAGCACAGTAGTTAAGAGCTTTATGAACTGGCGTTAGCCCATAAAGCTCTTAACTCCTGACTTTTTTCTGTGGCTGGAGTCTTGTCAGAGTTCTAACGCTCACTTCAGCCAAGACTCTAAATACCAGCATTAGAAAGATCCCATTGAAAAGATAGGATACACAATTGACGTAAGGGGATCTGCAGTATGGAAAAGTCGCGGCTGGAAAGTGAGCGTTAGACCCTTTCCTGACTGACTCTAAATACCAGCGGGCGGCCAAAACCAGCGTTAGGACCCCTTAACGCTGGTTTGGACGGCTAACGCAAAACTCTAAATCTAGGTGTATGTAATTTGTCTCTTCTCACTAATTAGCATTGGGGCCACTTTTATTTTTTATTTAAGATGCGCATCTTACAAACACCTATATTTTCATATATTAGTGTATTAACCCTTTGAGTGCGAACAACGGCTCTGAGCCGTCGCAAATTGTCCCAGTCAGGTGCTGATGATGGCTCAGAGCCGTCGCAAGCACTCACCCACCTTGAGGGCAATCTGGGGGCTCCCACCTACTCCCACCCCGGCGATCTGGCCTGAATAGTGAGAGGCATCACAAGGGGCTTTACCATTCGCATGGTGACATCACGTATGATAATGTGATGACATCACTGCGCAACTTTATTTAAAATTAACAATGGACAATTATAGGGAAATGAAGGCATGCTGCTACAAGCAGCTACAGACCCCCAAGGCCCACCGTTGGAAAGGTAATCACCTAACCTTTACAATGGTATAAGTCTTGGGGATCTGAAAAAAAGGTAAAAAGTAAAACAAATATATTTAAAAAAAAAATAAAAAGCTCAAATCCAGCTTAGCACTCAAGTGGGAAATGGCTTAGCAGCCAAAGGGTTAAGTATTTTCAGTATTTTGTCACAACCTAGCCACCTTTTTAGTTGTGAGAAAAACAGTGAGAACTGAAGGATGGAAATGTTTAGATAATTACGTTGGGATTTGAGAGAAAATGTCACACGCCCATGGAACGCCCATGTTCAGGTTATTTTCCAAACAAAACCACAACAATTATGCTTTGTATTTTGTATTTATAAGTACACATTGTGATGTGTTTTTTTGCAGATCCCATGTACTTAAATTATGATTCACGCCGTGCATAGTTAATACGATTCATTCCCGTGTAATTTACATACAAGTTGTACGTTTTTGATAAAATACGATTTTTGCTGAACAATTTTGTTATGATTTTTAGATGCACATTAACAATACAATTTTTTCCTGCGTATTTGTGTGTGAATGGTTCAATAATTCATTTTGTATGATTTATAAATGATTCATTTAGTTTTGCAGTTTATAATGTATGTATCTCCTCCCCAAATAAAATTGCAGTATACGCCCCTTAGCGAGACTCTGTTTTCAGGGTAAAAGTGGCTTTATAGAATTGCACCAGGGAAATAGTAGAACTGGGGAGGATCCTTAAAGGGATAGTAAACACCCAAAATGTTTATTGTTTAAAAAGATAGATAATCCCTTTATTTACCATTCCCCAGTTTTTAGACATGTGCGGTTCGTTTCGGATTTATTCGGAAATTCGGAAAATTCTGTAAATTCGGAGATTCGGATCGATTCGAATTTCCGAATTAAAATACTTCCGAATCTACCGAATGAATCCGAAAAAGCTGCCGTATCTCCGAATAAATCCGAATTAGCTCGGTAAAATTCGGCATTTCCCCACAGGAAACAATGGGGAGTTTCGGCTGAAAAAAAACCTAACACCGCAGCCCCATTGTTTCCTATGGGGAAACACTAAGTCTGCACCTAACACCCTAACATGTACCCCGAGTCTCTAAACACCCCTAATCTAACACTTATTAACCCCTAATCTGCCGCCCCCCGCTATCGCTGACACCTGCATTATCTTATTAACCCCTAATCTGCCGACCGGATATCGCTGCCACTATAATAAATGTATTAACCCCTAAACCGCCGCACTCCCGCCTCGCAAACACTATAATAAATGTCATTAACCCCTAATCTGCCCCCCCAACGTCGCCGCAATCTAACTACAAGTATTAACCCCTAATCTGCCGACCGGACATCGCCGCCACCTACATTATAGCTATTAAACCCTAATCTGCTGTCCCTAACATCGCCGACCCCTACATTATAGTTATTAACCCCTAATCTGCCCCCCCCCCAACGTCGCCGCAATCTAACTACAAGTATTAACCCCTAATCTGCCGACCGGACATCGCCGCCACCTACATTATAGCTATTAACCCCTAATCTGCTGTCCCTAACATCGCCGACCCCTACATTATAGTTATTAACCCCTAATCTGCCCCCCCCCACGTCGCCGCAATCTAACTACAAGTATTAACCCCTAATCTGCCGACCGGACATCGCCGCCACCTACATTATAGCTATTAACCCCTAATCTGCTGTCCCTAACATCGCCGACCCTTACATTATAGATATTAACCCCTAATCTGCCCCCCCCAACGTCGCCGCAATCTAACTACAAGTATTAACCCCTAATCTGCCGACCGGACATCGCCACCACTATAATAAATGTATTAACCCCTAAACCGCCGCACTCCCGCCTCGCAAACACTATAATAAATTTTATTAACCCCTAATCTGCCCTCCCTAACATCGCCGCCACATACCTACAATTATTAACCCCTAATCTCCCGCCCCCAACGTCGCCGCTACTATAATAAGGTTATTAACCCCTAAACCTAAGTCTAACCCTAACACCCCCTAACTTAAATATAATTTAAATAAAACTAAATAAATTTACTATAATTAAATAAATGAATCCTATTTAAAACTAAATACTTACCTGTAAAATAAACCCTAAGCTAGCTACAATATAACTAATAGTTACATTGTAGCTACTTTAGGGTTTATTTTTATTTTACAGGCAAGTTTGTATTTATTTTAACTAGGTACAATAGCTATTAAATAGTTATTGACTATTTAATAGCTACCTAGTTAAAATAATTACAAAATTACCTGTAAAATAAATCCTAACCTAAGTTACAATTAAACCTAACACTACACTATCATTAAATAAATTAACTACAAGTACCTACAATTATCTACAATTAAATAAACTAAACTAAAGTACAAAAAAAACAAAACACTAAATTACAAAAAAAAACAAACACTAAATTACAAAAAATAAAAAAATATTACAAGAATTTTAAACTAATTACACCTAATCTAAGCCCCCTAATAAAATAACAAAGCCCCCCAAAAGAAAAAAATGCCCTACCCTATACTAAATTACAAAAGTTAACAGCTCTATTACCTTACCAGCCCTTAAAAGGGCCTTTTGTGGGGCATGCCCCAAAGAAAACAGCTCTTTTGCCTGTAAAAAAACCCCACAATACCACCCCCCAACATTACAACCCACCACCCACATACCCCTACTCTAACCCAAACCCCCCTTAAATAAACCTAACACTACCCCCCTGAAGATCTCCCTACCTTGAGTCATGTTCACCCAGCCGGGCCGAAGTCTTCATCCGATGGGGCAGAAGAGGACATCCAGACCGGCAATTTTAAACTAATTACAGCTAATCTAAGCCCCCTAATAAAATAACAAAGCCCCCCAAAATAAAAAAAATGCCCTACCCTATACTAAATTACAAAAGTTAACAGCTCTATTACCTTACCAGTCCTTAAAAGGGCCTTTTGCGGGGCATGCCCCAAAGAAAACAGCTCTTTTGCCTGTAAAAAAAACCCACCACCCCCCAACATTACAACCCACCACCCACATACCCCTACTCTAACCAAACCCCCCTTAAATAAACCTAACACTACCCCCCTGAAGATCTCCCTACCTTGAGTCGTGTTCACCCAGCCGGGCCGAAGTCTTCATCCGATGGGGCAGAAGAGGACATCCAGACCGGCAGAAGTCTTCATCCAAGCGGGGCAAGAAGAGGTCTTCCATCCATCAGAAAAGTACCAAAATACAAACAAACACTAAATTACCAAAAATAATAAAATATTACAAGAATTTTAAACTAATTACACCTAATGTAAGCCCCCTACTAGCTATTAATATAGCTACAATATAACTAATAGTTACATTGTAGCTATTTTAGGATTTATATTTATTTTACAGGCAACTTTGTATTTATTTTAACTAGGTACAATAGTTATTAAATAGTTAATAACTATTTAATAACTACCTAGCTAAAATAAATACAAATTTACCTGTAAAATAAATCCTAACCTAAGTTACAATTACACCTAACACTACACTATCATTAAATTAATTAAATAAATGAATCCTATTTAAAACTAAATACTTACCTGTAAAATAAACCCTAATATAGCTGCAATATAACTAATAGTTACATTGTAGCTATTTTAGGATTTATATTTATTTTACAGGCAACTTTGTATTTATTTTAACTAGGTACAATAGCTATTAAATAGTTATTGACTATTTAATAGCTACCTAGTTAAAATAATTACAAAATTACCTGTAAAATAAATCCTAACCTAAGTTACAATTAAACCTAACACTACACTATCATTAAATAAATTAACTACAAGTACCTACAATTAAATACAATTAAGTAAACTAAACTAAAGTACAAAAAAAACCCCCACTAAATTACAAAAAATAAAAAAAATTACAAGAATTTTAAACTAATTACACCTAATCTAAGCCCCCTAATAAAATAACAAAGCCCCCCAAAATAAAAAAATGCCCTACCATATACTAAATTACAAAAGTTAACAGCTCTATTACCTTACCAGCCCTTAAAAGGGCCTTTTGCGGGGCATGCCCCAAAGAAAACAGCTCTTTTGCCTGTAAAAAAAACACAACCCCCCCCCACATTACAACCCACCACCCACATACCCCTACTCTAACCCAAACCCCCCTTAAATAAACCTAACACTACCCCCCTGAAGATCTCCCTACCTTGAGTCGTGTTCACCCAGCTGGGTCGAAGTCTTCATCCAATGGGGCAGAAGAGGACATCCAGACCGGCAGAAGTCTTCATCCAAGCGGGGCAAGAAGAGGTCTTCCATCCATCAGAAAAGTACCAAAAAACAAACACTAAATTACCAAAAATAATAAAATATTACAATAATTTTAAACTAATTACACCTAATGTAAGCCCCCTACTAGCTATTAATATAGCTACAATATAACTAATAGTTACATTGTAGCTATTTTAGGATTTATATTTATTTTACAGGCAACTTTGTATTTATTTTAACTAGGTACAATAGTTATTAAATAGTTAATAACTATTTAATAACTACCTAGCTAAAATAAATACAAATTTACCTGTAAAATAAATCCTAACCTAAGTTACAATTACACCTAACACTACACTATCATTAAATTAATTAAATTAATCCTATTTAAAACTAAATACTTACCTGTAAAATAAACCCTAATATAGCTACAATATAACTAATAGTTACATTGTAGCTATTTTAGGATTTATATTTATTTTACAGGCAACTTTGTATTTATTTGAACTAGGTACAATAGCTATTAAATAGATATTTACTGTTTAATAGCTACCTAGTTAAAATAATTACAAAATTACCTGTAAAATAAATCCTAACCTAAGTTACAATTAAACCTAACACTACACTATCATTAAATAAATTAAATAAATTAACTACAAGTACCTACAATTAAATACAATGAAATAAACTAAACTAAAGTACAAAAAAACAAACACTAAATTACAAAAAATAAAAAAATATTACAGGAATTTTAAACTAAGTACACCTAATCTAAACCCCCTAATAAAATAACAAAGCCCCCCAAAATAAAAAAATGCCCTACCCTATACTAAATTACAAAAGTTAACAGCTCTATTACCTTACTAGCCCTCAAAAGGGCCTTTTGCGGGGCATGCCCCAAAGAAAACAGCTCTTTTGCCTGTAAAAAAAAAACACAATACCCCCCCCACATTACAACCGACCACCCACATACCCCTACTCTAACCCAAACCCCCCTTAAATAAACCTAACACTACCCCCCTGAAGATCTCCCTACCTTGAGTCGTGTTCACCCAGCCGGGCCGAATTCTTCATCCGATGGGGCAGAAGAGGACATCCAGACCGGCAGAAGTCTTCATCCAAGCGGGGCAAGAAGAGGTCTTCCATCCATCAGAAGTCTTGATCCAGGCGGCATCTTCTATGTTCATCCATCCGGAGCGGAGCGGCAGCATCCTGAAGTCATCCGACGCGGAGCATCCTCTTCTTTCTTGATCCGATGACTAAATGACTGTACCTTTAAGTGACGTCATCCAAGATGGCGTCCCTTGAATTCCGATTGGTTGATAGGATTCTATCAGCCAATCGTAATTAAGGTAGGAAAATCTGATTGGCTGTTTCAATCAGCCAATCAGATTCAAGTTCAATCCGATTGGCTGATCCAATCAGCCAATCAGATTGAGCTCGCATTCTATTGGCTGATCGGAAACAGCCAATAGAATGCGAGGTCAATCTGATTGGCTGATTCTGATGGATGGAAGACCTCTTCTTGCCCCACTTGGATGAAGACTTCTGCCGGTCTGGATGTCCTCTTCTGCCCCATCGGATGAAGACTTCGGCCCGGCTGGGTGAACACGACTCAAGGTAGGGAGATCTTCAGGGGGGTAGTGTTAGGTTTATTTAAGGGGGATTTGGGTTAGAGTAGGGGTATGTGGGTGGTGGGTTGTAATGTGGGGGGGGGGGTATTGTGGTTTTTTTTCAGGCAAAAGAGCTGTTTTCTTTGGGGCATGCCCCGCAAAAGGCCCTTTTGAGGGCTGGTAAGGTAATAGAGCTGTTAACTTTTGTAATTTAGTATAGGGTAGGGCATTTTTTTATTTTGGGGGGCTTTGTTATTTTATTAAGGGGCTTAGATTAGGTGTACTTAGTTTAAAATTCTTGTAATATTTTTTTATTTTTTGTAATTTAGTGTTTGTTTTTTTTGTACTTTAGTTTAGTTTATTTCATTGTATTTAATTGTAGGTACTTGTAGTTAATTTATTTAATGATAGTGTAGTGTTTAATTGTAACTTAGGTTAGGATTTATTTTACAGGTAATTTTGTAATTATTTTAACTAGGTAGCTATTAAACAGTAAATATCTATTTAATAGCTATTGTACCTAGTTAAAATAAATACAAAGTTGCCTGTAAAATAAATATAAATCCTAAAATAGCTACAATGTAACTATGTTATATTGTAGCTATATTAGGGTTTATTTTACAGGTAAGTATTTAGTTTTAAATAGGATTCATTTATTTAATTAATTTAATGATAGTGTAGTGTTAGGTGTAATTGTAACTTAGGTTAGGATTTATTTTACAGGTAAATTTGTATTTATTTTAGCTAGGTAGTTATTAAATAGTTATTAACTATTTAATAACTATTGTACCTAGTTAAAATAAATGCAAAGTTAGCTAGGTAGTTATTAAATAGTTATTAACTATTTAATAACTATTGTACCTAGTTAAAATAAATACAAAGTTGCCTGTAAAATAAATATAAATCCTAAAATAGCTACAATGTAACTATTAGTTATATTGTAGCTATATTAATAGCTAGTAGGGGGCTTACATTAGGTGTAATTAGTTTAAAATTATTGTAATATTTTATTATTTTTGGTAATTTAGTGTTTGTTTGTTTTTTGGTACTTTTCTGATGGATGGAAGACCTCTTCTTGCCCCGCTTGGATGAAGACTTCTGCTGGTCTGGATGTCCTCTTCTGCCCCATCGGATGAAGACTTCGGCCCGGCTGGGTGAACACGACTCAAGGTAGGGAGATCTTCAGGGGGGTAGTGTTAGGTTTATTTAAGGGGGGTTTGGGTTAGAGTAGGGGTAAGTGGGTGGTGGGTTGTAATGTTGGGGGTGGTGTTTTTTTTTACAGGCAAAAGAGCTGTTTTCTTTGGGGCATGCCCCGCAAAAGGCCCTTTTAAGGGCTGGTAAGGTAATAGAGCTGTTAACTTTTGTAATTTAGTATAGGGTAGGGCATTTTTTTTATTTTGGGGGTTTTGTTATTTTATGAGGGGGCTTAGATTAGCTGTAATTAGTTTAAAATTGCCGGTCTGGATGTCCTCTTCTGCCCCATCGGATGAAGACTTCGGCCCGGCTGGGTGAACACGAATCAAGGTAGGGAGATCTTCAGGGGGGTAGTGTTAGATTTATTTAAGGGGGGTTTGGGTTAGAGTAGGGGTATGTGGGTGGTGGGTTGTAATGTAGCTATTTTAGGATTTATATTTATTTTACAGGCAACTTTGTATTTATTTGAACTAGGTACAATAGCTATTAAATAGATATTTACTGTTTAATAGCTACCTAGTTAAAATAATTACAAAATTACCTGTAAAATAAATCCTAACCTAAGTTACAATTAAACACTACACTATCATTAAATAAATTAACTACAAGTACCTACAATTAAATACAATGAAATAAACTAAACTAAAGTACAAAAAAACAAACACTAAATTACAAAAAATAAAAAAATATTACAAGAATTTTAAACTAAGTACACCTAATCTAAGCCCCTTAATAAAATAACAAAGCCCCCCAAAATAAAAAAATGCCCTACCCTATACTAAATTACAAAAGTTAACAGCTCTATTACCTTACCAGCCCTCAAAAGGGCCTTTTGCGGGGCATGCCCCAAAGAAAACAGCTAAGGTAATAGAGCTGTTAACTTTTGTAATTTAGTATAGGGTAGGGCATTTTTTTTATTTTGGGGGTTTTTGTTATTTTATGAGGGGGCTTAGATTAGCTGTAATTAGTTTAAAATTGCCGGTCTGGATGTCCTCTTCTGCCCCATCGGATGAAGACTTCGGCCCGGCTGGGTGAACACAAATCAAAGTAGGGAGATCTTCAGGGGGGTAGTGTTAGGTTTATTTAAGGGGGGTTTGGGTTAGAGTAGGGGTATGTGGGTGGTGGGTTGTAATGTAGCTATTTTAGGATTTATATTTATTTTACAGGTAAATTTGTATTTATTTTAGCTAGGTAGTTATTAAATAGTTATTAACTATTTAATAACTATTGTACCTAGTTAAAATAAATGCAAAGTTGCCTGTAAAATAAATATAAATCCTAAAATAGCTACAATGTAACTATTAGTTATATTGTAGCTATATTAATAGCTAGTAGGGGGCTTAGATTCGGTGTAATTAGTTTAAAATTATTGTAATATTTTATTATTTTTGGTAATTTAGTGTTTGTTTGTTTTTTGGTACTTTTCTGATGGATGGAAGACCTCTTCTTGCCCCGCTTGGATGAAGACTTCTGCTGGTCTGGATGTCCTCTTCTGCCCCATCGGATGAAGACTTCGGCCCGGCTGGGTGAACACGAATCAAGGTAGGGAGATCTTCAGGGGGGTAGTGTTAGGTTTATTTAAGGGGGGTTTGGGTTAGAGTAGGGGTATGTGGGTGGTGGGTGGTATTGTGTTTTTTTTTTACAGGCAAAAGAGCTGTTTTCTTTGGGGCATGCCCCGCAAAAGGTCCTTTTAAGGGCTGGTAAGGTAATAGAGCTGTTAACTTTTGTAATTTAGTATAGGGCAGGGCATTTTTTTTATTTTGGGGGGCTTTGTTATTTTATTAGGGGGCTTAGATTAGGTGTAATTAGTTTAATATTTTTTTATTTTTTGTAATTTAGTGTTTTTTTTTGTAATTTAGTGGGGGTTTTTTGTACTTTAGTTTAGTTTATTTAATTGTAGATAATTGTAGGTACTTGTAGTTAATTTATTTAATGATAGTGTAGTGTTAGGTTTAATTGTAACTTAGGTTAGGATTTATTTTACAGGTAATTTTTTAATTATTTTAACTAGGTAGCTATTAAATAGTCAATAACTATTTAATAGCTATTGTACCTAGTTAAAATAAATACAAAGTTGCCTGTAAAATAAATATGAATCCTAAAATAGCTACAATGTAACTATTAGTTATATTGCAGCTATATTAGGGTTTATTTTACAGGTAAATATTTAGTTTTAAATAGGATTAATTTATTTAATTAGTTTAATGATAGTGTAGTGTTAGGTGTAATTGTAACTTAGGTTAGGAATTATTTTACAGGTAAATTTGTATTTATTTTAGCTAGGTAGTTATTAAATAGTTATTAACTATTTAATAACTATTGTACCTAGTTAAAATAAATACAAACTTGCCTGTAAAATAAAAATAAACCCTAAGATAGCTGCAATGTAACGATTAGTTATATTGTAGCTAACTTAGGGTATATTTTACAGGTAAGTATTTAGTTTTAAATAGGATTCATTTATTTAATTATAGTAAATTTATTTCGTTTTATTTAAATTATATTTAAGTTAGGGGGTGTTAGGGTTAGACTTAGGTTTAGGGGTTAATAACCTTATTATAGTAGCGGCGACGTTGGCGACAGGAGATTAGGGGTTAATAATTGTAGGTAGGTTGCAGCGATGTTAGGGAGGGCAGATTAGGGGTTAATAAAGTTTATAATGAGATTTAATAAGTATATCTGTGTGTAAATGTACCCAGACTTTATAGTGTGATTTAATAAGTACATATATGTGTGTAAATGTACCCAGGCTTTATAGTGTGATTTAATAAGTACATATGTGTGTAAATGTATCCAGGCTTTATAGTGTGATTTAATAAGTACAGCTGTGTGTAAATGTATCCAGGCTTTATAGTGTGATTTAATAAGTACACACCTGTGTGTAATTGTACCCGGGCTTTATAGTATGATTTAATAAGTACATATGTGTGTAAATGTATCCAGGCTTTATAGTGTGATTTAATAAGTACAGCTGTGTGTAAATGTATCCAGGCTTTATAGTGTGATTTAATAAGTACACACCTGTGTGTAATTGTACCCGGGCTTTATAGTGTGATTTAATAAGTACACATCTGTATGTAAATGTACCCAGGCTTTATAGTGTGATTTAATAAGTACATCTGTGTGTAAATGTACCCAGGCTTTATAGTGTGATTTAATAAGTACATATCTGTGTGTAAATGTACCCAGGCTTTACAGTGTGCTTTAATAAGTACATCCAGGCTTTATAGTGTGATTTAATAAGTACACATCTGTGTATAAATGTACCCAGGCTTTATAGTGTGATTTAATAAGTACATCTGTTTGTAAATGTACCCAGGCTTTATAGTGTGATTTAATAAGTACATCTGTGTGTAATTGTACCCGGGCTTTATAGTGTGATTTAATAAGTACATCTGTGTGTAAATGTACCCAGGCTTTATAGTGTGATTTAATAAGTATATCTGTGTGTAAATGTACCCAGGCTTTACAGCGTGATTTAATAAGTACACATCTGTGTATAAATGTATCCAGGCTTTATAGTGTGATTTAATAAGTACATCTGTGTGTAAATGTTCCCAGGCTTTATAGTGTGATTTAATAAGTACATATCTGTGTGTAAATCAGTGACGTGCGGTGACGTCAGAGGCTAGTGAGGCAGTGGCTAGGATACGCCTTCATGCTTTAGATATCCTTTGTTGAAGAAATAGCAATGCACATGGGTGAGCCAATCACATGAGGTATCTATGTGCAGCCACCAATCAGCAGCTACTGGGCATATTTACATATGATTTTCAACAAAGGATATCAAAATAATGAAGAAAATTAGATATTAGAGGTAAATTGGAAAGTTATTTAAAATTGCATGCTCTTTCTAAATCATGAAAGAAAACATATGGGTTTCATGTCCCTTTAAATGGTGTCTTGGAAAACTGGTCAACTTAGTAAACATCTGATTTTAGTCTAAAGAATTGTAACAGAAAATCTTGCCAGATAACAAAATACTTGCTCTGATTATGAGATCTAGAAATGCAGGCCCATAAAAATATGTTTAAAACATACTTTTTACTTTAATGCTGCAAATTATGCTTAGAGATTCCTTCATTATTCAGTAAATATAAAAATGTCTTGATCCAGTGGCGGCTGGTGAAATTTAGAGATGGTGGGGCGCTTGACCCCACCCCTTTAAATAAAGCCACACCATCAGATGGCACTACCAATTCATTAATTAAATAAATAAAAGGTAGACAGAAACACAGAAAAGCACTCAGGGGGAGAGGGAGAGAGAGACTGGAGGAGAGGGAGAGAGACACAGAGGGTTAGAGAGAAAGAGAGAGACACAGTCACACACAATGTAACCACCAATCAGCAAGCAGTATTCTGAACCAAAAATGGGCCTGCTCCTAAACTTTCATTCCTGCCTTTTCAAATAAAGATACAAAGAAAAAAGGATAGCAGGAGTAAATTAGAAAGTTGCTTAAAATTGCTGCTCTATCTGAATCAAAAGAAAACATTTGGGTTTAGTATCCCTTAAAGGAAAACTTACATAAAGTTCCTGCATGTGCCCTATGTTCCCTCTAATTTTTGTTGAGCACTGTGCTCAAAAATCTTCACCTGCGCCATTTTTGGCCAAGTGACTAAAATATGTGTGCACTTTATTATACACAAAAAAACATACACTCATAGAAATTCATTCACACATACTGTCTCACACACACACAGTCTCACAGGCACACACTATCATATACCCATGCTCAGAGTCATGCACACTCTCTCACACACACATCTACTGTGTATATCTGACAAAAAAGGATGCACAAAGTTCAGGGGAAAAAAAAGAGATTTTAAATGAGAGATAAAAACATAATTTATGTAAGAACTTACCTGATAAATTCATTTCTTTCATATTGGCAAGAGTCCATGAGCTAGTGACATATGGGATATACAATCCTACAAGGAGGGGCAAAGTTTCCCAAACCTCAAAATGCCTATAAATACACCCCTCACCACACCCACAATTCAGTTTAACGAATAGCCAAGCAGTGGGTGATAAAGAAAGGAGTAGAAAGCATCAACAAAGGAAATTTGGAAATAATTGTGCTTTATACAAAAATCATAACCACCATAAAAAGGGTGGGCCTCATGGACTCTTGCCAATATGAAAGAAATGAATTTATCAGGTAAGTTCTTACATAAATTATGTTTTCTTTCACGTAATTGGCAAGAGTCCATGAGCTAGTGACATATGGGATATCAATACCCAAGATGTGGAGTCTTCCACTCAAGAGTCACTAGAGAGGGAGGGAATAAAATAAAAACAGCCATATACCGCTGAAAAAATTAATCCACAACCCCAAAAAATAAGTTTATTTTCATTTTTGAAAGAAAAAAACTTAAATCAAAAGCAGAAGAATCAAACTGAAACAGCTGCCTGAAGAACTTTTCTACCAAAAACTGCTTCCGAAGAAGCAAATACATAAAAACGGTAGAATTTAGTAAATGTATGCAAAGAGGACCAAGTCGCTGCTTTGCAAATCTAATCAACTGAAGCTTCATTCTTAAAAGCCCACGAAGTGGAGACTGAATTAGTAGAATGAGCTATAATTCTCTGAGGTGGCTCTTGACCCGACTCCAAATAAGCTTGAAGATTCAAAAGCTTTAACCAAGAGGCCAAGGAAATAGCAGAGGCCTTCTGACCTTACCTAGGACCAGAAAATATAACAAATAGACTATAAGTCTTCCTGAAATCTTAAGTAGTTTCAACATAATATTTCAAAGCTCTCACCACATCCAAAGAATGTAAGGATCTTTCCAAAGGATTCTTAGGATTAGAACACAAGGAAGGGACAACAATTTCTCTACTAATGTTGTTAGAATTCACAACCTTAAGGAAAAATTCAAATGAAGTCCGCAAAACCGCCTTATCCTGATGAAAAGTCAGAAAAGGAGATTCACAAGAAAGAGCAGATAGCTCAGAAACTCTTCTAGCAGAAGAGATAGCCAAAAGGAACAACACTTTCCAAGAAAGTAGTTTAATGTCCAAAGAATGCATAGGCTCAAATGGAGGAGCCTGTAAAGCCTTCAGAACCAAATTAAGACTCCAAGGAGGAGAAATTGATTTAATGACAGGCTTAATACGAACTAAAGCCTGTACAAAACAGTGTATATCAGGAAGTATAGCAATCTTTTTGTGAAATAAAACAAAAAGAGCGGAGATTTGTCCTTTCAAGGAACTTGCAGACAAACCCTTATCCAAACCATCCTGAAAAAACTGTAAAAACTCTAGGAATTCTAAAAGAATGCCAGGAGAATTCATGAGAAGAACACCATGAAATGTAAGTCTTTCAAACTCTATAATAAATCTTCCTAGAGACTGATTTATGAGCTTGTAACATAGTATCAATCACTGAGTCAGAGAAACCTCTATGACTTAGTACTAAGCATTCAATTTCCATACCTTCACATGTAATGATTTGAGATCCTGATGGAAAAATGGACCTTGAGATAGTAAGTCTGGCCGTAACGGAAGTGGCCAAGGCAGGTAACTGGAGATCCGAACCAGATCCGCATACCAAACCCTGTGTGGCTATGCTGGCACTAACAGCAACACAAATGATTGTTCCATGATAATTTTGGAAGACACTCATGGAAGGAGAACTAAAGGCGGGAAGATATAAGCAGAATGATAACACCAAATAAGTGTCAGCACATCCACTGCTTCCGCCTGAACATCCCTGGACCTGGACAGGTATCTGGGAAGTTTCTTGTTTAGATTAGAGGCCATGAAATCTACCTCTGGAGGACCCCACATCTGAACAATCTGAGAAAAAAACATCTGGATGGAGAGACCACTCCCCTGGATGTAAAGTCTGGCGGTTGAGATAATCCGCTTCCCAATTGTCTACACCTGGGATATGCACCGCAGAGATTAGACAGGAGCTGTATTCCGCCCAAACAAGTATTCGAGATACTTCTTTCATAGCTTGGGGACTGTGAGTCCCACCCTGATGATTGACATATGCCACTGTTGTGATAATGTCTGTCTGAAAACAAATGAATGGTTCTCTCTTTAACAGAGTCCAAAACTGAAGAGCTCTGAGAATTGCACAGAGTTCTAAAATATTTATTGGAAATCTCGCCTCTTGAGATTTCCAAACCCCTTGTGCTGTCAGAGATCCTCAAACAGCTCACCAACCTGAAAAACTTGCATCTGTTGTGATCACAGTCCAGGTTGGCCAAACAAAAGAAGCCCCTTGAACTAAATGATGGTGATCAATCCACCATGTCAGAGAGTGTCGTACATTGGGATTTAAGGATATTAAATTGAGATATCTTTGTATAATCTCTGCACCATTGATTCAGCATACAAAGCTGAATAGGTCTCATGTGAAAATGAGCAAAGGGGATCGCGTCCAATGCTGCAGTCATGAGACCTAAAACTTCCATGCACATAGCCACTGAAGGGAATGACTGAGACTGAAGGTGCCGGCAGGCTGCAACCAATTTTAAACGTCTCTTGTCTGTTAGAGACAGAGTCATGGACACTGAATCTATCTGGAGGCCTAAAAAAGGTGACCTTTGTCTGAGGAATCAAGAAACTTTTTGGTAAATTGATCCTCCAACCACGTTTCCGAAGAAACAATACAAGTTGATTCGTGTGAGATTCTGCAGTATGTAAAGACTGAGCTAGTACCAAGATATCGTCCAAATAAGGAAACACCGCAATACCCTGTTCTCTGATTACAGAGAGTAGGACACCCAGAACCTTTGAAAAGATTCTTGGAGCGGTTGCTAGGCCAAATGGAAGAGCAACAAATTGGTAATGCTTGTCTAAAAAAGAGAATCTCAGAAACTGAAAATGTTCTGGATGAATCGGAATATGAAGGTATGCATCCTGCAAGTCTATTGTAGACATATAATGTCCTCTAACATAACGATTCAAAATTTTCAGATCCAGAACTGGTCTGAATAAATTTTCCTTCTTTGGGACAATGAATAGATTTGAATAAAACCCCAAACCTTGTTCCAGAAGAGGAACTGGCATGATTACCCCTGAAGACTCCAGGTCTGAAACACACTTCAGGAAAGCCTGAGCTTTTACTGCATTTTACTGGGATACGTGAAAGAAAAAATCTTCTCACAGTAGGTCTTACTCTGAATCCTATTCGATACCCTTGAGAGACAATGCTCTGAATCCATTGATTTTTAACAGATTTTATCCAAATATCCTTGAAAAACCTTAATCTGCCCCCTACCAGCTGAGCTGGAATGAGGGCCGCTCCTTAATATGGACTTAGGGGCTGACTTTGGTTTCCCCTTAGTTTTTTTTATCCTGAGGCAGAAAAACTCCTTTTCCCCCAGTAACAGTTGAAATAAATTATTACCTTGGAAAGAAAGAGATAGTAATCTAGATTTAGATGTCATATCAGCATTCCAAGATTCAAGCCACAAAGCTCTTCTAGCTAATATAGCTAAAGACATGGATCTAACATCACAAATAAAATGATTAGCATGTTGCAGTAAGCAAATAATGCTAGATACGTCAGAATCCAATTCTTGTTGCGCTAAATTCTCCAACCAGAAAGTTGATGCAGCCGCAACATCAGCCAAAGAAATTGCAGGTCTGAGAAGATGACCTGAATATAAATAGGCCTTCCTTAGATAAGATTCAAGCTTCCTATCTAAAGGATCCTTAAAGGAAGTACTATCTTCCATAGGAATAGTAGTACGTTTAGCAAGAGTAGAAATAGCCCCATCAATTTTGGGGATCTTTTCCCAAAACTCTATAAATTTTGCTGGCAAAGGATACAATATTTTAAACCTTAAAAAAGGAATAAAAGAAGTACCTGGCTTATTCCATTCCTTAGAATCATATCAGAAATAGGAAAAAACTCCTGGAGAAACCACAGGAGGTTTAAAAACAGCATTTAAACGTTTATTAGACTGAACGTCAAGAGGACTGGTTACCTCAATATCCAAAGTAATTAACACTTCTTAATAAAGAATGCATATACTCAATTTTAAATAAATAAGTAGATTTGTCAGTGTCAATATCTGAGGAAGGATCTTCTGAATCAGATAGATTCTCATCAGAAGAGGATAAATTATCATATTGTTGGTCATTTGAAATTTCATCAACTAAATGAGAAGTTTTAAAAGACCTATTACATTTATTTGAAGGTGGAAATGCAGACAAAGCCTTCAGAATAGAATCAGAAACAAATTCTTTAAAAATTTACAGGTATATTATGCACATTAGAAGTTGAAGGAACTGCAACTGGCAATGTACTATTACTGATGGACACATTATCTGAATGTAAAAGTTTATCAAAACAACTATTACAAATGACATTCGGCGATATAATTTCTACAACTTTACAACAAATGCACTTAGCTTTTGTAGAACCGATGTCAAGCAGCAATGTTCCAGCAGAAGCTTCTGAGGCAGGGTCAAAGTGAGACATCTTGCAAAATGTAAGAGAAAAAAACAACATATAAAGCAAAATTATCTATTTCCTTATATGACAGTTTCAGGAATGGGAAAAAATGCAAATAGCATAGCCCTCTGATAGAGAAAAAATCAAGAGGCAAACATCAATGGGGTATTGAAATAATGAAAAAGTTTGGCGCCAAAAATGACGCACAACGTAACTAAACTTTTTTGGCGCCAAAAAATAACCGGAAATGACACACTCGCGTCACTAATGACGCAACCGTGTGAAAGGTCTCGGTGTCAAGTATGACGCCGGAAATGACGAACTTGTGTCATAGACGTACCTTTTCGCGGCCAAAAAAGTTTCGCGCCAAAAAATGACGCAATAGAGTTTAGCATTTGTCGCACCCACGGGCCTCATATTCAATAAGTGATACTCCCTTCACGTCCCTCTGACATTCGCTGTACTATGAGAGGAATCGGGCTTCAACAATGCGGAGAAGCGCATATCAATGTAGAAATCTTAGCACAAACATACTTCACCACCTCCATAGGAGGCAAAGTTTGTAAAACTGAATTGTGGGTGTGGTGAGGGGTGTATTTATAGGCATTTTGAGGTTTGGGAAACTTTGCCCCTCCTTGTAGGATTGTATATCCCATATGTCACTAGCTCATGGACTCTTGCCAATTACATGAAAGAAAAGACAATATAACTACATAACTACTCAACTGAAAATTCCATTGAAGTATATTCCTGAAAGTTTTTAATATTTTAATAATGCTGTGTGTATACATGGAAATCCCTGACACTAACGGAGAAATGCATATATTAAAATCTCAGTATTCAGCAGTCTTATACACAGTACACCCATTCCACTCAAGTACTAAGAAAGGCCTACCTCTTCTGCAAAATGTTAGTGTGCACTTTAGGATATATACTGTGTGTATATATAAATATATATATATATATATATATATATATATATATATATATATATAATATATATATATATATATATATAAACTATATATATATATATATATATCCAAATTCAAGTAGCCTGTATATATATATATATATATATATATATATATATAAACTAGGGAGACTGAAGACTCCCAGCCAGCCACGCTCCGACAATGCTCCTCCTGAGTCGCACTCAGATAGTCACAGACAGTCACACCTGTCAGCTCAGCAGACTCAGCACACCACGGCACGCACTGCCACACCACCCAGTGACCAGTCACCAGAGTCTGACTCTGACAGTCACTCAGTCACAGTGGTAACACGTCATGCTTTCTCTGTGTGTCTGCTCCTGCGCCTGCTGCTCTCGTGGTGGGAGCAATATGGACTGCAAAGAGAGTGAGCACTTAGCCACTGGGTGACACTATGGCACTCTCTCTCTAGCAGCCCATACTATACATATTCATATTGCACAATGGAAGGGTAGCTGGCCTCTACTTCCTTGCGCAATATGAATGTGATGTGACCGGTCCAGTACTGTAGAGACTTTAAAAAAAAAAAAAACATAGTAAACACAACACAGGCGGGGGTGGGGGGTAGGGGGGGTCAGTTTGAGGAACCAAAAAAATATTTTTGAAAAAAAAAAAGGAACATTTTTTTTAAAATTATTATTAATAAAAAATAGTGTATTACCCACATTGGCCAGGGGAGGGAGCCTCCTATGAATGCACGTCACTGCCCGGCACACAGCTGATATAACAATACTATTAGACAATGACAGTATACGGTAAAGTTGTTTTCCTAGGAATAATTAGTCAGTTTATATTACAGTCTCGAGGTGTTTACTGTCCCTTTAGTCAGATCTAGCTTTGTGCTATCTTGCTGTGAGTTCTTGTTTAATGAAGATAACATTGTGACAAATCTAACAAGATATTGATTACCTAGATATAATTGTTATTGTCTCTGCTGTTAATTAAAGGGATATAAAGGAGCAAAAATATTTTAAATATATTAGATCAGTTTATTACTGTACAACTGATTGTTTATAACTATGTATTTAACTCCTGCAAAGTCAGCTATAGAGCAGCAATATAATACTGGGAGCTAGCTGAACATATCTGGTGAGACAATGACAAGAGGCACATGTGTGTAGCCACCAGTCAGCTCTCAGTAGTACATACACTTGATAACAGAAGTGAAATTAAAATTACACATTCTATTTTAATCATGAAAGTGTAATGTTCTATCCCTTTAAGTATGATTTACGTTACATAAAATGTCTGTGTATAAAAAGTCTTGCTGGTGATTAATAATCTGGGTTGGTGTAGGTCGGGGGTTAATTTGACATTGTTTTATGTACTGATAAAGGGACAGAAAAGGCAAAATTAAACTTAAATGGATTGGATAGAACATGACATTTCAAACAACTTTCCAATTTACTTCTATTATAATTTGTGCTTAGTTCTGTTAGTATCCTTTGTTAAAGAGTAATCCTAGGTTAACTCAGGAGCGTGCACATATCTTCAGACAGCAGAGTTTGCAAGGACAATTATAGCAATGTTATACATAGTTAAAAACACTGCTGCATAGAGTGCTAAATACACGTGCACGCCCCTAAGCTCATATAACATCAGCCTCCTAGGTTTACTCTATAACAAAGGATACCAAAAGAACAAAGCAAATTAGATAATAGAAGTAAATTGAAAAGTTGGGTAAAATTGCTGCTCTATGTGAATTATCAGCGTTTAACTTTCACCGTCAGATTTGGCTTCTGTCTTTGATGATGTTTTCCTAATTATTCTGTGATATTGGGTTTTTAATTATACAAAAAACACAAAATACTGGTCTGGATTACAATCACTTTTTATTTGCATGAAAAAACATTGTATATCATTATATAGTAAACAGCAGCATTACATGATATATGCACACAATGGTATAAATATACCTAATACTTGTGCTCTTGGTACAAAGGGATTTATCAGACATATAATGTTCCCTTTATATATACAGTATGTGCTATTATCAGTTCTTGTGGCTTCTAACTAACATGAAAACATCTAACAGACATAATATCAAGTTACAGAACATGACACACATATTACATACCCAGTATACATGTAGGTTATAGTAGCCATTTAACTTAAACTGATTATGATCACATGACACACATATTACATACCCAGTATACATGTAGGTTATAGTAGCCATTTAAATTAAACTGATTATGATCACGTGACACACATATTACATACCCAGTATACATGTAGGTTATAGTAGCCATTTAAATTAAACTGATTATGATAACATATATACCGGTTACTGATATTGTGTCTCATGAAATAAAATCAGTTTCCCCTCAGTAATTCCTCTGGTATATAACATGTACAATGCTAAGCATCTATTGCTATAAGAAAAGATTTATCCACATGATGTGCACATTAAATATATCTCCCAGATGTCAATCATTTAAGACTGATGTTCTTGTTTATATAATTCTCTAACACTCTATTCATATAAAGACTCCTTTATTCTGTAAATGTAATTATTTCCTCCCCTATGTAAAACAAACGTACAACTGCTAACACTGGCATATTAATAAACAACACTGGGCGTGCTTTGGTGGTGAATGGTTGTGTAAACTGCTCAGTATGAGGACAGATCTGTATATTCCTGTGTGGTGTTTGTATTCTATCACATTGAGAGAAACTGAGAGAAACTGAGGTGCACATATATAGAGGAACAAAGGACAGCAGGAGAGCACTTCCAATCTGGGGCTTTTATAACTGGGATTTAGAAAGTATTATTTACAATAGGACCCTTTTTGATGCTTCTATTTAGAGAGTTTGTCCTCTTTAGGATAATTGTAAAAAGGTTTGTACACTGTGTTTATAAAGTTTATTTGTGTGTAAATATTTGGTGTTTTGTGATACCTGATTTCAATAAAAACCTTTTTTCCAGTTTCTAAACATGTGAAAGGTTTCTGCCCTTGTGAATCCTTTCATGAGTTTTCAGTTTACTTTTAGCTGTAAAACTTTTTCCACACTCTGTACATGTGAAAGGCTTTTCTCCTGTGTGAATCCTTTCATGACTTTTCAGATAACTCTTTTGTGTAAAACATTTCCCACACTCTGTACATGTGAAAGGCTTTTCTCCTGTGTGAATCCTTTCATGACTTTTCAGATAACTCTTTTGTGTAAAACTTTTTCCACACTCTGTACATGTGAAAGGCTTTTCCCCTGTGTGAAGCCTTTCATGAGTTTTCAGATGATCCATTTGTGAAAAACATTTTCCACACTCTGAACATGTGAAAAGCTTTTCTCCTATGTGAATCCTTTCATGAATTTTCAGACTACTCTTATGTATAAAACATTTTCCACACTCTGTACATGTGAAAGGCTTTTTTACTGTGTGAATCCTTTCATGAATTTTCAGACTACTCTTTTGTGTAAAACTTTTTCCACACTCTGTACATGTGAACGGCTTTTTTCCTGTGTGAATCATTTCATGAATTTTCAGATAAATCTTTAGTGTAAAACTTTTTCCACATTCTGTACATGTGAAAGGCTTTTTTCCTGTGTGAATCCTTTCATGAGTTTTCAGATGAATCTTTAGTGTAAAACTTTTTCCACATTCTGTACATGTGAAAGGCTTTTCTCCTGTGTGAATCCTTTCATGAGTTTTCAGATGATCCATTCGTGTAAAACTTTTTCCACACTCTGTACATGTGAAAGGCTTTACTCCTGTGTGACTCCTTTCATGAGTTTTCAGTTGACTCTTTAATGTAAAACATTTTCCACATTCTGTACATGTGAAAGGCTTTTTTCCTGTGTGAATCCTTTCATGAGTTTTCAGAGTACTCTTTAGTGTAAAACTTTTTCCACATTCTGTACATGTGAAAGGCTTTTCTCCTGTGTGACTCCTTTCATCAGTTTTCAGATTACTTTTTAAGGTAAAACATTTTCCACACTCTGTACATGTGAAAGGCTTTTCTCCTGTGTGACTCCTTTCATGAGTTTTCAAATGACCCTTTCCTGTAAAACATTTGCCGCACTCAGTACATGTGTGTGGTTTCTCACCTGTGTGAATTTTCTGGTGTTCTAGTAGATGAGCTTTCCATCTAAAGCTTTTCTCACATTCTGTACATTTGAAAGGTTTCTCCTTTGTATGAATCATTTGGTTAGACTGTAGACTTTTCCCTTCTATAGGTTTAGAAAACTCAGTAAATATTTGTGGTTTATCCTCTGGGATAATAATTTCACTAGATAAGGCATAAATGTTGTCCTCTTGTTTGATGACTAAATTACTCTCTGTACATGATTGCTGACCAGTTCCTGCCAATTCACTATCCTCTCTAAATATCTGCTGTGATATCCCCAATGTTTATGAATAGTCATTGGTGTCTATTGGAGTTTGCGGAATCATTCTGATGCTTTCTGTAGTGAAGGATGGATATGAACTATTCACGTGTTTGTCTACATAAAAAGAAATGGAATAAAGAAAAATAAGACTGTTTATTCTTTATAATATCATCCATCTCAATAAAAAAACAGTTTTTAAACTCAAAAATGCCTTCCTTTTTGTATTTTTAAATTTATTTACCTATAAATCACAAATTAAAAAAGGATGACATAGAATGTAAACATTACTACACCACAGTAAACTAAATTACTGAGTTGTGGGTGTTCCACACATGGGAACAAGGTAGGCATAAATGCAATTATGGATGTTCAATGAGTGAGGTCAGGGCAGGGGAAGGTGGAGTTGCAGGTGTTTTGAGTAATGAACCAGGTCAGGGGGTGAGGTTAGGCAGTTGTTGGACATGGTCGGTCAGAAAGGACAGAGGGGGGAGTAGTATTTTTCCCCCCTTCTCAGCCCAATGGATGTTGCTCCTTCTTTATAATGTCACGGACACAAATGTACTTAAAAGATGCATATATATATATATATATAATAGTTTATATTTGTTTAATGAGTGATCTATTCTATTTTCCCATTAATTAAAGTCAGTATAATATCTATTTTACTCACCTAACACATATGAGTTCATGCTGATAACAGGCTCCAATGTCTGTGCTCAGGAATTAGGTTTCCTTATTCACTCCAGTTACATCAATACCTGATATCTCTCAGTGCTATGGCTGTGTCTGTAAAAAAGTTTATTAAATGGTTTAGACAGATAATAATAAATAATGGTTCTGATAAACTGTACTTATGGTATAATTAAAGGCACACATAACAAATCATGTGATACAGATCAGCTGTTTAGGTTATTATATATGTGCAATTGATTCACCACAAGCATTTAGTACAGTTATTTCTGTGGGTTTTATAATTGCCTGTTAAATATTATTCTTCCCAGATCTATACAACATAATGGTAGAAAATCTATTTAAGTGGGGCTATATCACAACATTACAAATATATTATAATCTTTGTTTTCTATCATTTATATGAAACAATATTTTCTCCTGAAATAAATGTTTAAATCAGTTGTTTAAATATAAGTTAAATTGGATACTGCAGTATTGGTATTGTACTTCCTACTAATTCTCACTGTTAGACATTTTGCCATGTGCTCCACCCCCAGTCCTTTAACTTCTCTTGGTCAATACTGAGTTGTCTTGAATCACATTGCAAGATAGGCACTAAAATGTTCATTTCAATTGTTATCTTGGATACAGTTAAGAAAAGAAAGATTTTTTTGTTTATGAGGAGTGATAATATAATGAGATATGTTCTTTTGGCAAATTCAGTCCATTTAAAAAGACCATAACATATAGAATTACAAAATCAACAAATGCATAATAAAAATACAATGCAATAAAACCTACTTCTCTTTTTAAAGTCATAGTAAATAGTTTTCTGCTAAATGTATTTCTGCACCTGTACCATGTGACAGCTATCAGCCAATAACAGACACATATTTTATATAATGTGAACTCCTGCATATGCCAAGTAGGAGCCAGTGCCTCATAACAGGTAATTTAAAAGGCTGTGTACAATTTGATAATGGAAATAAATTACAAACAGCAAACAGTTATTTTTTTAATTAAATAGTTTTTTATTGAATTTTTCAAAAATGAACAAAACATGAAAAACATTAGCACATAGCATTTGTGGAATATAGTAAAATATAAATACAAATTACAGTCACTGTTGATAACATAAATTAGAGGCACTATAATCAGCGTAGCCGTGTGACCGAAAAGAAATGAAGGATATTTCTAAAGAGGGTGAAAAGTAGGAGAGGAAATAAGTTAAAGAAGGGGAGGGGGGGGGGGGAGACGAGAAGAAGGTTTTGTGTCACAGGTACTTTAGGTTATATTGTTGTTTTCTGGTCCCATATAAATATGATGTCTAAGATAAAATCAGCTTTACCTTGAAAGCAGTAGTGCAGTTTTTCCAAAGAGAGAACATGATCACTTCCTTTAGCCACATTTGTAAGGTGGGTGTTGTCGCTTTTTTCCAAAATCTAGGTATTAAATCTCTTAGCGCAATTTATCATACATTGTAACAATTTCCTATGATACAGACAGGGGATTTGGGGGAGGTCATTGAGGAGTATTATGAAAGGGCAAATTTCGAGTGTTGTGCCTAATATTGAGTTAATGTGTAAGGTGATGTTTTTATCGGAGGGCAATGCCACAAGATATGGGAAAATGCCTATTTCACCACAACGTCTCCAACACAATGAGGAGGCACCAGTGAAGATACTGTGGAGTCGGTGGGGTGTGAGGTACCATCTTGATGGGATTTTGTAGTTAAGTTCTACAATGATTGGAGAGATGGATGCTTTCTTAGTCAATTTAAAGAATTTGCTTTGTTCTTCTGTAAATGTTTCTTGCAGTTCATTTTCCCACTTTGTTATATATAGGGGTTTATGTGTTGGGAAGTAGCCTATAAGCATACTATAAATTAATACATAAGGATTCAAATGGTGTGTTAGGTCTTACGAAATTTAGCTTATGTGGATTTATTTGGATTGCGTGACGAATTTGAAGATAACCAAACCATTTGTGAAAAGGTGTTCCTATATGTTGTAAGTCATTTTGTGTTCTGAAATGTCCGTCTTTAAACAGTGAAGATATTGGTGGTAGTTGTAATTGATCGGTTATGGAGATTGTGTCAATTCGGGCTGGAGGAACAATGGGTGTCCCCAGAGTGGAGTGAGAGGGGATATTTGGCTTGAGATTGTGTGATTTAATTGGATGGTTTCGTCCCATGTTTTGAGTGTGTTTGCTACATAGTAGTTGGTGGTGCATGTATCTTTTAGGGATCCAACACATCTCGCCCAAAGAAGGAAGATTAGGGAGCGCTGCTTCTAGTTGGACCCATGGCTAAAAAGGGTTGTTATGATTCAATGCAGCAATACGTGCTAGCTGGATAGCCCTAAAGTAGTCAGGTTGGGAATTCCTAGGCTGCCATCTTACCTGTTTAGGTATAAGGTCTGTTTTTCTACTCTTGATCGGTGGTATGACCATAAAAATGTTTATATTTGTCTCTGTTGTGTTGTCAAATAGTGAGAGAGTAGATCATGTCAGAGTACTTGAAATAGATAAAAGGTATTTTGGGAGGATTGTCATTTTTACAGCATTTACACAACCGTTCCACAATAAATGGCCCTGTTTATGCCATGATTCTAAAAGCTTCTGGGTATCAGTTTGTAATGGAAGATAATTTAGATTGAATAGCTCTGTTATGTCTGGTGTAATATTGATGCCTAGATAGCGTATAGAGTTGGAGGTTGAGAATAGGGTGTTTGAAGTTATATATGTGGTTTTGTCTGTCATCAGGTTAATGGGTAGGAGGGAAGATTTGTCCATGTTGATGGAAAAGTTAGAGATCATTTTATATGGATCAAGTTATTTTAGGAGAGTGGGGATCGATGTGCTTGGGGAGCCTATGGTGAAGAAGATGTCATCTGCGTACAGTAGAATTGTTTGTTCTATGGGGCCAAATTTCAGTCCTTTGATGTTTGGATTACATCGGATATGTGTAGCAAAAGTCTCAACCATAAGAGCAAATAGGAAGGGTGATAGGGGGCAACCCTGTTGGTTACCGCTTTTATTGGAAATTTTGTCCGAAGTTGAGTCATTAGTGCGGATTACAGCTGTAGGGTTAGTGTATAGGGCCTTTATTCTTGTAATTAATTTGGTAGAGAACCCGAATTTCAACAAGGTGAACCACATGAACTCCCAGTCCACCCTGTTGAACGCCTTCTCAGCATCCGTAGAGAGCAATATAAATGGGGTTTTGCTATTATTGGAGTAATGTGGAGTTTGAAGTACACAAATGGAATGGTCTTTGGCTTCTCTGCCGGGGATAATGCCCACCTGGTCATTATGGATTAGGTAGGGTAGGACTTTATTTATACGAGTGGCTAGAATCTTAGCATATAGTTCTATGTTCAATAGGGATATTGGCCTATAGTTACCTACTTGATCAGGGCATTTGCCTGGTTTTGGGATCACTAATATGTTAGCCTCCAAGAGGTGTTGGGAGAGATTGCCAGTCTGGTTTATTGATTGAAATAGAGTAAAGAGTTGTGGTCTTAATTGTGTTTTAAGTAGATGGTAGAATTTGAGGGTAAAGCCATCTGGGCCTAGGGCTTTCCCGGGTGGGAGGGATTTTATAGCTGTTAGAATTTCTTGTATATGGAAAGGTTGGTCTAAGGTGGAGGAGTCTTCTGCTGTAAGGGATGGGAGGTTAATTTGGGCTAGATAATCTGTAATCAGATTTGTTTTAGAATTGGGATCGCACAATTCTAAATTGTATATTGTTGTGTAGTATTTAGTAAAGTCCTGTAGTATGGCTCTACTATCGAAAGAGGTGCGTCCTGTATGGGTTTTAATGTTTGTAATAAATGTTTTGTATTTCTTTTTTTTAATTGAAAAGATTTTTATTGAATTTTCCTTCTTAATTACATAACAAAGTAGATGCAAATGTTACATCAACATAACTTGAAACACATTGAGGTATATCTCGGCAGGTCGGCATGTCATATAAACATCAATATATTTTACCGTACAGTTCAGGTCACATTGTAAACCAATACTCATTAAGCAATAAGTACTCTCAGAAACTTAGGTTGTTAACTAACAACTCTTGCTTCAGAAAACATAATCCATGGTTCCCAGACAGAAACAAACTGTTCTTCAGTGTCAAGCATGTTAGCTGCATTATTACTCATTTGGTAGTAGTAACCAATCTTATTTAGAATAATCTGAAAGTTAGGGATCTCAACTTTCCAATACTGGGCTATTGTTAATCTTACGATAGTAAAGATGGTAAAAATAAACTTGTTTCGTGCCCTATTAAACCCTGGAATAGGCTCATGCAGAAGGGCTTGAGAGGCCGACACTCTTAAAGTGCGCCCAAAAATGTTGCCCAATAGACTAAAGGTTTGTGACCAGATATTTGCTACCCGTGGGCAGTCCCACCACATGTGTGAATAAGTACCTAGCTCATCACACCCTCTTAGACATTTTCTACTACCTATCTCCAATTTATGTAATCTCGAGGGGTGAAAATACCAAGGAAAAGCAGTCTTCATGTAATTTTCTTTTAAATGAGCGCATATGGAGAAGGAGGGTCCCTTAAACACAACATCATTCCATTTTTCTAAAGACCAATTAAATTGAAATTCTTCTTCCCACTTTTGCATAAAGGGAAGCTTATGGGTCATTGGTGGAGAGTTAAAAATGGCATACAGTCCAGTAATGGTCCCTCTCATTCTCTGTCCGGCTAAGCAAATTTGCTCTAAGTATGTGGTGTTCCCTTTGTATGAGTTACCTATCACCTCGCAGACTCTTGCCTTCAACTGAAGATAATGATACCAACTGGGTCTATCCTGTTCATTAAGGCTAGCATATGTGTTAAAGTCCATAAAGTTCTGTCCCCTTAAGGTGTCAGCTATTCTGTACAGCCCCCTATTGGCCCACTTATTCTGAAGCCCCACGTCAAGTGTAGTAGAAAGCGTTATTAATGGCATTGCCTTAGAAGTATCTGAGATTAGCTTAAATTTAATAGACAAAGAGTCCCATAGCGAGACGGAGTGTGCTACTGCTGTAAAAGTTTTCCATATATTAGGCCTATGAGTTTTATTAGTCCATAAAAGTTTATAAATTGGCTCCACCCCAACCATATCTGACTCCAGTTGTACCCACTGAATATTATCAACCTTGTTATGCCATAACGCAGTCTGAGCCACACAGGCCGCATGGTAATAAGCTAGAAAATCTGGCAATCCTATCCCTCCCCCTCTTCTGCTTCTGCAGAGAGTTTGTCTATTAGTTCTTGCTCTTTTACCTTGCCAAATAAACGAAATTACATACTTCTGGAGTCGTGTGAGCGTTTTGGATGGCACAGAGACTGGTAAGCATCTAAATAGGTATAATATTTTTGGGAGAATTGTCATTTTAATTCCAATTATTCTGCCATATAGCGAAATTTTAAACTTTTCCCATTTCTTTAGTAAGTTTTTAATCTGTGATATCAAAGGCGTGTAGTTTAATTGATACAGATCTTATTTTTGCCCGGCTTCGGAATTACTGAAATTCGAGCTAGTAGGAATTCTTTCGGGATATATCCCCCTTTTAACATATGGTTAAAGGTGTTCACTAATAAGGGGCCTAATTCGTCTAGAAATGTCTTATAAAAAATAGCAGTGTATCCATCCGGACCAGGTGCTTTATTGATTTTCAGGTGTTTGATTGTTTGTCTAATTTCATCTAGTGTGATAGGTGCGTTTAGCCCTTCTACATCATCTGCGTCAAGCTTAGGCATATCGTCATGGCCCAAAAATTCCTGGTAGTTTTCAAATTGTCGGGGTTTCCTGTCTCCCCGAGGGAGTGCATATAATGATTGGTAATATGATGCAAAGGTATCTGCTATAATTTGAGGATGGTTAGTGGTAGAACCATCTGGCTTCTGCAACTGAGGGACCGTTGTGATCCTTGTCATATCTTTCAGCCTACAAGCTAACATTCTGTCAGGCTTGTTAGCGTGAATGAAATATTGTGTATCAATAAGTTTTAAGGATCTAGATGCTTCCTGGGACAATTTATCTAGTTCCTCCCTTTTACTATTTAGCCTTTTAAGTGTATTTGCACTTTGAGTGGTGCAGTGAAGATTGTGTAGCTGCTTAATTTCTTCCTTTAGCCTCTCACCATACGCATGTGCCGCTTTTAATTTGGAGCTAGATTCTTTAATTAATATGCCTCTTGTAAAGGCCTTAAGCGCCCCCCACACATAGGAAGGATTTTCTACTGACTGTTGATTAGAGCCAATAAAAACTCAAATTTCCCTTCTTAAAAACTCTAAGAACAATTTATCTTTGAATAGGGTAGGGTTCAAATGCCAACTCTTGTTTCTAAGCGGGTCTATTAAGCCTGAAAGTGTCGTCAAAACCACATTATGGTCTGACCAGGTGCTAACTATTATGTCTGATTTCATAATTAATGGTGCTAATATTTGGCTCACAAGAATATGGTCAATTTGTGAGTAAATAAACTATAAAACAGGGTTTTTTTAGTAAAGCTCACCTAAAATAATAGTAATAAACGCTATAGTGCAACCTAGAAAAACATATTTAGAAAAAGCAAAAAGAAAGAAGATTCCACAAAATAAGTGCAATCTCAAAGTCTAGGATACAAAGCACATATAGACACAGGACCAGAAGATTCAATGCAAAAACAATAATTCTTTATATGTGAATATGTATATAAAGTGCATAAAAGAACACACATGTATGTACAATTCAAAGCATACAATACATCAACCATACAAATACATTCATACTCATAACAGTAAAAAGGGGTACCCCAATTGAGCAGCAAGAAATGTTCAACTTATTATTAATAAGGTGCACCATATGAGTCCAGAGACTGTAATTTCCAATTTTAACAAAATATTGGAGCAAACTTTAGGATGCTTTTGAGTACATGCAGTTAATTGCATAAGCCAACCATCATAGATCAGAAATTGCACAGGAAAAAACTTTGAAATCATGCAGTTAGTTGAATAAGCCAGATGTCATGAAGCAAGAGTCATAGCGTTATTGCAAAAGATCGTCAGTGCAATATAGATTAATATGTTAGGCTCATAAAGCTCAGTCCTGTCCAACATCCAGATGTTCTGTGTAAATGTTAGCAGTCAAGCAGTAAAGCAAAGTTCATTCCTTATCAGTATTGCAACAATAACAAAGCGCAGTCTCTGTAGCAAGAGCTCAGTTGCAATAAAAAGGATATAAGTACTATACACATTTCATAGGTGCATTTTCACTTATTGAACAGAAAGCCATAAAGTCACTTTGCAAATATATATGCTTCATAAGCACATCGCCACTTATCATAGACAGGTAATCACATACCAGCCGCATCGAGCGGCATGCTTGTATTTGGAGCAACGTGATCCTCATCCGTCTGTTAGTATATTGTCAAAAGCGGCACAGTGTCCCCAATACAAAGATTCTTGATACTTGCTTCAAAGGGGTAACTCTCCCTTGAGTGGGGTTTAGGTGTTAGATAGCGACCTGCCTAGGCAGGTCGCTATCTAACACCTAAACCCCACTCAAGGGGAGAGTTACCCCTTTTGAAAGCAAGTATCAAGAATCTTTGTATTGGGACACTGTGCCGCTTTTGACAATATACTCACAGACGGATGAGGATCACGTTGCTCCAAATACAAGCATGCCGCTCGATGCGGCTGGTATGTGATTACCTGTCTATGATAAGTGGCGATGTGCTTATGAAGCATATATATTTGCAAAGTGACTTTATGGCTTTCTGTTCAATAAGTGAAAATGCACCTATGAAATGTGTATAGTACTTATTCTTTTTATTGACAACTGAGCTCTTGCTACAGAGACTGCGCTTTGTTATTGTTGCAATACTGATAAGGAATGAACTTTGCTTTACTGCTTGACTGCTAACATTTACACAGAACATCTGGATGTTTTGGACAGGACTGAGCTTTATGAGCCTAACATATTAATCTATATTGCACTGACGATCTTTTGCAATAACGCTATGACTCTTGCTTCATGACATCTGGCTTATTCAACTAACTGCATGATTTCAAAGTTTTTTCCTGTGCAATTTCTGATCTATGATGGTTGGCTTATGCAATTAACTGCATGTACTCAAAAGCATCCTAAAGTTTGCTCCAATATTTTGTTAAAATTGGAAATTACAGTCTCTGGACTCATATGGTGCACCTTATTAATAATAAGTTGAACATTTCTTGCTGCTCAATTGGGGTACCCCTTTTTACTGTTATGAGTATGAATGTATTTGTATGGTTGATGTATTGTATGCTTTGAATTGTACATACATGTGTGTTCTTTTATGCACTTTATATACATATTCACATATAAAGAATTATTGTTTTTGCATTGAATCTTCTGGTCCTGTGTCTATATGTGCTTTGTATCCTAGACTTTGAGATTGCACTTATTTTGTGGAATCTTCTTTCTTTTTGCTTTTTCTAAATTTGTGAGTAAACCTTATGGGCTGAGGAATAAAAGGTATAGTCCCTATTATTTCCATTTTGAACTCTCCAGCTATCTAATAGGTTGTGATCTAACAAAAAATCATATAGTACTTTTCTAAATTTCTGTGTTTGAGAAGCTGATCTTGTCCCTGATCTGTCCATATCGGGGTCTACCACCGTGTTAAAATCTCCCCCAATGATTAGCCTATACTGTTTCCAGTACGTTAGTAACTTACTGAGTTTAGCTAAGAACGGGACCTGAGATTCATTAGGAGCATAGATATTACCTATTACCACTGGGGTGTCATGGATTTTACCTCTGAGAATTATGTATCTACCCTGTGTATCTATATTTCCTCCTGGAAATTGATACTATTGTGCATAAGTATAGAGACACCACACTTTTTCTTACTACAAGTGGCGTGATACTGTAATGAATAAGCTCTGTCCCAATATTTAGGGGTTGTTGTCTTGGTGAAATGTGTCTCCTGCATGAAAATAATGTGTGCCCCTAGGGATTTATACATGCTAATGGCTTTACGTCTTTTTACATTGGAATGAAGACCTTTAACATTATGCGTAAGCACCTTAAGTGACATATGTGTAACGGTTAACATCTGCTTTCAACATGTGTACATTGCTATACATTTCTTTAAATAACCATAGTGCACCTCTCCCTAACAAGAGACGTGAACCTGCAAAAAATAAACAAGATAAGGATTGGACCCTAAACACATTATGATACATTCGGTACCTGAAAACCAATGACTTAGAAGACCTTGACTTGCCGAGGAAAAGACAATAAACATTGCCAACAAGAACATACAACTATAGAACTGAATATAAAAACAACATTATCTGTACCCCGACATCCGGGTTTGAGAACATAACAAAATGATAACAAAAAACAGCCAGGAAAAAACCTGTATGAAAACTGTTAGCGGACTCAGTGGGAAGGGAAAGGGGAAAGGAAAGACGAGGGGAAAGGTCCAGCAAGAGGGTTATCATGAAAAAAAAAAAAAAGTCCGCCAGAAACTCCAAGCTGAACCAGTGAACTGAATGGAGAATGTCATTAGCCACTCTTTATTGGTTTCTTCACTCATGAAGAATTAAAGTTGAAGTATCAAAAATGGAAATCAAAAGTGTCCCCAACTGCTCTCTTCAGGTAGGACTCTCCTGATTTCTACTAGGCCGAGCATTTTTGCTGTTCTTGCCCACAGATGTCCATTCTTTCGTAATCGCTTTACGTTGAGGCTTTGGGGAAGAGGACTCTTCTTCGTTTACTTTCTCAAGCTTTAGTTTCTCCAAGATGCTTTGCCCCTCTGAGAGAGATGAACAAGTGTATGACGACTTCTCATACATGAAAATAAGCTTGAATGGGAAACCCCAACGATATTTGATCTGTGCCTTAATTAACACTGAAACCACTGGTTTAAGCTCTCTCCTTCTCCTGAGGGTAGTTGGCGAAAGATCTGTGAAAAGCTGCAAGGCATGTCCTTCAAATGTTATTCTAGGAACATTGCGTACTGCTTGCAAGATTTGGTCCTTGATATGATAATAATGTAACTTGGTGATCACATCTCTTGCTGTCGCTGTGGTGGGTGGTCTGGCCAGTGCTCTGTCCATCAGAAACATTGAAGGATCTGTATCCGGCACTAATTGTTGAAATATTTTTAGCAATGAATCCGGTTGTTGTATGATTCTGGCAGATTTCGGATTCTAATATTGGATCTTCTGGATCTGTTCTCCAGATCCTCTAGTGCATCCTCCAACTTCTGTATTTGCTCCTGCTGTGTTTGTATAGTGTTTTGCAAATTAGGTATTTCTTCTGCAATATCGTCCATTTTATCCTCCAAAGTTGCCGTCCTATCTCCAATTTCTGATATATCTTGTTTTAATTCTGAGAGAGCTGCCCTCATCTCTTCCTTAAACATTTGCTTAATCTGTAATAGGAGATCACTACTCTGTGAACCCCCCTCTGCAGCTGTATGGGGGCTTTTTGGGGAGGATGGTTGGGAATCTGCGTCTACAGATAGTTCCCCAGCACTTTGGTTTTTTTTTAGCTGAGATCTAGAGAGACAGTCTTTGACTGATTGATTTCTTCCCTTCATCATGGCAAACTAGGTAGATTACAGTAGATAACACAAACTGGAAATCAATAATTATTGACAAAGCACTGGCAGACCACAATATTTAGGGCAGTTATAAGAAATGCATAGGAAAGGGTTCCCACTCAGTCCGCTTGTAGAATGTGCTTTTAATTCAGCTTCATGTCAATATGTTGAGCAGGTTGCAGCATATGAATCAGTATATACCTAGAGGGTGCCAGTTTTTGAGGCTTATTGAATGTTGCTCCCTTGGTATCCCAGGCCCGACCAACTCCTGTGGGGCCAGGAAGGGGCAACCAGTGTTTGTAAAGTCCTTTAACTGTAGCAAACACTCCTCTCAGGTATTGCAAGTTACCTTAGGCTTGTCCTGCCATATAATCTCTCTCCCCAGGGAGCTTTGTCCTCACAGGACGATCACGGAAGAAGGAATTGGGGATATGACCCACCACCACGAGGATGGCAGGAAAGGGGGGGGGGGGGGAGAGAGAAAAATCTAGTTGTTTGCAAAGTTCCAGGAACTCAAAGCTGCAGTATTGTGCTACGCTATAATGTTGCGCAAGCTATCAGATTAGCAGTCTTTTTAGTGAGAATATAAAAAGTTCTATTAGGTTAGCACTCCAAACACTATAAATATTCTTGCAAATTATTTGGGCTTTGATGATGAAGTGATATGTACAGTACAGATAGAAAATGTCGACTTTCCCGCCACAAGCCTCTCTCCTGTATCCTCTTGCCACTTAGTCTATGTAATAGTTATGATTTGCAAGTCCCCAGAACAAGCCAGCAGTCTCCCCAAGTGTATCCTAACTGTATTTCACCTCCAGGTGCTGTTAGAGAACCGCAGCTTAACTCTGTGATCTTTGAGCTGATGTCTTTTTTAATCAAAAATTGGGAATAAAAACAGTAGGTTCTTACCCCAATCCTCTGATGTTATGTCCAGTGAAGCCCTTAGATCTGAAAAACACTCCAATTTTCTTCTTTTTTTCGCCTGTGACGAACTTCGATCTGGGGTCCGTGTAGGCCGCAAGCCGCGGCCTCTCCTACTTTTTCTCTGGTTCTGTGAACCAGCCCGCTACGATCTTCCTTAAACTTTGCAAATTTTTGTGAAAATTGATCCTCCTCAATACACAGGTGCCCCAAGGTGGGGATTTGAACAGATTCTATTTAAAATAACACCTTTGTAGCTAATTCTTAGTATAATTTGAGCAGAGCTGCTGCAAACTGCTTCTGCTCCTGTTGCTGGCTCCTCCCTCTATGTATTTCTTTTTTTTGAGGGATCTAGCTAGCATGTGACCCATTTTATTGCTTTCAACAAAAAACTTTGCTTTCATTGTGAGGGAGCGCAAATGCACATTTTTAATTATATAAATTAGAGTGTCTCTGTCCCGCTGTTGAGGGGTAGTCGGATTAAGTTTATGTGCCAATTCGATTGCATAAGTTTAGAGGTAAGAGTATTATATTGTGCAGTTCTTTGTTGACGTTGTCTCTTCGTGTGTTTGAGGAGTTCCCCCCATATATAGCATTTGTATGCTTCCCAATTGTAGTAGTTAGAAGTGTCTAGGGGATTATTAAAAGAAAAGAATTCAACTGTTCTCTCCTTGATGTCAGTAAGGATGAGTGGGTTTGAAAATAAGATCATTGAGCCCTCTAGCTTGGACAGCTAAGTGGTAAGATGGACCAAATGAAAGTGTTCATCACAGTGCTGTGGTCTGACCATACTGTATGTGTTATCTTAGAATCTTTTAAGTTAGATAGTGTGGTTTGGTCACAAAGTATGTAGTCAAGGCGGGAGTAGGAGTTTTGTGGATGTGAGAAGAAGGTGTAGTCCCAAGAAGTGGGATGTGTAATCTGCCAGGTGTCATATAGTAGAAGGGTTTGGAGAGCATGCCAGTTAGCCTTTGTTAATCTATTTCCCATATAAGATTTCCCTGTGGATGTATCTATTGCTGGGTTGAGTGGAAAGTTAAAGTCTCCTCCTATAATAGTCTGGTCTTTAGCTCTTTAGTTGGGCTTTTAGCTGTTTGTAAATGTATCCAGGCTCTATAGTGTGATTTAATAAGTGCACATCTGTGTGTAAATGTAAAAGTTAAAGTCTCCTCCTATAATAGTCGGGCCTTTAGCATTATCTATTAGTTGGTTAAGTGCCTTACGAAAAAAGGTGGGTGTGAATCGGTTGGGGGTGTATATATTACCTATTGTGAGTAGTCTACCATATAGTAAGCCCACGATTATTAGAACTCTACTGTCAGTGTCAGAATATTTATTTAGTAGTTCAAATGAGGTGCCTTTTCTGAGATAACCACACCATTCTTTTTTATCTGGGCCTGAGCTAAGAAAGTACTGGTCATAGTAATATGTAAACAGTTTGGGTTCATTGGCTTTTCTTAAGTGTGTTCCTTGGGTTAAAAGGAGGTCAATTCGCTTTTTATAGAAGTCATGGAAGACAATTGACCTTTTTTCTGGGGATAAGAACCCATTGACATTTTGTGTTGCTCTTGTAAAAGTTTTAAGTGTTACGTGTTTACTCATTTATTTGCGCGTGTGGGAGGTCAGATTTGACCGGAGAGCAAAACCAGAATATGTGTGGTTCTATCAAAGCAGATGTGTAGTATGTACCAGATAAAGATTGAAGTTGGCTAAAGGGAAGGGAGGGGGAAGAAGTGTTAGAATAAAGTTAAAGAAGGTGAGGAGAAAGAAGAGCATTAGGTTTAGTAGTCTACTTTACTGTAGAGAAGGGGGCTAGATACGGTATGTTGAAACCCACCACGGGTGGATATGAATTATTGCAGGGTAACAAAGTTGGGTGGGGAAACAGGTTATAGTACAAGTAGTAAGAGTATGGAGGTTATGTCAAACACCTTTTTGACAGGTGGACACGCCCCTTTCTCCTCCCCTAACCCGCCCCTTTCCACTCCCACTTTCACGCCCCTTTTTAATATCAATTTGATATAAAATTGATATAAAAAGGTGATTTTGATATAAATTTTATATTAAATTGATATAAAATTGATATAAAAATTTATATAAAAAAGGTGTTTGATATAATTTTTATATTAAATTGATATTAAAAAAAGTGTTTTTAATACGAATTTGATATCCAATTGATATGTATATTTATTAGGATTGGGATTAAAAGGTTGTAAGACATGTATTGTTGATATTTTGATTTATAAAAGAATGATGTTATTTAATTATAAAATCTGTAAATTACACTTTTGATATTGTATACTATTAAAATATTAGGAGGTTATAAAAGGGAGATAAAAGTATAATTATGATAATGTTTATTAACATTTGTTATAAGGTTGCTCTGAATGTAAATATTACTGTGTCCTCATGCCAGCACACTCTGAACAAGCTGCTTATATCTCGCAATGTTAAGTCATTGATTAAATAAATAAACAGGCATCTTTACACATGACGAGTCCCTGCTAAAGTATAACACGTCGCATTAAACTCCTCCATACATTTGCTGTAGCAAGATAATGTCATTAAAATATGTTATAAAATCTAGTTGATTAAAATGGTATTTGCAACACAGCCAAAAAAACAAATTTATACTGGTTTACACAAGGTCAATTATTGATTACAAAATAAACAGGCACTCTTTACACATGACGAGTCCCTGCTAAGCATAACACGTCGCATTAAACTTTTACCTACATTTCTGTAGCAAGGGGTTGCTATGAAAAGGATATACAATGTAAATGTTTGAACTCATTAAAATATGTTATAAAATCTAGTTGATTAAAATGGTATTTGCAACACAGCCAAAAAAAATTCACACAGGTTACACAAGGTAACTTATTGATCACAAAATAAACATTCAGAAAACATAACTTATACATAACCTTAAATTATTAGTTTGTTTAAACTTTTACCTACATTTCTGTAGCAAGGGGTTGCTATGAAAGGATATAAAATGTAAAATGTTTTGAACAGTCTGCTTATATCTCGCAAATGTTAAGTCATTGATAAAATAAATAAAACAGGCGCCAGCACCTCAGCACGCCCGCACTCTAACAAGCAGATTAACCGCAACCAAAGTCCTCTGGAGTTGTGTAACCAAATCATAACACACCAGAAACACATCATCCGCCACAATACATAAGTCCCTAAACACGGCTAAGGCTGAACTGAACAACCACCTCCATCAAAGAATATCAGAGTAAAGCCTCAATGCTACAGCAAAAAATATTTTGAAATGAATGATAAAATAGGCCCCTTCTCTAGCCAAGGCGCTGAGGCGCAAACCAGTTGAGCACGCATATATACTCTATTTCTGACGCATTAGGGCAACCACAGAAAGACAGTGTGACCATAGCTGAGACATTCCGACGATACTATGAAGCACTTTACAATATCACTAACAACAGCCCACAATCACATATAGACACATATTTAGGGGACATCCAGCTACCCACACTATCTCAAGAGGACTCAGATCACTTGGATAGACCAATAACAGCTGACGAAATTAAATTAGCCATCAAGAGTATGCCAAATGGTAAGAGCCCCGGCCCCTGACGGACTGGGGGGTGAAATATTACAAAGAATTTACACATCACTTGCTAGCACCTCTTACACTTCTATTTAACTCGCAGCTGACAGAGGGGGGGATTCACAGATCAGATGCTGGAGGCGAATATCACTGTCCTCCCTAAACAGGGTAAAACACCAGATAGGCCAGAAAATTTCCGCCCCGATTTCGCTCCTCAATGTGGACGTAAAGATCTATGCCAAGGTATTAGCTAACAGAATCAATAAGATCCTACCTACGCTGATACACCCTGACCAGGTGGGCTTTGTGCCAGGGAGGGAGGCGCGCGATAACACGCTGAAAGTACTACAGCTTGTCTCGCACGCGCAGCATCAGAACACACCTCTCATACTGGTCTCGACAGATGCCGAAAAGGCGTTTGACCGTATGCATTGGCCCTTTCTGAAGGCAGTACTAGCGAGAATGAAGTTTAGCGACACCTTTATCAGACAGATATTTGCCCTCTATGAAAACCCTTCAGCTAGAGTAAAAGTCAATGGCCTACTGTCAGATAGATTTCCACATCAGAAACGGGGACCAGGCAGGGGCTGTCCCACTCTCACCGATCTTATTTGCTATTTCAATAGAGACTTTAGCGCAGAAATTAGAGAGGACCCTCTGATCTCAGGCATCAAACCATTTCAAACACACATAATTGGCATTATATGCCCGACGACATCTTACTGACGCTTTCCAACATAGAGACCTCCCTTCCTAGAGTCCTAAACACCTTTAGTGAATACGGCCGACTCTCTAACTTTCACCTCAATGTAGCTAAATCAGAGATATTGAACATCACATACCACACAGAGACACTGACCGCAACATTAGGCACCTGCCCCTTGAGATTACAACAAGATAAGCTTAAATACTTAGGGATATTCATCTCCCCAGACGCCCAAACTATTTTCCAAGAGAACTACAAAAGTCTAGAGACCACGCTGATAGCGGACCTATCCAGGTGGAAGAACAAATATATTTCCTGGCTAGGACGAATAAATGTTGTCAAGATGAATGTGCTACCTAGATTGCTTTACATTCTCCAAACAACACCGATTCCCCTTCCAAGGAACTACTTACAAAAAATTCAGACCCTAATTGAACAATACATATGGGGAGGGATCAGACCAAGAGTAGCCAGGAGAACTTTGTATTTGCCCAGAGACAGAGGGGGCCTAGGGGTCCCAAATATACTAACATACAAACAGGCAATTACGCTGAGCAGATTACTGGACTGGTGCTCCAATGACCCTAACAAAGAATGGGTAAGACTGGACTGTGACATCTTAGAAACAAACAACGCAGGCCTGGGTGCCTGGACACTAGAGAAGGACAGACACCCAGCCACAACTAAGTACTCTTTGCTGATGGACTTTTACTCCACATGGGACAAGATAATAAATACTACATCTCATATATCAACCAGACATTCCCCACTAACCCCGATTTATCGGAATGCTGCACTACCCTGGAATCTACCAGATAACAGAACCAATGCCGACACACCTCTACAAGACTATACCCTCAGTCTCTGACCGACGGCCATAGGCTCAAGACTCTGGCTGACATCTCGGAGGAGTACCCCCACCTGACGCTGAACTGGTCACTCATACAATGCGGTTGAATCATTACCTCATGACACATAAACACAGACCCTGTTTTAACCAGAACTCCCACCACCTTTGAGACTCTATGTTTTAAAGGGCACGCCTACAGCCCACGCAGTCTCGCCTGATCTAAAAACTGTTACTAACAGACGATGCCAGACCCACTACCCCTCCTACACGAAGATGTGGGAAAAGGAGTGGCAGACCGAGATAGGTTATGAGGATTGGCAAAACGCCTTCTCAGTGACCAAGTCAGCTTCAATCTCTATGAGAGTACAGGAATCCAGCTATCAAATGCCTGGCGAGGTGGTATCTTACACCCAGCAGGCTGCAGAGGATTTACAAACGGCCTCAGGCAAATGTTGGAGGGACTGTGGTGGAGTCGGCACTCCAACACACAATCTGGTGGGAATGTCCCATGCTGGATGAATATTGGGTCAGCGTTTTTAACCACATAGAACTAGTCCTGGGGAAACCCCTGCAGAGCAAGCCAGGAACATTACTGTACCTATCCTTACCCAAATTAACTTGCAAAGCAAATAGGGGCACTCCTGTTAGTTATGCTAAATGGAGCCAACTACTAATCCTAAGCAACTGGAGTCTAGAACTACACCCGACCTCCAAGAGTGGCAAGAACAAATAGACCTTACTTCTGCGCCTAGAAAAGATATCACCACATCCGGCAAGGGACGGTAGACACACACGAGATTAATGCTGGAGGGGCTGGGCAGCACACAGACGACAGATAGTATAAGACAAGCTAGGTCACAATTTGGTCCTATACCTCTTCTACCGACACTCTCCTCTCCTCTACCTCCTCCACCCCCTCTCTCAACTTCCCCCGTCACTTTCAACCTACCCCCCACGAGACATGCACAAACGACCTGTAAACAACCTAGATAATGGGAACACAGGAAAGGGTCTGTCTGCACAAACACCCCCAAACAGCTCAATGGAGACAGGTATCACCCACCCCCTCCCCCCCCCCTCTCTCCCCCCGTTTTCCCTCCCCCCCCTTATCCCCTTTTGGTTTCATGCCCCCTGGTAACCCCAGCATATGATGGTATAACTTTGCGGGTCTTGACACAGAGCGCCGGGACTCTTGGACTTTCATCAACTAAGTGCCTCTGGAACTCTGCAATTTGTCCCATCCCCTGGAGAATTAAGCTCTACCTGCATTATGAACAGTTAATATTTTACCTTGCTGAGGGGCACCAGGTGGTCGAATGAGAATGATTAGCATGGTGTTCACACTGGTTAGTTACATTTGTAAAGCTATGTTTGAATAATCTTGTACACACATTTATCTTGGAAAAACTGAAAAGCTTGTAATTATTATACGTATTTTCTTTAATAAAGCTTTTTGAAAACATAAAAAATAAATAAAAAAAATAAATAAACAGGCATCTTTACACATGACGAGGTCCCTGCTAAGTTAACACGTCACATTAAACTCATCGATACATTTGCTGTAGCAAGATAATGTCATTAAAATATGTTATAAAATCTAGTTGATTAAAATGGTATTTGCAACACAGCCAAAAAAAATTCACACAGGTTTACACAAGGTTAACTTATTGATCACAAAATAAACATTCAGAAACATAACTTTACATAACCTTAAATTATCAGCTTGTTATTCACACACATTTACACAAGATTAGCTCCCTACTAATAACACGTCGGCAAAGTTTTTTTTTAAAATAGTGACCTTAAACTTTTACCTATATTTATGTAGCATGGTAATTTCATAAAAATGTTATAAATGTACTTTGCTATTGATATTATTTTTAATATAAAATTCATATCAGAATCCTTATACAACTTATACATGGTTACACATTAAACTTTGGGGGTTTGAAACTTAAAATTTGGCCTTCTGGCTGTGTTATATAACAGGGCTCATACAGTTCAAAGTACAAGTGACTCTCAAAGTATAATGGAGCAGTTTCATCACGATGTTGCTTATCAACAACAGTATCCAACGGTAAGCTATGTTATTTTTTTATTTATATTTATAAAAATGTTTAAAAAAAAAGCTCTTTTATTGAAATATGTATATTAATTATGATTTAACAGTGCATGCAACAGAGAGTTTTGAAGAATCTAACTATTTATATTTTAAAAAAAATGTTTCTAAATATTTCTAGCCTGAGTTTTAAAAAAACAAAAAACTTCTATTTTTGATTTTAGGCTAACAACATGCAACAGAAGTAAATTCTCAATGATCTTTTTAAATTAACTTTATACCCACAAAACAAAAATAAACATTTATACATCACAAATACAAATATAGCAAAATGCACAAAAACATCTTAATAACATGATTAACCTCACCATATTATTTTATATTGAACCACATATCTGTACACAGCTTTTTATGGCTCATTTAGGAATTAACGATTAAAATCTAAATTAATCCAGAAATATATAATTTTTGACCATGCAAGACATAACATCCGTTTACTTAACACAGCAATATGTATAGATGAAATTATGTTGTTGTTACAGAAATGTGATCCACAAATGATTTTGAAGAAACAGTACACCTTTGCTTTTTCAGTGGGGCACGGAACAAAAAAGGACTTGCCAGGTCCCAGTCAATCCAGATTCAAAGAGTATTCCAGCCACCAAGTTTTCTTAAAAAACCTTTATTTCACATGGGGTCCCAAACAAACAGTTACAACGTTTCAAGCCACACCAGGCTCTTAATCATGTATAATTAGATACACAGGTGTATGCCTTATATACCCTTACCTATTATTCTACATCTTGTGTTAGAATCCAACTGCACAACAGTGCCATCTTGTGGATGCAATAATTCAATGCAACTCCAAATTCAACACAGGAGGTGAATAAACACATAGATAAAATCACTTAAAAAGATATATACAACCAAGTACAAATTTAAAAAGAGGAACAATGCATAGCAAAATTATTTCAAACAGCTGATGTTATTTATGTTGTCAATAGAGAAAAAGAATTTTATCTTAATACATTATCACAGATTTTATCAGAGAAAAAGACTCCAGTCAAAATCTTTGTTCATACCCTTTGGCTTCATGCACTCTAGTTTATATACCCAGAACATCTCTCTCATTTTTAATATTCGTTCCCTATCTCCACCCCTTCTAGGCCTATCTACTTGTTCAATAATTTGAAACCTAAGTTGACTGATATTATGACCCATAGAGAGGAAGTGAGAGGAAACTGGCGCTTCTTTATTCTTACATCTGATATTAGATTTGTGTTCAGTTATCCTCTCCCTTACCTCTCTACTCATCTTTGATGAGTTGGTACATTCAGATATTGGTAGCTGTAAACAAGAGAGTCAGAAAACTATTGGGCCTAAGAGATATGGCTGCTACCCATGTCTGAATTGTTCCCACTGTAGCTCTATGATCAAAGGGGACATTTTTTATCATCCCATTACTGGGAAGAAATATAAAATAAATAAGTATCTCACATGCAGGGCTACATACTATATCTATCTTATTAAATGTCCGTGTGGCCAAATTTATATTGGCGAGACCTGTAGAGAGGTAAGGGAGAGGATAACTGAACACAAATCTAATATCAGATGTAAGAATAAAGAAGCGCCAGTTTCCTCTCACTTCCTCTCTATGGGTCATAATATCAGTCAACTTAGGTTTCAAATTATTGAACAAGTAGATAGGCCTAGAAGGGGTGGAGATAGGGAACGACTATTAAAAAACATAATTTATGTAAGAACTTACCTGATAAATTAATTTCTTTCATATTAGCAAGAGTCCATGAGCTAGTGATGTATGGGATATACATTCCTACCAGGAGGGGCAAAGTTTCCCAAACCTCAAAATGCCTATAAATACACCCCTCACCACACCCACAAATCAGTTTAACGAATAGCCAAGAAGTGGGGTGATAAGAAAAAAGTGCGAAAGCATAAAAAATAAGGAATTGGAATAATTGTGCTTTATATAAAAAAATCATAACCACCACAAAAAAAGGGTGGGCCTCATGGACTCTTGCTAATATGAAAGAAATGAATTTATCAGGTAAGTTCTTACATAAATTATGTTTTCTTTCATGTAATTAGCAAGAGTCCATGAGCTAGTGACGTATGGGATAATGACTACCCAAGATGTGGAACTTCCACGCAAGAGTCACTAGAGAGGGAGGGATAAAATAAAGACAGCCAATTCCGCTGAAAACAATCCACACCCAAAAATAAAGTTTCAATCATATAATGAAAAAAACTGAAAATTATAAGCAGAAGAATCAAACTGAAACAGCTGCCTGAAGTACTTTTCTACCAAAAACTGCTTCAGAAGAAGAAACACATCAAAATGGTAGAATTTAGTAAAAGTATGCAAAGAAGACCAAGTTGCTGCTTTGCAAATCTGATCAACAGAAGCTTCATTCCTAAACGCCCAGGAAGTAGAAACTGACCTAGTAGAATGAGCTGTAATCCTTTGAGGCGGAATTTTACCCGACTCGACATAAGCAAGATGAATCAAAGACTTTAACCAGGACGCCAAAGAAATAGCAGAAGCCTTCTGACCTTTCCTGGAACCAGAAAAGATAACAAATAGACTAGAAGTCTTTCGGAAATCCTTAGTAGCTTCAATATAATATTTCAAAGCTCTAACCACATCCAAAAAATGCAATGACCTTTCCTTAGAATTCTTAGGATTAGGACATAAAGAAGGAACCACAATTTCCCTACTAATGTTGTTAGAATTCACAACCTTAGGTAAAAACTTAAATGAAGTTCGCAACACTGCCTTATCCTGATGAAAAATCAGAAAAGGAGATTCACAAGAAAGAGCAGATAATTCAGAAACTCTTCTAGCAGAAGAGATGGCCAAAAGGAACAAGACTTTCCAAGAAAATAATTTAATGTCCAGCGAATGCATAGGTTCAAACGGAGGAGCTTGAAGAGCCCCCAGAACCAAATTCAAACTCCAAGGAGGAGAAATAGACTTAATGACAGGTTTGATACGAACCAAAGCCTGTACAAAACAATGAATATCAGGAAGATTAGCAATCTTTCTGTGAAACAACACAGAAAGAGCAGAAATTTGTCCTTTCAAAGAACTTGCAGACAACCCTTTAATTTTTTGCGCCAAAAAAGTCCACGCCAAGAATGACGCAATAAAATGAAGCATTTTCGGCCCCCGCGAGCCAAACAGCCCACAGGAAAAAAGTCAAATATTTTAAGGTAAGAAAAAATGTTTATTCATATGCATTATCCCAAATAATGAAACTGACTGTCTGAAATAAGGAATTTTGAACATCCTGAGTCAAGGCAAATAAATGTTTAAACACATATATTTAGAACTTTATATAAAAAGTGCCCAACCATAGCTTAGAGTGTCACAGAAAAATAAGACTTACTTACCCCCGGACACTCATCTACATGTAGTAGAAAGCCAGACCAGTACTGAAGCGGTTATCAGTAGAGGTCATGGTAAATTAAGAGTATATCGTCGATCTGAAAAGGGAGGTAAGAGATGAATCTCTACGACCGATAACAGAGAACCTATGAAATAGACCCCATAGAAGGAGATCATTGTATTCAAATAGGCAATACTCTCTTCACATCCCTCTGACATTCACTGCACACTGAGAGGAAAACCGGGCTCCAGCCTGCTGCGAAGCGCATATCAACGTAGAATCTAGCACAAACTTACTTCACCACCTCCGCAGGAGGCAAGTTTGTAAAACTGATTTGTGGGTGTGGTGAGGGGTGTATTTATAGGCATTTTGAGGTTTGGGAAACTTTGCCCCTCCTGGTAGGAATGTATATCCCATACATCACTAGCTCATGGACTCTTGCTAATTACATGAAAGAAATGAGAGAGATGTTCTGGGTATATAAACTAGAGTGCATGAAGCCAAAGGGTATGAACAAAGATTATGACTGGAGTCTTTTTCTCTGATAAAATCTGAGATAATGTATTAAGATAAAATTCTTTTTCTCTATTGACAACATAAATAACATCAGCTGTTTGAAATAATTTTGCTATGCATTGTTCCTCTTTTTAAATTTGTACTTGGTTGTATATATCTTTTTAAGTGATTTTATCTATGTGTTTATTCACCTCCTGTGTTGAATTTGGAGTTGCATTGAATTATTGCATCCACAAGATGGCACTGTTGTGCAGTTGGATTCTAACACAAGATGTAGAATAATAGGTAAGGGTATATAAGGCATACACCTGTGTATCTAATTATACATGATTAAGAGCCTGGTGTGGCTTGAAACGTTGTAACTGTTTGTTTGGGACCCCATGTGAAATAAAGGTCTTTTAAGAAAACTTGGTTACAGAAATGTGGTCAGAGGTAGTAAATGCAATGTTTTAAAAAATATTGTATTTGTGTATCTGTATTTGTTTTAAATTGCTTCATCAGCTGTGTATATCAATTTAATATAAAATTTATATCAAACATTTAAAGCATGGCTGAAAATAAAATGGAAAGAGTTTTTTTATATAAATGCCTCCCCGTACATATACATTGAAACATTATGGGAATCATTAAAGGCCGTAATTAGGGGTGAGATTAAAGCCTATTTAGTTATCCAAAAAAGGAAAAGTATAATGCGGGATAACCAACTTGCTAATCAGCTTCGTAATGCTTACAATACATACATTAGTGACCCATCAAGAAAATGTTGGGAGCTGTATCAAGTGGCTAAAAAAGAAAGAGAAATCTTTCTTGCGCAAAAAAGTGCTCAAGATACACTTAGATCCAGGTTTTTTTATTATAGACATGGAGGGAAAACAGGGAAATTTTTGGCTAACTTAACCAAATCAAAAGAAAAGAAATCCATGATTGAAGCTCTTAAGTCTACATCCGGTAGAACTGTTAAAAGTGAGGACATTGCCAGCGTAGCTACAAATTATTTCCAAGACCTTTATTCAGAAGAGAAAATAGACACACTGATCAAAAATAATTTTTGGCACAAGATTAAAACACCTAAAATATTGGAAGACCAAAGAGAGATGCTGAATGCCCCAATTACTTCTAATGAAGTACTAAATGCAATAAAAAATCAACATCTAACAAAGCTGCTGGGCCTGACCAGCTCCCTATAGAATTATACAAAATATTGTCAGATGATATTGTCCAAACTTTGGTCTCTCTCTTTAACAGTTACTATCTGGATAAAAAGCATGCTCTAGATATTTTGCCGCATCACAAATAGTTCTTATCCTTAAAAATGGCAAGGACAAAGAGCAGATATCTTCATATAGACCGATATCGCTCCTTAATTGCGATTACAAGATTCTGATGAGTATTATAGCTGATTGCTTAAAATCTTTTATCGGGCCCTTGATACACAAGGACCAGGTTGGGTTTATGCCAGGTAGAATTGCTACACGGAATCTACAGAAATTACAATTTATTCTAAATCAGTCCTGCCTGCATAAAAACCCAACATTGGATACTGCCCAAATATTAATCGATGCTGAAAAAGCCTTCGACTCCATCTCTTGGGACCACCTGTTTACAGCCCTCCCAAGATTTGGAGTCGAGGGAGCATTTGTAGATTTTATTCGGGCAACCTATAAATCTTCAACCTCATCTGTCTTGGTCAATGGTACCCCTACCGTATACTTTTCATTAAATAAGGGTGTACGACAGGGATGTCCATTATCACCCTATCTTTTTAATCTAGCATTAGAACCACTTGTAATATCTATAAGGAAGGAGATCGAAGGGATTAATTTGGGACACAGGAAAGTCACTACACTTTTATATGCTGATGACCTACTAGTCCTAATGGCTAACACTGCTAAGTATATCCCTTTACTAACCCAAGCCCTCCAAGAATTCAGTGCATTCTCAGGTTACAAAGTCAATACTCACAAATCAGAAATTTTTTTGGTTATGTAAAAATAAAGAATCCTATTTGCAACACCAGTTTAAAGAAGCTAAATCTAACATTGTCTACCTGGGGATTAAACTCTCTAAAAACTATAACGAATGGGTATGACCTAACTATCTACCCATTATTGCTAAAATCAGGCAGGATCTAGACAGCTGGTCGAAATTTTATTTAACTCTGTCTGGCAAAATGAACATAATTAAGATGGTGATCTTCCCTAAATTTCTCTACTTAATGCAAAATCTCCCAGTTATTATAAAGCAAAAAGATATAAAACTACTTAACCAGTTATTTGCACAATTTATTTGGGGGGATAAAAGGAGGATTATCGGATTAACTAGACTTGTTTTGCCTAGACAATACGGGGGGATTAAGCCTTCCAGATATTGGACCTATAATTTAGTATGCATTTCTAAATTGCAATTGAATGGTTAACAATGCAGATAAACATTGTGGACCCAGAAGCTTGAAACAACTTTGGCCAGACCCTACTCCTTAAAAGCTTTACTGCATTGTAACATGAATAAATGTCCAACTAAAATTAAATTTCTACCAAATATCTATAGCATAATTAGGGCCTGGCAGAAACTTCTCAAAAAAATTAATATTAATTATAAATTTTTCCAAATATCTAACCATAACGGGGTAACCCTAATTTTCCTGCAGCATTGAACTCCCGTATCTTCAACGCCTGGGCTCAACAGGGCCTTATATATATAGACCAGCTAAGAGAAAGGGGCTCAGGGGCATGTAGATCATTACAGGAACTAGCTATTGAATACGCGATTTCAAAAAAGGATTTTTTCCCCTACTTTCAAGTTCGCCATTTCTTAAAGGAATTTCCATCTGATCCTTCAGATGATTGTGCATGGAATATCCTCCAGATGCCTATTAACCTCTTTAAATTAGGGAAATATAATGTAACCTCGTTATATAAATTAATAATGACAGAATTTGGGAAGGAAAACTTGGAGCACATTGCTAAAAATTGGCAGGTATCATCAGAAATTATATATAAAAGTTTCACATTTTCTGACACAGCAACATTATCCACCTCATGGCGTGTGTCTCATACTAAATTAATAAACAGAGCATATATTACTCCTAGTAAGAAAGCAAAATGGGATCACTCTGAGGCTTTGTGTCATAAATGTAAAGCCCGTAATGCTGACCTGAGCCATTGTTTTTGGAGCTGTCCCAAAATTAAGAAGTTTTGGTATAAGACTAACGATTGGCTAAATAGAATAAACCATATACACTTTCAATTTAAGCTGGAACATATAATGTTCTTTATAGATGGACATAAAATTGGCACACATAAACATATTTGTCAATTAAACTCGTCAATAATGGTCGGTAGATTACTCATATTAAAATATTGGAAATCTAGTAAAGCCCCAACCTTAACAGAATTTTTTCAAAAACTGAAAAATTTACTGATTATGGAGCAAATGGACACATTAATAAACTCAGAAACACAAGTCAATCTTTTTATATTAAAATGGTGGAACGTAATTGCCAGCTTTCCGAAGGAAATACAATTACAACTGATTTCCCCCCTTCGGGGGTCAGTGTCTATGGAGCTAACTATTGTCAATAAACAACTCTTAGATGATAGAGCCTAGGTTTGATCAATATGAAATGCAGAGTACGGACGATGCAGAGTTGGGTCGGGTGGGGATACGCGTGGCGGGGGCGAGAGAGAATGAATTTCTGTCCTTTTTTCCTTCTCTCTCTCTCTTCTTTTCTTTCTCATGCCCAGGTTGTTGGCATGTCATCTCTTTTTCTCTTTTTAATTGTTTTATATGTTTTTGTTTTAAGTTAATAAGGTCCTATTGAATAAATTACAGTGGTGAAAGATTATGAATAAGTAACCAAAATATGTTTCTTGGTTGAATTTCATATTATCGGTAATTTAGGAATTTTCATATAAAACAATATAGACTCAGTGATAGAATATTTCCAATATGAATGAAGAATATGACATGATTAGTAAAATATAAGCAAGTTATATTTTATGCTATATTACTATTATAAACGTAAATGTCTTTGCTGGTAATGCTCATGATGGAGGGGGATTGTCCTCTAGTCTGAGCTCTTCTGACCAATGTTATGGATAATAACCCGTCCATATGGACTTTGTTTTTGAAAGGTGGACTAATAACCTTGACCCGAGTGATTTGATCTGATGTTATCCCCAGATATTTTCGTTTACTGTGTTTTATGCTTTGTATCCACCCTTTTGTACTGATATACAGTATGATATGATTTTCTTTCTGTGTTTGTTCAATAACTGCCAATAAAGAAATATAATAAAAAAAAAAAATTATATCAAAATCACCTTTTTATATCAATTTTATATCAAATTGATATTAAAAAAGGGACGTGAAAGTGGGAGTGGAAAGGGGCGGGTTAAGGGAGGAGAATGGGGTGTGTCCACCTTGTCAAAAAAGGTGTTTGAATAACCTCCATACTCTTACTACTAGTACATCAAGGAAGTTTAGTGACCTGGTTCAAGTATATTGAAAAATTGTAAAAAGGGGGGCAAGGATATTTATACTCTAACGAAGATGAATGTCATAGCATGAGACAAAAGATAAATAAAATACATAAAACTTCAGAATCCTGAATTTAAACATTGTAAAGACTACAAACGTATCTGAGAGCACAAATGGAAACTGTATTGCTATGTCAAATCAACATTAATAACAACATGAACAATGTTAAGCAACTCTGAATAACTAAACATACTTCATTATCATAGTAGGTAATAGTTATTAACGTTAACATTGAAAGAACTCACAAACTCCTAGAATCATAGATGGTGATTAATGTTAGAATGTCCATTCTGTTTAGTAGCAAAATTTCAGGTAACCTCTGATGCGGTGTGGGTTTTCGGATGTAAGGTTCATCTTGCTGAGTTTACTAGCTACTTCTGACAAGGTGCTTCTTTGAGGTTTGGGTCGAACTGCAACAACCGATTTGGAAGCTTAAGATGACATTGTAGGAACATCTGGAGTTGTATTCCCAGTTGCAGTGCAGAAGGAAGCTGTGTCGGATGGGTCTGTACATTCGATTTGTTTTCCCCTTTTGATAATTTGGATGGTATACAAAGAAGGACCCATCTATAGGGAACCTTCAAGGATCTTAGATGCATAGTTAGGATGTTAAAGTCTCTTCTTCTCTGCAATATTTTGATGGAGAGGTCTTGGAAGAATTGGATCTTTGCACCTAAGTATGTAAAGTTGTGCTGTTGTCTAAAAAAGTTCAGTATCTTTTATATCTCTGAAGCTCTGAAAGCACACCACAATATCTCTGGGAGGATGGTTTTCTGTAGGCTTAAGGCGAAAGTGTGCGGTGAGCTCTTTCCAGAGGGATTTCTTGAATAACTACACAGTTCGCTATTGCTAGGGATTAAAATATTTCTTGGAGGTATTCGTGAATTGTGTCGCCTGGCCCCTTCTCAGGTATCCCTCTGATTCGAAGGTTGTTGCATCGAGTTCTGTTCTCTATGTCGTCTAACTTTTGTTCTAGATCTGTGATCTGTTATTTCAGTAGAAGTATTTTTGTGACATATCTGTCATGTCTTTAGCTATTTCTTCTCTTTCATCTTCCAGGGCTTCAACCCTATATCCCAAGCTCATTAATGACTCTCTTTAAGTTGGAACATTGTTCTTTTATGCATGATTTGGACCTGTGAAATAAAAGCTTCCATCGCTTTCAGAGTAAAAGGACCATCAGCATTTACTGGTGTAGGTTCTAGAAGGCTGGTTTGTACAGCGTTACCAGGGTTCTCTGTTAGAATAAATATGTGAAAAAAACAAAGTGCAACCGGATTCAAGTGTAGATGATAAAAATAGAGCACACACCACTACTATATATGCATTTACAATGTTAAAAATGTATTGTTGCACATCGATAACACATCCCAAAAGTTCTTCAAACAAGATGAAAGGAAAAAAACAAACAAAAGTCCCCTGTGGGTCCGTCCACTCCTTCAACGTAATCCTCCAGCCAATCTTGATACTCAATGCCTACAGCGTGTATCGTCACGTCCCGCTTTATACCTTGGGTTTGCAGTGTGAATTCCAATAGCCGTACTGGAGTAAGGGAAGCAAGATGATGTTTCTATGGATCCTCGAATGGCTCAATTTTGCCTCAACGGGGTTTCAACCGCCACCGTGCGGGTCTTTATCAAGATGTGATCTATCACCAGTATGAACAGCTTTCCTTATATAGCTGTTAATCTTTTCTTATAGGTCAAAAAATGTTCCAATCACCATTTTTCATTTTCATAGTATATTCAATTGGACATTCATCTATATTAAGAACAGCTTAAAAAACACATATATTTTAATACTCCAAACAAAAACAAAATGAATAAAAATTATATTTAATTTTTATATTTAATTATATTTAATTAATCCATTAAAATCCATTGTACCCGTATAACACCATAATATGAAACAAATCGCAGAATAGAGCAACCATTATTATTAATGCTACTATATAAACATATATAACAATGATAATAATAATAAAAATAATAATCGATACCAACAACCTAACTGACGACCATGTTATTAACGTTTAATATTTCATAGTATATTCATAGTATATTCTTACGGCTAGATATAGAGTTTTGTGGCCAAAGGGGTGCGTTAGCTACGCGTTTGTTTTCCCCCGCACCTTTTAAATACCCGCTGGTATTTAGAGTTGTCCTGAATGGCTCTGCGGTTAGGCTCCAAAAACGGGTAGGCTCCAAAAGGGAGCGTGAGCATAATTTACAGCCACTTCAAACTCTAAATACCAGCGTTGCTTACGGACGCGGCCAGCTTCAAAAAAGTGATCGTGCACGATTTCCCCCTAAGAAACAATGGGGCAGTTTGAGCTGAAAAAAAACCTTTGGGGCAGTTTGAGCTGAAAAAAAAACCTAACACCTGCAAAAAAGCAGCGTTCAGCTCCTAACGCAAGCCCCCATTGTTTTCCCTATGGGGAAACACTTCCTAAGTCTGCACCTAACACCCTAACTTGAACCCCAGTCTAAACACCCCTAACCTTATACTTATTAACCCCTATCTTCCGACCCCCCCCGCTATCGCTGACCCCTGCATTTATATTATTATCCCCTATTAACCCACTCACGCAACCTATGTTATCCCTATGAACCCCTAATCTGCTGCCCCCAATGCTCCGCCGACACCTACATTATATTATTAACCCTAATCTGCCCCCCCCCAAGCGTCGCTGCTACCTTACCTACACTTATTAACCCCTAATCTGCCGACCGGACCTCGCTGCTACCTCTAATAAATGTATTAACCCCTGAAGCTAAGTCTAACCCTAACCCCCCCTAAGTTAAAATATAATTTATATCTAACAAAAATAAATTAACTCTTATTAAATAATTATTCCTATTTAAAGCTAAATACTTACTGTAAAATAAACCCTAATATAGCTACATATAACCTAATAATTATATTGTAGCTATTTTAGGATTTATATTTATTTTACAGGCAACTTTGTATTTATTTTAACTAGGTACAATAGCTATTAAATAGTTAATAACTATTTAATAGCTACCTAGTTAAAATAATTACAAAATGACCTGTAAAATAAATCCTAACCTAAGTTACAATTAAACCTAACACTACACCTATCAATAAATAAATTAAATAAACTAACCTACAATTACCTACAATTAAATCAACAAAACTAAATTACAAAAAAACAAACACTAAATTACAAAAATAAAAAAAGATTACAAGAAATTTAAACTAATTACACCTACTCTAAGCCCACAAAAAAATAACAAAGCCCCCCAAAATAAAAAAATGCCCTACCTATTCTAAAATAAAAAGTTAACAGCTCTATTACCTTACCAGCCCTTAAAAGGGCCTTTTGCGGGGCATGCCCCAAGAAAACAGCTTTTTTGCCTGTAAAAAAACCATACAATACCCCCAACATTACAACCCACCACCCACCATACCCCTAATTATAATTTATATTGTAGCTATATTTTGGATTTATTTTACAGGTAAGTATTTAGCTTTAAATAGGAATAATTTATTTAATAAGATTTATTTTATTTCGTTAGATAAAAATTATATTTAACTTAGGGGGGTGTTAGTGTTAGACTTAGCTTTAGGGGTAATACATTTATTAGAGTAGTGGCAAGGTCCGGTAAGATTAGGGGTTAATACTTGAAGTTAGGTGTCAAAGATGTTATAGTGTGATTCAATAAGTACACATTAATAAGTACACATTTGTGTGTGTAAATGTATCCAGGCATTATAGTGTGATTTAATAAGTACATATGTGTGTAAATGTACCCAGGCTTTATAGTGTGATTTAATAAGTACATCTGTGTGTAAATGTACCCAGGCTTTATAGTGTGATTTAATAAGTACAACTGTGTGTAAATGTACCCAGGCTTTATAGTGTGATTTAATAAGTACATCTGTGCGTAAATGTATCCAGGCTTTATAGTGTGATTTAATAAGTACATCTGTGTGTAAATGTACCCAGGGTTTATAGTGTGATTTAATAAGTACACATCTGTGTGTAAATGTACCCAGGCTTTATAGTGTGATTTAATAAGTACATATGTGTGTAAATGTACCCAGGCGTTTATAGTGTGATTTAATAAGTACATCTGTGTGTAAATGTACCCAGACTTTATAGTGTGATTAATAAGTACATCTGTGTGTAAATGTACCCAGGCTTTATAGTGTGATTTAATAAGTACACATCTGTGTGTAAATGTACCCAGGCTTTATAGTGTGATTTAATAAGTACACCCAGGCTTTATAGTGTGATTTAATAAGTACATCTGTGTGTAATTGCACCCGGGCTTTATAGTGTGATTTAATAAGTACATCTGTGTGTAAATGTACCCAGGCTTTATAGTGTGATTTAATAAGTACATATCTGTGTGTAAATGTACCCAGGCATATAGTGTGATTTAATAAGTACATCTGTGTGTAAATGTACCAGGCTTTATAGTGTGATTTAATAAGTACATCTGTGTGTAAATGTACCCAGGCTTTATAGTGTGATTTAATAAGTACACATCTGTATGTAAATGTACCAAGCCTTTATAGTGTGATTTAATAAGTACATCTGTGTGTAAATGTACCCAGGCTTTATAGTGTGATTTAATAAGTACATCTGTGTGTAAATGTATCCAGGCATTATAGTGTGATTTAATAAGTACATCTGTGTGTAAATGTATCCAGGCATATATAGTGTGATTTAATAAGTACATCTGTGTGTAAATGTAGGTTGGGTTAAGACGTCTCAAGGTAGGGTGATCTTCAAGGGGTTAGTGTTAGGTTTTGTTAAGTGGGGATTGGGTGGGTTTTAGAGTAGGGTTGGGTGTGTGGGGTGGTGGGTTTTAAGGTTGGGGGGGGGGTATTGTATTATTTTTTCCAGGTAAAAGAGCTGATTACTTTGGGGTAATGCCCCGCAAAGAGCCCTTTTAAGGGCTATTTGTATTTTAGTGTAGGGTTAGGGATTTTTTATTATTTTGGGGGGCTTTTTTATTTTGTTAGGGGGATTAGATTAGGTGTAATTAGCTTAAAAAAATTGTAATTATTTTATTATTTTCTGTAATTTAGTGGGGGGTTTTTCTTCGTAATTTAGATAATTGTATTTAATTGTATTTAATTGTAGTTAGTGTAGGGAATTAATTTAATTATAGTGTAGTGTTAGGTATAATTGTAACTTAGGTTTATTTTTATTTTACAGGTAAATTTTTCTTTATTTAACTAGGAAGTTATTAAATAGTTAATAACTATTTAATAACTATTGTACCTAGTTAAATAAATACAAAGTTGCCTGTAAATAAAATAAACCCTAAGATAGATGCATTGTAATTATTAGTTATATTGTAGCTATCTTAGGGTTTATTTTATAGGCAAGTATTTAGTTTTAAATAGGAATAATTTATTTAATTGTAGTAATTTTATTTAGATTTATTTAAATTATATTTAAGTTAGGGGGGTGTTAGGTTAGGGTTAGACTTAGGTTTAGGGGTTAATAACTTTAATATAGTTGTGGCGACATTGGGGGTGGGAGATTAGGGGTTAATAAATAAAATTAAGGTTGCGGCAATGTTGGGGCATCAGATTAGGGGTTAATAAGTATAATGTAGGTGGTGGCAGTGTCCGGCAGCGGCAGATATGGGGTTAATAATATAATGTAGGTGTCGGCGATGTCGGGGGCGGAAGATTAGGGGTTAATAAGTGTAAGATTAGGGGTGTTTAGACTCAGGGTTCATGTTAGGTGTAGACATAAAATGTATTTCCACCCATAGAATCAATGGGGCTGCGTTAGGAGCTGAATGCTGCATTTTTGCAGGTGTTAGGGTTTTTTTCAGTCCGCTCTCCCCCATTGATTCCTATGGGGAAATCGTGCACAAGCACGTTTTGCCAGCTCACCGCTACCATAAGCAGCGCTGGTATTAAAGTGAGATGTGGAGCAAAATTGTGCTCTCCGCTCACTTTTCTGCAGCTAACGCAGGGTTTAAAAAACCCTGTAAATACCAGCGTTGTCTGTAGGTGAGCGGTGAGCTGAAACTGCTCGTTAGCCCCGCAAGCCTTACCGACAAAAACTTGTAATCTAGCACAATTCTTTTTACCTCTGTAATTACCTTGTATCTAAGCTTCTGCAGGCTACCCTCCTTATCTCAGCTCTTTTGACAACATTGCATTTCAGGCAATTAGTGCTGACTATTAAATAACTCCCACGTGCATGAGCACAATGTTATTTATATGAAAAACATGAACTAACACCCTCTAGCTGTGAAAAACTGTTAATGCATTCAGATAAGAGGTGGCCTATAAGGGCTTAGAAATTAGCATATGAGCCAACCTAGGTATAGCTTTGAACTAAGACTACCAAGAGAACAAAGCAAATTTGATGAATAAAATTAAATTAGAAAGTTGTTTAAAATGACACGCCCTATCTCAATCATAAAGGTTTAATATGTACTTTATTATCCCTTTAAATAATTTCTCCATCCCAGAGACCTTTAGATATTCGGCACCATAATGTCCATCCTCAGAGTGGCAGATACACAATCCGCAGCTTGGGGCCGGCAGGTATCAATAAGAGGCGCCAAAAAATAAAAAATAGATAATAAAAATATATACAGTGTTAAATATAATACAAAATCCTGATGTAGTGTCTAGGTTATAAAAATATATAAATGTGCGATAACAATAGAATATATAAATAACCAATAAAAATATATATACAGTATATAGATAACCAATATCCTTTTAAACCAGTTATAATCTCCTAATGAAACCAAATGTGATGCTGATGTTACAAACACAGAATAAGTGTCCAAAAGAAAAATGTGTTATGTGGAGATTAAAAATAAAAAATTAATAAACAAAAGTACATTGTATTCTGAAGGAAGCAGATAAGGCTAATCCAAAAGCCAATGTGATGATAAGTGGCAGTGTCCAGACAAACTTCTCAGGCGGCTCCTCTGGAGTGTCGTGCCCTGACACAAAAAATATGATGCATCTAGAACAAGAGAGACAGAGGGCGCCACATAGTGCAGATAAATACAAGACAGGATGGAAGGTTTGCAGGTATATAGAATTCCTACTCACGTGGTAGAAAGCACTAATGTGCAATATAGGCAGGCTGAGTCCAAACAGTCGCCTGGCAGACTTCCCAGGCACCTGGATCAGATAGTCTCTTTATCCCAGCAGGAAAAGGTCCAAAGTGACAATGTATTGCCACGGTCTTTATGCTGTTAACAAGGGGTAATGTTCTCCAAGGCCCAATCAGTAAGGTTGCATAACCAGCCAGAAGCCCCAAAGATGATCAGGTCCAAGAATATAAGAATGCAGCAGCGATGTAACAAAACATCAAAGGTTTATTAAAAAGTTTAAAACCACATAAGCAACGCGTTTCTCCGTGTCACAGCACAGTTTCATCAGGCTATAAAATCAGTTACAAAGCTGCGGCAATTATAACCAGTAGTGTCCAATTAGCATCTAGCAAAAATGCACACCCACAAATAACACAGCTGTTAAAATCATAGTAACCACCAAGTAATAATATTATTTCCTGCAATATAGAACAAGAGATCATAGTGTGTGAAATGATTTCCATGAAACAACAGAATCCTAACACTCAGATAGCTTATAATATTAAATATTACTATACTATATTTGTATGCATTAATCACGAACTTTTTGTATATGTTAATTATGTTTTACGATAATAAAGGGGTGGGAGCAGTTTCTAAAAAGCGTCATCTCCTAAATGAACCTAAAAAAAAAAAAGGACATATAACTATCTACTTTATTATATATTTTCTTCTTATTAAATTACTTTATTAGTTCATGTTCTTTCACTACTTTTTTAATCGCTTTTTTTTAGCCCCTAGTCACTGATATTAACATATTTATTATTAATTTTAGATTATGTTTTTTTCAGTTAGTTAATAACTATATTGTCTTATTTATCACATCAAACGATATTGGTCACGTTATTTGTATTCATTTTGGGTATTTGGTTTCATAGATACCATCTTATATTATTCGTGTCTACTAACACATTATTACTATTATTAGTATTAGTGTGTGAATATTATTATGTTTGCACTATAAGTTTATATTTATTAATATGTTTTTTTTCTCTTTATCATTTGATATTATGGTAAAGTGATCCCTTCTACCAGTCTGTTATTATTAGATCGGTGAGCGGGATGGGGAGCCCTATTGCTCTCATCTTTGTGATGTCACATGATTTAGTTATTCTCCTAGTTATTGTCATTCTTTTTATACGATGTTTATATGACAATACCGTAATGCATATATTTATGTCTAACATTATATATCTGCTTCTTGATCTATATGTTACTTTGTTTTATCTTGACGTATTTGTATGCTTTTTGTTTTATATTATGATCACTGCTCCATTGCTTTTATGTTCTTTTTTTGTACAGCGATGGAGCAGGAATGTGGTATTTTGTTTATCTTTTGTCACATCAATATGATTTTAATTCACATCCCCCTCTCTGTGATTGGTTCTTGTTTTCACACGCCTCCTTTATGTATTTAATGATGGACCATATGTTTTGTCCTTCATAGTACGTCACACAACGATTTGGTTCACACCCCACCTGTTTACGGGATTGGTTCCCCACACTACACTCCTTCTCATGTATTGGATGATGGACAAGCTGTTTTGGCATCATAGCACGCTATTGTGATTTGGCTTATACCCCCTTGCCTGCAATTGTTTAGTTATGAGATGACGCTATTCAGAATCGCCCCCACCCCCCTGACTTTTGTGAATACTCTCTGTTTGCAATTGGTTTAGCTAGGAGATGACGCTTTTTAGAAACTGCTTCCACCCCCCTTACTATTGTAAAAACGTAATTAACATATAAAAATGTCGTGATTAACGCTACAATATAGTATAGTAATAGGTAATATTATAAGCCAAGTGTTAGGATTCTGTTGTTCTATGGAAATAACTTCTATACACTGTGACCTCCCTGTGATTGTTTCTTGTTTTCACACGCCTCCTTTATGTATTGAATGATGGACCATATGTTTTATCCTTTTTTTTTTTTTTTTTAAATATTTTTATTTTGAGCATACAAAAAAGAAAAAGTACAACAAACAGAGAGAGGGTACAGGAGTCATGAACTTCTCCAGCTTAGACTTTTTAACACATTATAAAAAGAAAAAAAACAGAAAAAAATTACATTTACAAGTCTCTGTTCTCCCAGGCACGAATAATAGTCCATATCTCTATCTCTCTCTCAAGATTTCCATGGCTCAGTTTTCCATTTTCTATTGTTTGAAATACCATATCATCGATACCCAGATATACAAATACCAACAAAATTTACACCGCAATTAGTTTACCTTTACAATTTTGATGAACAGTGTATCTTAATATTTTTCCACTAATCGCATCCTATTCACCCAAGAATTGCAATACCTCAGTGAAAAATAAATCTTATCTTTCTTTACTCCCTTCTTTATTTCTTTTCTTCCCTTCTTTTTTGGAACTTCCCCAATCATAAAAATAACCACACACAACAACAACGACAACAAAAGAAAAAGAAAAAAAAAAAAAATGCAAGGGAAAAAAAAAAAAAAAATGCTTGCTACTCTCTCTCCCTCTCCCCATCCCCCCCCGGGGCCCCCCCCCCATCCACCCGCCTGCCTTATATTTCCATGATTATTCTGTTTAGTTTGCCATTGTATAGGTAATACTTCTGCTGCAATTAATTCAATAAATGGAACCGTATTTCTAAGTGGCTCTGTAAATTGTATTTGTTGCTCTATTGGCCATGAACAAATATACTTCTTCCATTTCTTGAAAAATGTTATAAATGTTTTTTCGGGCATCCACTCTCAAGTTGTGTCTTTCAATAATCATCTGTAACTTTTATGTTGTTAACTAGTTCACTTAAACTGGGAGCTTGTTTATTTTTCCATGTCTTAAATATTACATTGCGTGCAAGTAAAATCACAATATTCAGTAGTTGCCTGTCCCCCCACTTTCTCCTTGTGGCACAAAAAGAATATTGCTGTGGAGTCTAATACCACCCTTGTCACTGAGATATTTATTAACCCAAAATTGTACCTTTAACCAGTATTGTTGTACCTTGGGGCAACTCCAAAGGCAATGTAATATATTAGCCCTATCTCACTGCATTTATGGCACCACATTTTGTTGTGTGGTTACCCATTTACTCATTCTTTCGGTGTAAGTAATAGTTATTTATTAACTTGCGTTGTGATTCTCTCAGATTGACCTGTCTGTGGTCTCTTCTGCTCTTTTAATACTACTTGTTATGTCCTCTTCTTGTATATTACCAAAATATTTCATGAGTTGGTGTTTCAGTTTATTTATATGTTGTTGTCCTATATTTTTTCAGTATCAGCTGGTACCAGTATGAAATTGATCTAAAGCCTGCCTTATATAATTTTAAAACCTGCCTCCGTAAACTCTTGCCCCCAGTCCGTCCCATGTTCACTGTTTTTTGTTTCTATGTAGTGGTGAGTTTGTAGGTATGCAAAAAAATTCTTCGCCGGGAGTCTATATTCTGTTGCTAAATTTTCATATGTTTTAATCCCGGTGTTATCCAACATCTTTAGTTGTACAAATTCTTTAATACCTTTTTCCTGCCATTCCTGGAATACTATATTCTGAAACCCTGGTTGAAAATCCACGCACCCGATTATTGGTAATATTTTAGAGACTGGTAATTTTGTCTTAAGATTATACAATACTTCTGCCATGCGAGCACTACATTTGAACATGTTAGTAAATTGCTGATATTACTTGGTAACTTCTTGTGTGGGGCAGTGTAATATGGCTTTTAAATTGAATGGTTTAACCATTTCTGCTTCCAACTTATAATATGTGACATAGTTTGATTCTGTGAGCCAGTCAAGGCCAAACTTTACTAGGGTAACAATATTGTAGTATTTGATACTTGGTAAGGCAAATCCCCCTACTTGCTTATTTTGTATTAATTTTTCCATTGACATACGCCCTTTCTTCTTCCCCCCAAATAAACCTTCCACATGCCCTGTTATATTTATCCAGATCCTTTTCTAGAAATAAAAAATGGGAAGATTTTTGCATCAAAAACAGTATTTTTGGAAAGAAGATTGTTTTTAACAGCATAACCCTAGCGGATAGGGATAAGATAGTACATGTTCCATTTGTCTAAATCTAGTTGTATATTATCAAAAATATCTCTATAATTAACTGGTTACCATTCTCTGGGGTCCCTGCTTATTCTAATTCCCAGATAATTAATATAGTTTACTTCCTTGAATATGCAGTTTCGACTATATCTGTTTTTTTCCACCCACATGAGTTCTGATTTATTAGGGTTAATTTTATATCCTGTAAAGGAACTAAAATTGCCTATAATTCCCAGCACCAACGGGATACTACTAACAGTATCTTTTAAAAACAATAATATGTCGTCAGCATATAAAGATATCGTCATTTTTTGGCTACCTATTTCTACCGCTTGTACTTTCTGCCTGATATAAATTGCTAGGGGCTCCAGCGCTAAGTCAAACAGCAAGGGTGATAGTGGACACCCCTGCCGCGTACCCTTTCCGAGCGTTATATTACTGTGATAATTCCCCATTTACTAGTAATTGTGATCTTGGTTTGTTGTATATTGGACTCTATCAGCTGTATAATATTTCCTGAAAACCCAAACTTTTCCAGGGCTGAAAAACAGATGGTCCCATACGATGGAGTCAAAGGCCTTCTCGGCATCAATTGTGATGACTGCAAGATCCCCAACTCCATCGCATGGGACCCCGCCGTCCCCCCCCTTACCTATATAATTGTAGTAATCTAGCATTGTTAGGACTCTTCGCATATTTCGTACTGCGTTTCTCTCCCTGGTATGAAGCCTGCCTGATCGGGGTGTATTAGTTCCCCTATAATTCTTTTCAATCTCTCTGCGATAACCGCCGTTAAAATCTTATAATCTTGGTTTAACAATGAGATTGGACGATAATGAGGCTAGGTCCTCTGGATCTTTACCTTTCTTGTGGATTAATGTGATAACTGAATCTGCAAATATCGCGAGTTCATCCCCTTGTTCATATAATATTCATTATATAGCTTGATAAGTGTCGGGGTCACCAGTTCTACTGTTGACTTATAGAACTCTGCAGGAAGACCATCTGGCCCTGCCGCTTTCCCTACTTTGAGTTTTTTAATAATTTTTACAACTTCTGTCTCTGTGATTGGTGTATTTATTTTTGAGCAGTGGCCTCTCTTGTTATTTGGGGTAACTTAATCCCTTGCCAGAATTTCTCTTTCTCCTCCTGATTTATCTGCTGTTTGGAATAGAGATTTGAGTAATATATAAAAAATGCCTGCCTTATTTCTGAAGAGGAATTTAACACTCTGTCCCCTATCCTGATTGTTGTTATTATATTCTTCTTACTGCGAAATTTGATTAACTTAGCAAGATGTTTAGCATTTATACCTTGTTGTCCTTGATAGACCCGCCCTTGCTTTTACGTCTTCTCTAACCCATTTTTCTTTGAGAAAGTTATCTCGCTCCGCTTTTTTAGATATATAACTGCCCCATGTATCTTCATTTGGGTTTCCTTTATACTGCTCAAATGCATTTCTGAGCTGGTTAGCCAGTTGCATCTCCCTAGCCTTATATTTGCGGGTCAGCAACACCATATGCGCCTTTACTCCCCTCTGAGGACAGCCTTGCCTGCCTCCCACAGGATTTCCGTTCTATTCATATATTCCTTATTATTCGTAAGATATTCTTGCCACGTTTTCTGCAGCCAATTTACAAAATGTGGGTTGTTATACATAAACCCTGGGTAATGGAATGTGTTTTTATTTTTGCTGGGTCTAGATGTGGTTGAAATCTTGAGTGAAATTATTGCGTGATCTGACAATATTATGTCTGCTATGCTTGTTTTTAATCTAGTTTGAGTAATTGTTCTTCTACTAAGAACATGTCAATACGTGAGAAGTTTCTGTGTGCCTTAGATCACATGTGAATGTTCGTTCGTCCGGATGTTGCAACCGCCAAATTTTATTTTTAGTGTCTTAGCAAAATGTCTCAGATACTTTGCTTCCCTGTAATTTGCCTGTTTACTTCTGATTTTAAATTTATCTATACCAGGGTATAATGTCATGTTCATATCCCCCGCAATTATCAGATTTTGTCCCCAGATATGGTGTTACTTTTTGTTTTTTCTTTTGCCAGGAAACCCTTATCTAGACCGTTAGGGCGTAATTATATTACATATGGTCCATATCTCATTCCCTGACTTTATTTGTGCAATCAAATATCTCCCACTCCGGGGTCTACTTCTTGCTTTAATATACTGTAACTCAGATTATTATTGAAGAGTATCGCTACCCCCCCTTTTGCGTTTATTACACGGTTGTGGCAATTATCTCCGTAATCCAATTTGTCTTTAATTTCTCTATCTCTGGTCTTTTCAGGTGTAATTCCTGTAGGCATATGATGATCAGGTTTACCCTTTTTAAGCATTTTAAACATTTTAAGTTTAGCCGGTGTGTTTTATCCTTCATAGACGTCATCACGATTTGGTTCACCAACCCCCCCATGTTTAGGGGATTGGTTCACGCACTACACTCCTTCTGATGTATTGGATGATGGACAAGTTGTTTTGGCATCCATAGCACGCTATTGCGATTTGGCCTATACCCCCTTGCCTGCAATTGGTTTAGTTAGGATATGACGCTATTCAGAAATCGCTCCCACCCCCCTGACTATTGTTAATACTCTTCTGCCTCATAATTGGTTCAGTTAGGAGATGACGCTTTTTAGAAACTGCTCCCACCCCCTTTATTATCTTAAAATGTAATTAACATATACTGTGATTAACGCATACAAATATAGTATAGTAATATTTAATATTATACAGCAGAGTGTTAGGATTCTGTTGTTCCATGGAAATCATTTCACACACTATGATCTCTTGTTCTATATTGCAGGAAATAATATTATTACCTTGGTGGATCCTATGATTTTAACAGCTGTGCTATTTGTGGAGTGCATTTTTGCTAGATGCTAATTGGAAACTACTGGTTATAATTGCAGCAGCTTTGTAACTGATTTTATAAGCCCTGATGAAAACCGTGCTGTGACATGGAGAAACGCGTTGCTTATGTCGTTTTAAACTTTTTAATAAACCTTTGATGTTTTGTTACATCGCTGCTGCATTCTTATATTCTTGGACTGATCATCTTGGGGCTCCCGGCATGGTTATAAACCTTACTGATTGTCACTTTGGACCTTTCCTGCTGGGATAAAGAGGACTATCTGATCAGATGCCTGGGAAGTCTGCCAGGCGGACTGTTTGGGACTTGGCCTGCCTATATTGCACATTAGTGCTTTCTACCACGTGAGTAGGAATTCTATATACCTGCAAACCTTCCATCCTGTCTTGTATTTATCTGCCACTATGTGGTGCCCTCTGTCTCTCTTGTTCTAGATCCATCCTCAGAGTTTGTTTTACAATTACTTAGAATTTTCTATGTAAATCTGATACCCTTATTATCACTCTCACACTGCTGTACATAGGTACAGTTATCTGTTGTACTGAAGTGCTCCTTATCTGTGTATTAGCTCTTGGGAACTTTGTATTATTCCTATAATCCATTAGAGATTGTTTCACTATATTTTTATACAAAATTAGATATAAAAATGCTTTGTTATATATCCTTCAATTAACAATTGGGCTAGATTACGAGTTTATGCATTATGAGGGTACGGTGATAACTTGCACGTTATTGTCAACGCTCACTTTTCCTACAGCGCTGTTATTACAGGTTTTCTTAAAACCCCGCGTTAACAGGCAAGAAGTGAGTGTAGAGCAAAATTGTGCTCCATACCACACTCCAATACCCGCACATGCTGAAAGCTGCGGTGAGCTGGTTTTACGCGCTTGTGCACGATTTCCCGTAGACATCAATGGGGAGAGACGGCTAAAAAAAAGCCTAATACCTGCAAAAAAAAGCAGCATAAAGCTCTGTAACGCAGCTTCATTGATTCCTATGGGAAACTAAATTCATGTTTACACCTAACACCCTAACATTAACCCGTGTCTAATCACCCCTAATCTTACACTTATTAACCCCTAATCTGCTGCCCCCCGACATCGCCAACACCTACATTATACTTATTAACCAATAATCTGCTTGCCCCAACATTGCCGACACCTACTATTATACTTATTAATACCCCTAATCTCCCGCCCCAATGACACCTGCAACCTACCTACACTTATTTAGCCCCTAATCTGCCGCCCCCATCGTCGCAGCCACTATAATAAACATATTAACACTTAAACCGCTTGCACTTCGCAATCACTAACACTAGTTAAATTGATTCTTAACCCCTATACTGCCCACCCCTTTACATTGCCTACCACCTACCTACATTTATTAACTCCCTAATACTGCCGCACCCAATGTCGCCGCCACTATACCTATATTTATTAACCCCTAAAACTTAAGTCTAACCCTAATCCTAACACCCCCTAACTTAAATATAATAATCTAAATAAAACTTACTATCATTATCTAAATAATTACTATTTAAAACTAATACTTACCTGTAAAAATAAACCCTAAGCTTGCGACAATATATCTAATAGTTACATTGTAGCTAGCTTAGGTTTATTTTTATTTCACAGGTAAGGTTTGTATTTATTTTTACTAGGTAGATTAGTTACTAAGTGGTTATTAACTATTTACTAACTACCTAGATAAATAAATACAAATTAACCTGTAAAATAAAATCTAACCTGTCTTACAGTAACACCTAACCTTACACTACAATTAAATTATTAAATACAATTACCTAAATTACAAAAAAAACACTAAATTACACAAAATAAAAAAAGAAATTATCAGATATTTAAACTAATTACACCTAATCTAATAGCCCTATCAAAATAAAAAGCCCCCCAAAATAAAAAAAAAATCCCTAGCCTAAACTAAACTACCAATAGCCCTTAAAAGGGCCTTTTTCAGGGCATTGCCCCAAAGAAATTAGCTCTTTTACCTACAAAAAAAAAATACAAACAACCCCCCCAACAGTAAAACCCACCACCCACACAACCAACCCCCAAAGAAAACAGAATTTATGCTTACCTGATAAATTACTTTCTCCAACGGTGTGTCCGGTCCACGGCGTCTTCCTTACTTGTGGGATATTCTCTTCCCCAACAGGAAATGGCAAAGAGTCCCAGCAAAGCTGGTCACATGGTCCCTCCTAGGCTCCGCCCACCCCAGTCATTCGACCGACGGACGGGAGGAAATATATATAGCAGAAACCATATGGTACCGTGGTGACTGTAGTTAGAGAAAATAATTCATCAGACCTGATTAAAAAACCAGGGCGGGCCGTGGACCCGGACACACCGTTGGAGAAAGTAATTTATCAGGTAAGCATAAATTCTGTTTTCTCCAACATTGGTGTGTCCCGGTCCACGGCGTCATCCTTACTTGTGGGAAACAATACCAAAGCTTTAGGACACGGATGAAGGGAGGGAGCAAATCAGGTCACCTAAACGGAAGGCACCACAGCTTGCAAAACCTTTCTCCCAAAAATAGCCTCCGAAGAAGCAAAAGTATCAAACTTTGTAAAATTTGGCAAAAGTGTGCAGTGAAGACCAAGTCGCTGCCTTACATATCTGGTCAACAGAAGCCTCGTTCTTGAAGGCCCATGTGGAAGCCACAGCCCCTAGTGAGTGAGCTGTGATTCTTTCAGGAGGCTGCCGTCCGGCAGTCTCATAAGCCAATCGGATAATGCTTTTAAGCCAAAAGGAAAGAGAGGTAGAAGTCGCTTTTTGACCTCTCCTTTTTACCAGAATAAACAACAAACAAGGAAGATGTTTGTCTGAAATCTTTAGTAGCCTCTAAATAGAACTTTAGAGCACGGACAACGTCCAAATTGTGTAACAAACGTTCTTCTTTGAAACTGGATTCGGACACAAAGAAGGTACAACTATCTCCTGGTTAATATTTTTGTTAGAAACAACTTTAGGAAGAAAACCAGGCTTAGTACGCAAAACCACCTTATCTGCATGGAAACACCAGATAAGGAGGAGAACACTGCAGAGCAGATAACTCTGAAACTCTTCTAGCAGAAGAAATTGCAACCAAAAAACAAAACTTTCCAAGATAGTAACTTAATATCTATGGAATGTAAGGGTTCAAACGGAACCCCTTGAAGAACTGAAAGAACTAGATTTAGGACTCCAGGGAGGAGTCAAAGGTCTGTAAACAGGCTTGATCCTAACCAGAGCCTGAACAAATGCTTGAACATCTGGCACAGCTGCCAGTCTTTTGTGTAGTAAGACAGATAAAGCAGAGATCTGTCCCTTTAGAGAACTTGCAGATAATCCTTTCTCCAAACCTTCTTGAAGAAAGGAGAGAATCTTAGTAATTTTTATCTTATTCCATGGGAATCCTTTGGATTCACACCAACAGATATATTTTTTCCATATTTTATGGTAAATTTTTCTAGTTACAGGTTTTCTGGCCTGAACCAGAGTATCTATCACCGAATCTGAAAACCCACGCTTTGATAGAATCAAGCGTTCAATCTCCAAGCCGTCAGTTGGAGGGAGACCAGATTTGGGTGTTCGAATGGACCCTGAACAAGAAGGTCCTGTCTCAAAGGTAGCTTCCATGGTGGAGCCGATGACATATTCACCAGGTCTGCATACCAAGTCCTGCGTGGCCACGCAGGAGCTATCAAGATCACCGAGGCCCTCTCCTGATTGATCCTGGCTACCAGCCTGGGAATGAGAGAAACGGTGGGAATACGTAAGCTAGGTTGAAGGTCCAAGGTGCTACTAGTGCATCTACTAGAGTCGCCTTGGGATCCCTGGATCTGGACCCGTAGCAAGGAACCTTGAAGTTCTGACGAGACGCCATCAGATCCATGTCTGGAATGCCCCATAATTGAGTTATTTGGGCAAAGATTTCCGGATGGAGTTCCCACTCCCCCGGATGAAATGTCTGACGACTCAGAAAATCCGCTTCCCAATTTTCCACTCCTGGGGTGTGGATCGCAGACAAGTGGCAGGAATGATCCTCCGCCCATTGAATTATTTTTGTCACTTCTTTCATCGCCAGGGAACTCTTTGTTCCCCCTTGATGATTGATATAAGCAACAGTCGTCATGTTGTCTGATTGGAACCTTATGAATTTGGGCCTTTGCTAGTTGAGGCCAAGCTCTGAGAGCATTGAATATCGCTCTCAGTTCCAGAATGTTTATCGGGAGAAGAGACTCTTCCCGAGACCATAGACCCTGAGCTTTCAGGGATTCCCAGACCGCACCCCAGCCCACTAGACTGGCGTCGGTTGTGACAATGACCCACTCTGGCCCTGCGGAAGCTCATTCCCTGGACAGATGGTCCAGGGTCAGACACCAATGGAGTGAATCTCTGGTCTTTTGATCTACTTGAATCATTGGAGACAAGTCTGTATAATTCCCATTCCACTGTTTGAGCATGCACAGTTGTAATGGTCTTAGATGAATTCGTGCAAAAGGAACTATGTCCATTGTTGCAACCATCAATCCTATTACTTCCATGCACTGCGCTATGGAAGGACGAGGAACAGAATGAAGCACTTGACAAGAGCTTAGAAGTTTTGATTTTCTGACCTCTGTCAGAAAAATCCTAATTTCTAAGGAATCTATTATTGTTCCCAAGAAGGGAACTCTTGTTGAAGGGGACAGAGAACTCTTTTCTTTGTTCACCTTCCATCCGTGAGATGTGAGAAAGGCTAGAACGATGTCCGTATGAGCCTTTGCCTTTGACAGGGACGACTCTTGTATTAGAATGTCATCCAAGTAAGGTACTACTGCAATGCCCCTTGGTCTTAGAACCGCTAGAAGGGACCCTAGCACCTTTGTGAAAATCCTTGGAGCAGTGGCTAATCCGAATGGAAGAGCCCACAAAACTGGTAATGTTTGTCCAGAAAAGCGAACCTTAGGAACTGATGATGTTCCTTGTGGATAGGGATATGTAGGTACGCATCCTTTAGATCTACGGTAGTCATAAATTGACTTTCCTGGATGGTGGGTAGAATCGTTCGAATAGTTTCCATTTTGAACGATGGTACCCTGAGAAATTTGTTTAGGATCTTCAAATCCAAAATTGGTCTGAACGTTCCCTCTTTTTTGGGAACTACGAACAGATTGGAATAAAATCCCATTCCTTGTTCTTTATTGGAACTGGGTGTATCACTCCCATCTTTAACAGGTCTTCTACACAATGTAAGAATGCCTGTCTCTTTATTTGGTTTGAGGATAAGTGAGACTTGTGGAACCTTCCCCTTGGGGGTAGTTCCTTGAATTCCAGGAGATAACCTTGAGAAACTATTTCTAGCGCCCAAGGATCCTGAACATCTCTTGCCCAAGCCTGAGCAAAGAGAGAGAGTCTGCCCCCCACCAGATCCGGTCCCGGATCGGGGGCTACTCCTTCAAGCTGTTTTGTTAGCAGTGGCAGGCTTCTTGGCCTGCTTACCCTTGTTTCCAGCCTTGCATTGGTTTCCAGGCTGGTTTGGGTTGTGAGGCATTACCCTCTTGCTTAGAGGATGCAGAATTAGAGGCTGGTCCATTTCTGCGAAAGGGACAAAAATTAGGCTTATTTTTAGCTTTAAAAGACCTATCCCGTGGAAGGGCGTGGCCCTTTCCCCCAGTGATGTCTGAAATAATCTCTTTCAAATCAGGTCCAAATAAAGTTTTACCTTTGAAAGGAATGTTAAGCAATTTTGTCTTGGGTGACACATCCGCTGACCAAGACTTTAGCCAAAGCGCTCTGCGCGCCACGATAGCAAACCCTGAATTTTTCGCCGCTAATTTTGCTAATTGCAAAGCGGCATCTAAAATAAAAGAGTTAGCCAATTTAAGTGCGTGAACTCTGTCCATAACCTCCTCATATGGAGTTTCTCTACTGAGCGACTTTTCTAGTTCGTCGAACCAGAACCACGCTGCCGTAGTGACAGGAACAATGCATGAAATTGGTTGTAGAAGGTAGCCTTGCTGTACAAAAATCTTTTTAAGCAAACCTTCCAATTTTTTATCCATAGGATCTTTGAAAGCACAACTATCTTCAATAGGAATAGTAGTGCGTTTGTTTAGAGTAGAAACTGCCCCCTCGACCTTGGGGACTGTCTGCCATAAGTCCTTTCTGGGGTCGACCATAGGAAATAATTTCTTAAATATAGGGGGAGGAACAAAAGGTATGCCGGGCTTTTCCCACTCTTATTTACTATGTCCGCCACCCGCTTGGGTATAGGAAAAAGCGTCGGGGGGCACCGGAACCTCTAGGAACCTGTCCATCTTGGCATATTTCTCTGGAATGACCAAATTGTCACAATCATCCAGAGTAGATAACACCTCCTTAAGCAGTGCGCGGAGATGTTCTAATCTAAATTTAAATGTCACAACATCAGGTTCAGCTTGATGAGAAATTTTTCCTGAATCTGAAATTTCTCCCTCAGACAAAACCTCCCTCATGGCCCCTTCAGATTGGTGTGAGGTATGACAGAACAATTATCATCAGCGTCCTCTTGCTCTTCAGTGTTCAAAACAGAGCAATCGCGCTTTCTCTGATAAGTAGGCATTTTGGATAAAAGATTTGCTATGGAGTTATCCATTACAGCCGTTAATTGTTGCATGGTAATAAGTATTGGCGCACTAGATGTACTAGGGGCCTCCTGCATGGGCAAAACTGGTGTAGACACAGTAGGAGATGATGTAGTATCATGTTTACTCCCCTCATTTGAGGAATCATCTTGGGCAATATCATTATTTGTGGCAGTACTGTCCTTACTTTGTTTGGACGCTATGCACAATTATCACATAAATTTAAAAGGGGAGACACATTGGCTTTCATACATATAGAACATAGCTTATCTGAAGGTACAGACATGTTAAACAGGCTTAAACTTGTCAACAAAGCACAAAAAACGTTTTAAAATAAAACCGTTACTGTCACTTTAAATTTCAAACAGAAAACACTTTATTACTGAATATGTGAAAAAGTATGAAGGAATTGTTCAAAAATTTCACCACAGTGTCTTAAAGCCTTAAAAGTATTGCACACCAAATTTCAGAGCTTTAACCCTTAAAATAACGGAACCGGAGCCGTTTTTTCAATTTAAACCCCTATACAGTCCCAGATATAGTCTTTGCTAAGACCCAACCAAGCCCTGAGGGAATACGATACCAAATGACGCCTTCTAAAAGCTTTTTCAGAGATTCTTAGATCCTCACACATGCATCTGCATGCCCTGCTCTCAAAAACAACTGCGCATTAATGGCGCGAAAATGAGGCTCAGTCTATGACTAGAAAGGCCCCCTGGACTGAAAAAGGTGTCCAATACAGTGCCTTGCCGTTTTATAAACGTTCCCCAAGATTATAATGCCAATTGTTTGCCTAAATCTGAATAATATGCACAAATAAAGCAATCGATTTAGCCCATAAAAATGTCAACCAGTTTTTTAGCCCATAATAAGCCCTTTATTCTGTTTGTTTTTGACTAAGAAAATGGCTTACCGGTCCCCATGAGGGGAAATGACAGCCTTCCAGCATTACACAGTCTTGTTAGAAATATGGCTAGTCATACCTTAAGCAGAAAAGTCTGCTAACTGTTTCCCCCAACTGAAGTTACTTCATCTCAACAGTCCTATGTGGAAACAGTAATCGATTTTAGTTACTGTCTGCTAAAATCATCTTCCTCTTACAAACAGAAATCTTCATCCTTTTCTGTTTCAGAGTAAATAGTACATACCAGCACTATTTTAAAATAACAAACACTTGATAGAAGAATAAAAACTACATTTAAACACCAAAAAAAACTCTTAACCATCTCCGTGGAGATGTTGCCTGTGCAACGGCAAAGAGAATGACTGGGGTGGGCGGAGCCTAGGAGGGACCATGTGACCAGCTTTGCTGGGACTCTTTGCCATTTCCTTTTGGGGAAGAGAATATCCCACAAGTAAGGAAGACGCCGTGGAGCCGGACACACCAATGTTGGAGAAAATTCTAACTAAAAAACCTAAGCTCCCCACTGCCCTGAAAATGGCATTTGGATGGGCATTTGCTCTTTTTCTGTGCCCAAAAGCCCTAATTTAAAAATAAAACCCACCCAATAAACCCTTAAAAAAAACTAACACTAACCTCCAAAGATCCACTTACAGTTTTGTAGACCGGACATCCATCCTCAACGAAGCCGGGAGAAGTCTTCATCCAAGCGGCAAGAAGTCCTCAATGAAGCAGGGAGAAGTCTTCATCCAAGCCGGCAGAAGGGGTCCTCCAGACGGGCAGAAGTCTTCATCCAGACGGCATCTTCTATCTTCATCCATTCTGTGCGGAGCGGCTCCTTCTTCAAGACATCCGGCACAGAGAATCCTCTTCTTCTGACGGCTAACGACGAGATGAAGGTTCCTTTAAGGGATGTCATCCAAGATGGCATCCCTTGAATTCCAATTGGCTGATAGAATTCTATCAGCCAATCGGAATTAAAGGTGAAAAATTCCTATTGGCTGATGCAATCAGCCAATAGGATTGAGCTTGCATTCTATTGGCTGTTAGTGTAAGAAGATAGGGGAAAAAAAGAGAGGTGCTTGTGTGTACCAGTTTAGCAGGTAAAACAGCTTATATTCACCCACAACAGGTTACTCACATTTTAGTGAAGCACTCAAACATTGCTATTAGGCGCATACTGGGAAATCAAAAGCAATCCAGCTTGCTGGATTCTTCACCGTGTATACAGGAACACTTTGGCTCTAATATCCTAGAGCTGGTATGGATTGCCAACAGGAGAAGCTCCACAGAACTCAGGACTCAGGCAAGCAACAAATGACCCACAGAGACCTCCACAATAAGTAGAGCCGGTCCGAGTGGTGATGATTGGTAGGTGGTAAAAATATGGCACTCAGCAAAGGTTCCAAAGTAGGTTAAAAAGTAGTAGAAGGTTTCTCAGCACTAACCCTGTTTCATTAGGCATATAAAACAAACTGATTATAGCCCTAATATATACCAACCTTACCAATCAATGCAAATTAGAAAATAACATACACCTGGAATCTCCCTCTGAGGGGTGGATTCTCAGCATTTTAACCCTTCGTTTATATTTCTCATTAAGAAGGAGACTTTGTATAGAAAAAGAATATGTAATATAAGAATTACTGTGGCAATTTTATAAACTAAAATAAGTGTTCCTAAATTATCATCATGATCTGGGTACGATTGTGGCCTCTAACATATCAGGAATTAACTCTCTAGTACAAATATGTAAATGTAAAACAATCGCTGTAATATTCGTCAATAGGGGGGGTTATTTTGGGGGGGCTTTTTTATTTTGATAGGGCTATTAGATTAGGTGTAATTAGTTTAAATATATGATAATGTTTTTTATTTTGTGTAATTTAGTTGTTTTTTTTTGTAATTTAGGTAATTGTATTTAATTAATGTAATTAATTTAATTGTAGTATAATGTTAGGTGTTAGTGTAACTCAGGTTAGGTTTATTTTACAGGTCATACACTAGCAGCACTCTGGGCCTTAACTAAGGAAACGGAAATTTCCCAACAGGATATTAAAATATAACCTTTATTGATTTTAAAGTTTAAAAAACCAAATTTGTTTGGTTAATCCACACACAATTAAAATACACTCCAGTACCGAAATCTGTGTAATAAATTATACGTTAGATCACTAAGTCTAGTAGTTCGGCCTCTATATGTTCACCGTAGTGAGTGATCTAAATAATCAAATAGATTAAATTAATACAAGTAATTTTACTTTACTTTAGGATTGCAGCACCCGCTGTGCTATACGGCGCCTAACCTGAGCCATTATATTCGTTGACGAGTTCATCTTATGAATTTAGTGATAACAATTATGTACTTAGCCTGGGTTGTGCCAGACTTTATTTAACTACTAGTCCAGTATATTACGCTGTTACTATAAATTGAATGATATCAACTATTTACCAATCATTTGGTTCATGCTAGATTTAACACAATCACTAACCTAGTTTCTTAAGGAGTGTGTGCCAATGGAAAATGACCAATATATATGAGCTAGATCATTTTTTAACCACAGCATCTGCTAATACTAAGTAATATTAATTACTGGATCTGGGTAGTGCTAGACTGAACTTTATTACTAATATCAGTTTTGAAACAACTGCTTGATAACCCGTATGATTCACGGATAGAAGTAGAATTACTTAATATTTTCAACACTATTGAATTCAGTATATCTATGGTCTAGGCTGCACCGGACCGAGCCTATCCTAATAAAGAGATTACTCGAACCTGGATGAATGTGTGCCTAATAAACTATGAACCTATGTTAATCTTTAGATAACCACAACACATGTTCTTCCTGAGAAATAAGTAACAGTAATTACACAATCTTAGTAATACTGTATTACAGTATGCTGCTCGTATAATTTGTGAATACAAACGTGTTCAATTTATGATTGAGGGGCATTGGTCCTACTTCTCGAGCAAACTGGCACCAGTAATGCACACATTGCCATTCATACAGAATAATTGACTAAATCTATAATCCGGGTTGTGGCAGACTTGGTTTTTCCAAGAATATCGAATTCACTGTTATCCACATTTTCTGAACATCATCATTAATGTGAAGCACTTACAATACTCATATCATCTATTGAACCCTTGATACAACGGTGATAGGTGAATCATATTGGAGCTGACATCAGACCACCCAGATAGGAATTCATATATTAGCTCTATACCATAGGCTACACTAGTTTTGGTAATCACTACCTATTAATTTAATCTATTTGATTATTTAGATCACTCACTACGGTGAACATATAGAGGCCGAACTACTAGACTTAGTGATCTAACGTATAATTTATTACACAGATTTCGGTACTGGAGTGTATTTTAATTGTGTGTGGATTAACCAAACAAATTTGGTTTTTTAACTTCAAAATCAATAAAGGTTATATTTTAATATCCTGTTGGGAAATTCCGTTCCTTAGTTAAGGCCCAGAGTGCTGCTAGTGCATGCTTTGGAAGTCTGATATCCTTTATATCATTCTTCCTTTGTGTTTACATTTATATTTGTGCACAAGCACCATTTCCTCCTATTATTGTAAAATTCATAAATTCACTTTATCATTGAAATTACTAACAGAGGAAAAGCCTAAGGAGTGCCACTGTTCATTTGTTTTTATTTTACAGGTCAATTTGTATTTATTTTAGCTAGGTAGTTAGTATAATAGTTAATAACTATTTAGTAACTATGCTACCTAGTTAAAATAAATACAAACTTGCCTGTAAAATAAAAGTAAACCCTAAGCTAGCTACAATGTAACTATTAGTTATATTGTAGCTAGCTTAGGGTTATTTTTACAGACAAGTATTTAGTTTTAAATAGGAATTATTTAGTATTAATAGTAGGTTTTATTTAGATTAACTTTAATAATATTTAAGTTAGGGGGTGTTAGGGTTAGATTTAGGGTTAGGTTTGGGGGTTAATATGTTTATTATAGTGGCGGCGATATCCAGAGCGGCAGATAAGGGGTTAATAAAGTAGGTAGGTGGCGGCAGATTAGGGGTTAATAATATGTAACTAGCATTTGCGACGCGGAAGTGCGGCGGGTTTAGGGGTTAATATGTTTTATTCTAGTGGAGGCAATGTCCGGAGCAGTAAATTAGGGGATAATAATTTTATTTCAGTGTTTGCGATACGGGAGGACCTCGGATTAGGGATTAATAGGTAGTTTATGGGTGTTAGTGTACTTTTTAGCACTTTAGTTATGAGTTTTATGCTACAGCTTTGTAGTTTAAAACTCATAACTACTGAACTTTAGATTGCGTTACGAATCTTGCGGGATAGGCTGTACCGCTCACTTTTTGGCCTCCCAGATAAAGCTTGTAATATCGGCGCTATGTAAGTCCCATTGAAAAAAGACTTTATGCAAATTGCGTAAGTTAATTTGGGTTAAGGCCAAAAAAGTGTGCGGTACAGCTGTACCTACAACACTCGTAATAGCAGCGGTAGCAAAAAAAGCAGCGTTATAACCCATAATGCTGCTTTTTTACTCATAACGCAAAACTCGTAATCTAGCCGAATATTATTTATAAATAAAACAGAATATTTATATCTAAACAAACACTTACAGATATAGTATACATAGCGATTGCAATACCAAACCTCTTTTTCTATGGACTGAAAAGATGATGCAGGTAAGGAAAGGAAAGTATTCATAACAAATTTATATTATACCTTACAGTAAGATATAACTCCTGGATCAAATAGAAGCCACTGTTGGCAGATATGTGATGCCGCTATGTGCACTTTTAGTTTTCAGGACTGAAAAATACAACATTCTGAGACTTAAATTACAGAAAAATGGGGAAAATAAGTAATAAAGGTAAATGTAATAAATAAAGCAAATGACTTAGAACAGTCCTATGGATTACAGCTACTTTATTATAAAGAAGGCAGCATTATCAGGACCATTCTTACGCATTTCGCTCATCAAGCACTTTGTCAGACATCTCTGATGAGGTCACAATAAGAGGTCACGATAATGCTGCATCTTTCTAATAAAGCGCCTTAATCCATAGGACTGTTCCCTGCTGTTTGTTTATTACAGTTTATATGAAGTGAAAAGAGGAATCACTAGAACAGTGGGGACCCTTTGCACCACTGAAGTGTTGGCGTGCAGCTGCTGGAGGTAACCTAAAGCTACACAGGAAACTCGCCATGACCGGAAGTGACCAGTAGCACAAGCGAGTGGGACTCTCTTTCTGCATACGGATCTATAATTCAACCAGAGGCAAAAGGGAATAGTGAGTGAGTGAAGTTACCTCTATGTGTTTATTGCATAATTAGTCACTGTACGTCTGTGACACACAGATAATATCCCGGCACACAGCTGATATAACAATACTATTAGACATTAAATAGTGAGTCAGTGAAGTTATTTCTGTGTGTTTATTGCATTATTAGTCACTGTACATCTGTGACACACAGATAATATCCCGGCACACAGCTGATATAACAATACTATTAGACATTAAATAGTGAGTGAAGTTATTTCTATGTGTTTATTGCATTATTAGTCACTGTACGTCTGTGACACACAGATAATATCCCGGCACACAGCTGATATAACAATACTATTAGACATTAAATAGTGAGTCAGTGAAGTTATTTCTGTGTGTTTATTGCATTATTAGTCACTGTACGTCTGTGACACACAGATAATATCCCGGCACACAGCTGATATAACAATACTATTAGACATTAAATAGTGAGTGAGTGAAGTTATTTCTGTTTATTGCATTATTAGTCACTGTATGTCTGTGACACACAGATAATATCCCGGCACACAGCTGATATAACAATACTATTAGACATTAAATAGTGAGTCAGTGAAGTTACCTCTATGTGTTTATTGCATTATTAGTCACTGTATGTCTGTGAAACACAGATAATATCCCGGCACACAGCTGATATAACAATACTATTAGACATTAAATAGTGAGTGAAGTTATTTCTATGTGTTTATTGCATTATTAGTCACTGTCTACGTCTGTGACACACAGATAATATCCTGGCACACAGCTGATATAACAATACTATTAGACATTAAATAGTGAGTAAGTGAAGTTATTTATATGTGTTTATTGCATTATTAGTCACTGTACGTCTGTGACACACAGATAATATCCCGGCACACAGCTGATATAACAATACTATTAGACATTAAATAGTGACTGAAGTTATTTCTATGTGTTTATTGCATTATTAGTCACTGTACGTCTGTGACACACAGATAATATCCCGGCACATAGCTGATATAACAATGCTATTAGACATTAAATAGTGAGTGAAGTTATTTCTATGTGTTTATTGCATTATTAGTCACTGTCTACGTCTGTGACACACAGATAATATCCCGGCACACATTTGATATAACAATACTATTAGACATTAAATAGTGAGTCAGTGAAGTTATTTCTATGTGTTTATTGCATTATTAGTCACTGTACGTTTGTTACACACAGATAATATCCCGGCACACAGCTGATATAACAATACTATTAGACATTAAATAGTGAGTGGGTGAAGTTATTTCTATGTTTTTATTGCATTATTAGTCACTGTACGTTTGCGACACACAGATAATAGCCCGGCACACAGCTGATATAATAATACTATTGGACATTAAATAGTGAGTGGGTGAAGTTATTTCTATGTGTTTATTGCATTATTAGTCACTGTACGTCTGTGACACACAGATAACATCCCAGCACACCCGCTGATATAACAATACTATTAGACATTAATAGTGAGTCAGTGACGTTATTTCTATGTGTTAATTGCATTATTAGTCACTGTACGTTTGTGACACACAGATAATAACCCGGCACACAGCTGATATAACAATACTATTAGACATTAAATAGTGAGTCAGTGAAGTTATTTCTATGTGTTTATTGCATTATTAGTCACTGTACGTTTGTGACACACAGATAATATTCTGGCACACAGATGGTATAACAATACTATTAGACATTAAATAGTGAGTCAGTGAAGTTATTTCTATGTGTTTATTGCATTATTAGTCACTGTACGTCTGTGACACACAGATAATATCCCGGCACACAGCTGATATAACAATACTATTAGACAATTTAAGTATATGGTTAAGTTGTTTTCCTATGAATAATTAGTCAGTTTATATTACAGTCTCAAGGTGTTTACTGTCCCTTTAATCAGAGCTAGCTTTGTGCTATCTTGTTGTGAATCCTTGTTTAATGAAGATAACATTGTGACAAATCTAACAAGATATTGATTATCTAGATTATCTAGATATAACTCTCTGCTTTTAATTTAAGGGCTATAAAGGGGCAAAAATATTTTAATATGTTAGATCAGTTTATTATTGTACCACTGATTGTTTATAACTATGTATTTAACTCCTGCAAAGTCAGCTATAGAGCAGCAATGTAATACTGGGAGCTAGCTGAGCATATCTGGTGAGCCAATGACAAGAGGCACATGTGTGTAGCCACCAGACAGCTCTTGATAGCAGAAGTGAAATTAAAATTACACATTCTATCTGAATCATGAAAGTGTAATGTTCTATCCCTTTAAGTATGATTTAAGGTACATAAAATGTCTGTGTATAAAAAGTCTTGCTGGTGATTAATAATCTGGGTTGGTGTAGGTCGGGGGTTAATTTGATATTGTTTTATGTACTGTTAAAGGGACAGAAAAGGCAAAATTAAACTTAAATGGATTGGATAGAACATGATATTTCAAACAATTTTCCAATTTATTTATATTATAATTTGTGCTTAGTTCTCTTAGTATCCTTTTTTAAAGTGTAATACTAGGTGAACTCAGGAGCGTGCATGTATCTTCAGACAGCAGTTTGCAAGAACATTTATAGCAATGATATACATAGTTACAAACACTGCTGCACAGAGTGCTAAATACACGTGCTTGCCCTTAAAGGGACATGAAACCCAAAATTTTCTTTCACGATTCAGATAAAGAATACAATTTTAAACAACTTTCCAATTTACTACTTTTATTTAATTTGCTTCCTTCCCTTGTTATCCTTTGCTGAAATGTTATCTAGGAAAGCTCAGGAGCATTTCTAGCTGCTGATTGGTTGCTGCATATTTATACAGATTGTCATAGGCTCACCCATGTGTTCAGTTTGAAACCAGTAGTGCATTGCTGCTCCTTCAACAAATGATACCAAGAGAATGAAACAAATTAGATAATAGAAGTAAATTAGAAAGTTGTTTAAAATTGTATTCTCTATCTGAATCATAATAGAACATTTTTGGGTTTCATGTCCCTTTAAGCTCATATAATATCAGCCTCCTATGTTTACTCTTTAACAAAGGATACCAAAAGTACAAAGCAAATTAGATAATAGAAAGGAATTGGAAAGTTAGGTAAAATTGCTGCTCTATCTGAATTATCAGCGTTTAACTTTCACTGTCAGATTTGCTTCTGTATTTGATGATGTTTTCCTAATTATTCTGTGATATTGTGTGTCACAAATATCTCAGGATTCAGCTGCTAAGGAGTTAACTTGGTGTAGCTTGCACTCAAAACAGTTATTTGTTTTCAAGAAGAATTGTGTTTGTATTTTCTTTGAAGTGCCAGAAGCCCCCTGATTAGCCCACTAAATGTTATTGTGTATGCACTGAGTCATAAAACCACTCGAGCTCTTCATCCCAGAGATACACAGGATAAGGTTTATGGCTTAAGCTGTCAATAGAATGCATGATGCAAAACAGGCCCTTCATTACAAAAACTGTCCAGGTCACTGACAGGACATTGGTATATTATGTACATATGTGGGTTAAAAGTGTTATAACCTTAAAGGCAGGTAAATATGACAACCTATGGCATATTTGATATCAAACCGAGTCTCACAATAAAACTAAAAGGTTCTAGATATGTAAATATAGAAATTTCTTACCTAGCAGAAAATATACTGGATTGTATAATTTCAGGAAAGAAATTAGTCTATTCAAGGCTGTAAAGACAGGGGGGTTTCTTAGCCCGCCCAGGAGGGTTGGGTTAAGCAACATGATCTCTGAAAAGTAGGTTTAAGAATCTTATTTCTCAACAATAGGATTGTCATTCTTACAAGGGGAGCTGCTGTACAGAAGTAAGGAGCCATCATTTTCATGCCATCCCCGGGCGCAGACTCATAAGCTAGTGAAGTATTAGGTCTGTTATTTTTCTCCTTTTTATTTTAAAACACTGTTTTTTTTATTTGTAACAACTTTTTATTAATAATGCATTGTGCATAATATTTTTGGCATAATAAATAATTCCTTTATTAAGTTTGGCCTTTGTCTAATAATTGAACCACGTTACTGAAAGAGACTGGAATATTAGAACTGTATAATTTAGGTTATTTTCTACTAAATTGTATTTCTAGAGTTGATGTGTAAAGTCTGGGTTTTTCCTTATGATTTTCCCTTTAATAAATCTTGAGTGGTGGCAGTATTTTGAGCTATAGGATTGATAGTTTATTGTGGGTGGCATTAAAAGGGAGTGTTGGGCATTTCTCTTACGTCTAGTACAGATTAAAAGAGTGCGGTTAACTCTTGCACCCACTAAACTGAATCACAAGCTTGCCTGGTGTGGCTAGATTGTGACCTGTTGGTGACAGAAAAGGGGTCTGGAAAACCCTTTCTGTGCCAAATAAGTGACTGGCGCAGGGTTGATTAACCTTGGTTCGTCACATTGTGTTTTTAATAATACAAAAAAAAGCCACAAAATACTGGTCTGGATTATAATCACTTTTTATTTGCATAAAAAAAACATTGTATATCATTATATAGTAAAAAGCAGCATTACATGATATATGCACACAATGGTATAAATATATCTAGGACGTATGCTCTTGATACAAAGGGATTTATCAGACATATAATGTTCCCTTTATATATACAGTATGTGCTATTATCAGTTCTTGTGGCTTCTAACATGAAAACATCTAACAGACATAATATCAAGTTACAGAGCATGACACACATATTACATACCCAGTATACATGTAGGTTATAGTAGCCATTTAAATTAAACTGATTATGATCACATGACACACATATTACATACCCAGTATACATGTAGGTTATAGTAGCCATTTAAATTAAACTGATTATGATCACGTATGTACTGGTTACTGATATTGTGTCTCATGAAATAAAATCAGTTTCCCCTCAGTAATTCCTCTGGTATATAACATGTACAATGCTAAGCATCTATTGCTATAAGAAAAGGTTTATCCACATGATGTGCACATTAAATATATCTCCCAGATGTCAATCATTTGAGACTGATGTTCTTGTTTATATAATTCTCTAACACTCTTCATATAAAGACTCCTTTATTCTGTAAATATAATTATTTCCTCCCCTATGTAAAACAAACGTACAACTCCTAACACTGGCATATTAATAAACAACACTGGGGGTGCTTTGGTGGTGAATGGTTGTGTAAACTGGTCAGTATGAGGACAGATCTGTATATTCCTGTGTGGTGTTTGGATTCTATCACATTGATATGAGAGAAACTGAGGTGCACATATATAGAGGAACAAAAAACAGCAGGAGAGCACTTCCAGTCTGGGGCTTTTATAACTGGGATTAGAAAGTATTATTTATAATAGGATCCTTTTTGATGCTTCTATTTAGAGAGTTTGTCCTCTTTAGGATACTTGTAAAAAGGTTTGTACAATGTGTATATAAAGTTTATTTGTGTGTAAATATTTGGAGTTTTTTTGATACCTGATTTCAATAAAAAACCTTTTTTTCCACTTTCTAAACATGTGAAATGTTTCTTCCCTTGTGAATCCTTTCATGAGTTTTCAGATTATTCATAAGTGTAAAACATTTTCCACACTCTGTACATGTGAACGGCTTTTCTCCGTGTGAATCCTTTCATGAGTTTTCAGACTTTTTATTTGTGTAAAACTTTTTCCACACTCTGTACATGTGAACGGCTTTTCTCCTGTGTGACTCAGTTCATGCTTTTTCAGATCACACTTTTGTGTAAACCTTTTTCCACACACTGTACATGTGAAAGGCTTTTCCCCTGTGTGAAACATTTCATGCCTTTTCAGATTACTCTTTTCTGTAAAACATTTTCCACACTCTGTACATGTGAAAGGCTTTTCTCCTGTGTGAATCCTTTCATGAATTTTCAGATGTGTTATTTGTGTAAAACTTTTTCCACACTCTGTACATGTGAAAGGCTTTTCACCTGTGTGACTCCTTTCATGCCTTTTCAGATCACTCTTTTCTGTAAAACATTTTCCACACTCTGTACATGAGAAAAATTCTCCTGTGTGAATCCTTTCATGACTTTTCAGATTACTTTTTTCTGTAAAACATTTTCCACACTCTGTACATGAGAAAGGCTTTTCTCCTGTGTGAATCATTTCATGAGTTTTCAGATGACGTTTTTTTGTAAAACATTTTACACACTCTGTACATGAGAAAGGCTTTTCTCCTGTGTGAATCATTTCATGAGTTTTCAGATGACGTTTTTCTGTAAAACTTTTTCCACACTCTGTACATGAGAAAGGCTTTTCTCCTGTGTGAATCATTTCATGAGTTTTCAGATGACGTTTTTCTGTAAAACTTTTTCCACACTCTGTACATGTGAAAGGTTTTTCCCCTGTGTGAATCCTTTCATGAGTTTTCAGATTACTTTTTTCTGTAAAACTTTTTCCACACTCTGTACATGCAAAAGGCTTTTCTCCTGTGTGAATTCTTTCATGACTTTTCAATTCACTCTTTTGTATAAAACTTTTTCCACACTCTGTACATGTGAAAGGCTTTACTCCTGTGTGAATCTTTTTATGAGTTTTCAGATTACCCATTCGTATAAAACATTTGCCGCACTCAGTACATGTGTGTGGTTTCTCACCTGTGTGAATTTTGTTGTGTTCTAGTAGATGAGACTTACATCTAAAGCTTTTCTCACATTCTGTACATTTGAAAGGTTTCTCTTTTGTATAAATCCTTTGGTTAGACTGTGGACTTTTCCCTTCTTTAATATGTTTTGAAAACTCAGTAAATGTGTGTGATTTATCATCTGGGATAATAATTTCACTAGATAACTCATAAATGTTTTCCTCTTGCTTGATTACTAAATTACTCTCTGTACATAATGATTGCTGCCCAGTTCCTGCCAATTCACAATCTTTTAATATCGTTTGTGATATCCCCCATGTTTGTGAATAGTCATTGTTGTCTAAGATTTTTGGAGTTTGTGGTATCATTCTGATGCTTTCTGTAGTGAAGGATGGATATGAACTATTCAAGTGTTTGTCTACATAAAAAGAAATGGAATAAAAGAAAAATAAGACTGTTTATTCTTTATAATATAATCCATCTCATAAAAAAAAAACATTTTTTATACCCAAAAATGCCTTCCGTTTTGTATTTTTAAACATATTTACCTGTAAATCACAAATTAAAAAAGGATGACATAGAATGTAAACATTACTACATCATCGTAAACTAAATTACTGAGTTGTGGGTGTTACACACATAGGAACAACACAGGCATAAGTGCAGTTATTGGTGTTCTATGAGCGAGATCAGGGCAGAGGAAGGTAGAGTTGCAGGTGTTCTAAGTAATGAACCAGGTCAGAGGGTGAGGTTAGGCAGTTGTTGGACATGATCTGTCTAAAAGAACAGAGGGGGGAGTAGTATTTTTTTCCCTCCTCCTCAGCCCAATGGATGTTGCTCCTTCTTTATAATGTCACTGACACAAATGTTCTTAAAGATGCAGATATAAACATAATAGTTTATATTTGTTTAATGAGTGATCTGTTCTATTTTCCCAGTAATTAAAGTCAGCATAATATCTATTTTACTCACCTAACCCATATGAACTCATGCTGATAACAGGCTCCAATGTCTGTGCTCAGAAAGAAGATTCCCTTATTCACTCCAGTTACATCAATACCGGATATCTCTCAGTGTTCTGGCAGTGTCTGTAAAAAGTATATTAAATGGTTTAGACAGATAATAATAAATAATGGTTCTGAATAACTGTACGTATGGTATAATTAAAGGCACACATAACAATTCATGTGATGCAGATTAGGTTATTACATATGTGATGATGATTTACCACAAGCATTTAGTACAGTAAACTATGTGGGTGTTATAATTGCCCCTTAAATATTAATCTTCCCAGATCTATACAACATAATGGTAGAAAATCTATTTAAGTGGGGCCATATCACAAATTTACAAATATATTATAATTTTTGTTTTCTATCATTTATATGAAACAATATTTTCTCCTGAAAGAAATGTTTAAAATCAGTTGTTTAAATATAAGTTAAACCGGATACTGCAGTATTGGTATTGTACTTCCTACTAATTCTCACTGTCAGACATTTTGTCATGTGCTCCATCCCCAGTCCTTTAACTTATCTTGGTCAATACTGAGTTGTCTTAAATCACACTGCAAGATATGCACTACAATGTTCATTTCAATTGCTATCTTGGATAGAGTTAAGAAAAGAAAGTTTTTTTTTGTTTACAAGGAGTGATAATATAATGAGATGTTCTTTTGGCAAATTCAGTCCATTTAAAAGGACCATAACATATAGAATTACAAAATCAACAAATGCATAATAAAAATACAATGCAATAAAACCTACTTCTCTTTTTAAAGTCATAGTAAATTGTTTTCTGATAAATGTAGTTCTGCACCTGTACCATGTGACAGCTATCAGCCAATAACAGACACATATTTTTATATAATGTGAACTCCTGCATATGCTAAGTAGGAGCCAGTCCCTCATAACAGGTAATTTAAAATGTTGTGTATGATTTGATAATGGAAATAAATTACAAACAGCAAACAGTTATTTTTTTTAATTAAATTGTTTTTATTGAATTTTTCAAAAATGAACACAACATGAATAACATTAGCACATAACATTTGTGGAATGCAGTCAAAGTAAAATATAAATACAAATTACTGTCACTGATGATAAAATAAATTAGAGGCAATATAATCAGCGTAGCCGTGTGACCGTAAAGAAATGAAGGATATTTCTAAAGAGGGGGAAAAGTAGGAGAGGAAATAAGTTAAAGGAGGGGAGGAGGGGGAAGGGGGGGGGGGGAGATGAGAAGAAGGTTTTGTGTCAAAGGTACTTTTTAGGTTAATATTGTTGTTTTCTGGTCCCATATTAATATGATATCTAAGATAAAATTAGCTTTACCTTGAAAGCAGTAGTGGAGTTTTTCCAAAGAGAGAACATGATCACTTCCTTTAGCCACATTTGTAAGGTGGGTGTTGTCGCTTTTTTCCAACATCTAGGTATTAAATCTCTTGGCGCAATTTATCATACATTGTAACAATTTCCTATGATACAGACAGGGGATTTCGGGGAGGGTCATTGAGGAGTATTATGGAAGGGCAAATTTCGAGTGCTGTGCCTAATATTGAGTTAATGTGTAAGGTGATGTTTTCTCAAAATGTTTTTATCTGAAGGCAATGCCACCAGATATTGGAGAGTGCCTATTTCAACGCAATGTCTCCAACACAGTGAGGAGGCACCAGTGAAGATACTGTGGAGTCGGCGGGGTGTGAGGTACCATCTTGATGGGATTTTGTAGTTAAGTTCTACAATGATTGGGGAGATGGATGCTTTCTTAGTCAATTTAAAGAATTTACTTCATTGTTCTTCTGTAAACGTTTCATGCAGTTCATTTTCCCACTTAGTTATGTATAGGGGTTTATGTTTTGGGAAGCAGCCTCTAAGCATACTATAAATTAATATATAAGGATTCAAATGGTGTGATAGGTCTAACGAAATTTAGCTTATGTGGATTTATTTGGATTGCGTGATGAATTTAAAGATATACAAACCATTTGTGAAAAGGTGTTCCTTTATGTTGTAAGTCATTTTGCGTTCTGAAATGTCCATCTTTAAACAGTGAAGATATTGGTAGTTGTTATAATTGATCGGTTATAGAGATTGTTTGTGTCAATTCGGGCTGGAGGAACAATGGGTGTCCCCAGAGTGGGGTGAGAGGGGATATTTGGCTTGAGATTATGCAATTTAATTGGATGGTTTTGTCCCATGTTTTAAGTGTGCTTGCTACATAGTAGTTGGTGGTGCATGTTGTTGGTCTGTATCTTTTAGGGATCCAACACATCTCGCCCAAAGAAGGAAGATTGGGGAGCGCTGCTTCTAGTTGGACCCATGGCTTAAAAGGGTTGTTATGATTCCATGCAGCAATACGTGCTAGATGGGTAGCCCTAAAGTAGTCAGGTTAGGAATTCCTAGGCCACCATCTTCCCTGTTTAGGTATAAGGTCTGTTTTGCTACTCTTGGTCGGTGGTATGATCACATAAATGTTTCTATTGTGTTATGAAACAGTGAGAGGGTAGATCAAGTGGGAGTACTTGAAATAGATAAAAGGTATTTTGGGAGCATTGTCATTTTTACAGCATTTACATGACCGATCCATGATAAATGGCCCTGTTTATGCCATGATTCTAAAAGCTTCTGGGTATCAGTTTGTAATGGAAGATAATTTAAATTGAATAGCTCTGTTAAGTCTGGTGTAATATTGATGCCTAGATAGCGTATAGAGTTGGAGGTTGAGAATAGGATGTTTGAAGTTATATATGTGGTTTTGTCTGTCAGGTTAATGGGTAGGAGGGATGATTTGTCCATGTTGATGTAAAAAAGTTAGAGATTACTTTATATGTATCAAGTTCATTTAGGAGAGTGGGGATGGATGTGCTTGGGGAGCCTGTGGTGAAGATGATGTCTACGTACAGTAGGCATTTTTGTTCTATGGTGCCAAATTTCAGTCCTTTGATGTTTGGATTACATCGGATATGTGTAGCAAAAGTCTAAACTGTAAAGGCAAATAGGAGGGGTGATAGGGGGCAGCGCTGTAAGGTACCATTTTTAATGGAAAATTTGTTGGAAGTTGAGTCATTAGCAAGGATTACAGTAGTAGGGTTAGTGTATAGGGCCTTTATTCTTGTAACTAATTTGGTAGAGAACCCAAATTTTAACAAAGTGGACCACATGAACTCCCAGTCCACCCTGTCGAACGCCTTCTCAGCATCCGTAGAGAGCAAAATAATTAGGGTTTTGCTATTATTGGAGTAATGTAGAGTTTGAAGTATACAAATGGAATTGTCTTTGGCTTCTCTGCTGGGGAAAAAGGCCACCTGGTCAGTATGGATGAGGTAGGGTAGGACTTTATTTATATGGCTAGAATCTTAGCATATAGTTTTACATCTATGTTCAATAGGGATATTGGCCTATAGTTACCTACTTGATCAGGGCATTTGCCTGGTTTTAGAATCACTGATATGGTAGCCTCAAAGAGGTGTTAGGAGAGATTGCCAGTCTGGTCTATCGATTGGAATAGAGTAATGAGTTGTATGCTTAATTGTGTTTTAAGTAGATGGTAGAATTTGGGGGTGAAGTCACATGGGCCTGGGGCTTTCCCGAGTGGGAGGGATTTTATAGCCATTAGAATTTCTTGTATATGGAATGGTTGGTCTAAGGTGGAGGAGTCTTCTGCTGTAAGGGATGGGAGGTTAATATGGGCTAGATAATCTGTAATGATGTGTAGTATTTAGTAAAGTCCTTTAGCTCTACTATCAAAAGAGGTGAGTCCCGTATGGGTTTTTAACGTTTTTAATAAATGTTTTGTATTTCTTTTTTTTGAGGGATCTAGCTAACATGTGACCTTTTTTATTGCTTTCAACAAAAAACTTTGCTTTCATGGTGAGGGAGCGCAAATGCACATTTTTTAATTATATAATTATTTAAAGTATCTCTGTCCCGCTGTTGAAGGGAAGTCGGATTTAAGTTTATGTGCCAGTTCGGATTGCATAAGTTTAGAGTTGAGAGTATTATATTGTGCAGTTCTTTGTTGATGTTGTCTCTTCGTGTGTTTGACGAGTTCCCCCCGTATATAGCATTTGTATGCTTCCCAATTGTTGGAGTTAAAAGTGTATAGGGGATTATTAAAAGAAAAGAATTCAACTGTTCTCTCCTTGATGTCCGTAATGATGAGTGGGTCTGAAAATATAAGATCATTGAGCCTCCAGCTTGGACAGCTAAGTGGTATAGAGGACCAAGTGAAAGTGTTAATCACTGCACTTTGGTCTGACCATACCGTATGTGTTATCTTAGAATCTTTTAAGTTAGATAGTGTGGTTTGGTCGCAAAGTATGTATTCAAGGTAGGAGTAGGAGTTTTGTGGATGTGATAAGGTGTAGTCCCAAGAAGTGGGATGCGTAATCTGCCATGTGTTATATAGTGGGAGGGTTTGGAGAGCATGCCAGTTAGCCTTTGTTCATCTATTTTCCATATAAGATTTCCCTGCGGATGTATCTATTGCTGGGTTGAGTGGAAAGTTAAAGTCTCCTCCTATAATAGTCGGGCCTTTAGAATTATCTATTAGTTGGTTAAGTGCATTACGAAAAAACAAATTTATTCTTACCTGATAAATTTATTTATTTCTTGACATGGTGAGTCCATAGATCATCTTAATTACTGTTGGGAATATCACTCCTGACCAGTAGGAGGGGGAAAAGAGCATCACAGCAAAAACTTTTAAATACCACTCCCCTATCCACAATCCCCAGTCATTCGACCAAAGGGAAAGGAAGTAATATAAGGTGCTGAGGTGCCTGAGGTTTATAAAGAAAAATAAACTGTCTGAAAAACACAGGGCGGGCCGTGGACTCACCGTGTCAAGAAAGAAAGAAATTTATCAGGTAAGAATAAATTATGTTTTCTTTCTAATGACATGGTGAGTCCACGGATCATCTTAATTACTGTTGGGAACCAATACCCAAGTTAGAGGACATGGATGATGAGGGAGGGACAAGACAGGAAACCTTAACAGAAGGCACCACTGCTTGAAGAACCTTTCTCCCAAAATAAGCCTCTGCTGAAGCAAAAGTATCAAAATTGTAAAATTTAGAAAAAGTATGCTAAGATGACCAAGTCGCAGCCTTGCAAAGCTGATCTACAGAAGCTCCATTTTTGAAGGCCATTTTTGAAGGCCCAAGAAGATGAAACAGCCCTCATGGAATGAGCCGTGATTCTCTCAGGAGGCTGCTGACCAGCAGTCTCATAAGCCAAGAGAATAACACTCCTCAACCAACAAGAAAGAGAAGTAGCCATAGCTTTCAGACCCTTATGCTTCCCAGAAACAACAACAACAAAAAAAAAAATAATTCAATGACCGAACCACATCCAGGTTGTGCAACAAACACTCCTTATGAGAAGAAGGATTAGGACACAAAGGAGGAACAACAATCTCCTGATTAATATAAACCTTGAGAAAAAAACCCAAGTCAGTACGCAGAACTATCTTATCAGAGTGAAAAATAAGAAAAGGCGATTCATAATGTAAGGCTGAAAGCTCTGAAACTCTTCGAGTCGAAGAAATAGCAACTAGAAACAAAACTTTCCAGGATAACATCTTAATATCCAAAGAATGCATAGGTTCAAACAGGGCCTGTTGAAGAACTTCTAAGAAACAAATTAACACTCCAAGGTGGAGTAGCAAACGTAAACACAGGCCGAATTTTAGCCAAAAAAAAAATTGAAATCCTGACTCTACTCCAAGAGTAGCCTCTGAATTCACACCAATACAGATATTTATGCCATATATTATAATAGATCTTTCTAGTCAAAGGCTTACGTGCCTGAATCATAGACTCAATAACCGACTAAAAAAAAACACGCTTAGATAAATTAAGCGTTTAATCTCCAAGCAGTCAGCTTCAGAGAAATGAGATTTAGATGAAGGAAGGGCCCCTGAAATAGAAGGTCCTTCCTTAACGGAAGACTCCAAGGTGGAAAAGATGACATCTCCACCAGATCTGCATACCAGATCCAGTGAGGCCACGCTGGTGCAATGAGAATCACTGACACCCTCTCTAGTCTGATCCGAGCAATGACCCGAGGAAGAAGGGCAAATGGAGGAAACACGTATGCCAGACTGAACCTTTAAGGAACTGCTAAAGCATCTATCAGTACAGCCTGAGGATCCCTTGACCTCGATCCGTACTTGCGGAAGCTTGGCATTGAGACGAGATGCCATAAGATCCAACTCCGGTTGACCCCACTTGAGAATCAAACTGGAAAACACCTCCGGGAGAAGTTCCCACTCCCCTGGATGAAAAGACTGTCTGCTCAGAATTCGGTTTCCAGTTATCCACTTCCAGAAATGTGAATGGCCGAAAGACCATAACTGTGAGCACCCGTCCACAGAAAAAACCTGAACACATCCTTCATGACTAAGGAAATCAGAGTACCTCCCTGGAGGTTGAAGAAACCACAGGGGCTATATTGTCTGACCGGAACCTGAAAACTGGGCTAAAGTCAAATGAGGCCAAACCTCAGAGCATAGAAATCACTCTCAACTCCAAATGTGAAGGGGAGAACAGACAACTCCTAGAATCATAGTCCCTGCACCTACAACAAAAACCAGACTCCACCCCAGCCCAGCTGGCTGCCGTAAAAAAGTCTCCAGAGCATGTGACCTGAGACCGATCCCTAAAAGAACCATCATGGGAAGATACCCTTGTCAGCAGAACTAGATTCTCTGAAACAATCCCCATTGCACCATCAGAGCATGCACAACTGCAAAGCTCCCAACCGGTATCGAGCAAGGGAATGATGTCCATAGAAGACACCATCAGACCAATCACCTTCCTACACAGAGCCACTGATTGACAAACAGAAAAGTAAAAAGAGGCAAAAAGAAAGATCTAGGCTCCTCTAACCTTTGTGAGACAGAGTTACATTGATAAGGAGAAAATATAGTCCCTAAACACCCTACCCCTGTACTTGGAAAAAGGGAACCTCTTTTCCAGCTCCACTGTTGTGAAGCTAAGAAGATAGGAAAAAAGAAAGAAAGACAAGCGCAGAATAAACTAAAAACAAACATCTATAACAAAGGAGATATTCCCAAAACCTCCCCACAAACCAAAAGAAATACAATTAAGTAGCTTATAGGTGCGCAAACAAAAGAATGCTAAAGTTAATAGTGTGAGAGGCAATTTATCTTAGCTACCAATGGTATCAAAAATTGAATTGGATAACCATGTACATCCTTAGATTGAATATAACCTTAAATTGTATATATCTCAACCGCAAGAATCATCCAAACTCAAGTGAATCAATTTATTAGTATTATAAGCATGAAATAAAACCATAAATAGGAGATTCAAAGAATTATACTATATATATATAAATTCATTTAATTAATAAGCTCTCAATAAAACATAAATGCACATAAATTCATAAACTCATAAATTAATATATACCAAATTTAATGACCGGTCCTAACTACTTTAAAATTAATTTAGGCAAATAGATACAAGAATTACATATAACTGAAACATCAAGTAACATAAAACATAAAATATATAAAAAATATAAAAAAATAGCTTCTTATACAGAAGCTGATACTATTGAATTAGGCTCCCAAATAAAAGTGTTCGTCCAAAGCATCCTCCAAAGGCTTTTTCACAGGTTAGATACACGATGGAAATCTTTGAGTCCTCTCAGGGGGTGAAAGTATCCTTAACGCTGTGAGCCGTCTAAATAAAAAACAGAAGCGTCTGCTTAAATAGACATCAAAGGCTTCTCAAAGAAAAACGCATCGGTACTTACACATTAGTAACCGAAGATCTGTGCCGTATCCGACTCTCCTTTCTGCCAGGGGTCCCGGTTTCGTTCTTACACTCCACAGGTTCACTCAGAACCCAAACTACCGACCTCTTCTGAGGGCAGACACAGAGGATATCCGGAAAAATGCCAAACAGGAAAAATACCTGTGTAGGTGAATAGAAGCTGCAAGCAGCCCTTAATTACAGAGTCAGTTTGTAAGCATCAACCTAGCAAACGTATAAGCAAAGATGGCAAACATATACTTATACCTCTCTAAAGCTTCATAATATGTGAGTATAAGAGAGCACATTACAAGAGACCTAAACCTAAAATCTTCATTTAGAAAAAAGCTACCATACTTATTATACAACTTATTATCAAACGATTCGAATACATTTCATACTTAAAAATATACAACAATATGCAAACATACAAAATAAAAAGTATTAAAATATAAAAATATCAAAAATATAAAAATATAAAAATATCTAAATATTAAAACGTACTCCAAATTAACATTACTTTTTTTTTACAAAACTTTTTATACTACTAAAAACCTATATAAAAAGGTATTTATAAAGGTATTTAGAACACCAATTACTATATATATATATATATATATATATATATATATATATATATATATATATATATATATGTCAAAAAATTGCATAGCATATTAGAATAATCAAAAAATAAAATAAAATAAATAAAAGAGCACATTACAAGAGACAATATCTTCAGATTTAAAAATAAATTTCCAAACAAATTTAAAACCCCCCATTTGATTTAAAGTTCCATTTCATGCCCATAGAGATAAAAAAAATATATGAATCAATTTATATATTCATGAGTTTGAATCCATCATATGAGATTAAAACACACATAAAAAGTTAAAAATCAAGATTAGATGCACACAAGTTACCCAATTCATAAATACCCACTCTCACATAACTTAGTATACCAGCTGTAACAATTCATAAAACCACCTAACTAGTTCATAAAAACACCTAAATCAAAATCCAAATTCAATCCATAGGGGTGCAGTGTCTTAAGATCAAAAATCCATTTAGCTTCTAACCTTAAAAGCTCATTTCTAATGTCACCCCCTCTCCAACTAGGACGTACTTTATCTATGATAGTATACTTAAAATGACTCAAATTTCCACATCTTAAAATGTTTGGGAACTGGTAAATCTTGGTTTCTAGGATTATTCATATTTTCCACTGAGTTCAAGTGTTCCCTTATTCTATCTTTTGCAGATCGTTCCGACTCACCAATATATTGGGCCCCACATGAGCACTCTATTAAATAAACTATATTTGAGTCTGTACATCTAAAAACCCCATTAATCTTATATTCTTTCTTTGTTTTAGTGGAAATAAAACTCTCTTTTCTTTGCATGTTGGTAGGCTTTGCATTTTAAACAAGGGTAAAATCCCTTTAAACTATTTCCTTTTAAATCTAGATCTGTTTTATTAATAGTAGTTATTTTGCTTTTCATATCTGTTGGAGCTAAGATGTTCTTAAGATTAATATTCTTTTTATATACAAATTGTGGACGTTTAGGTAGATGTGGGCCTAAAATTTCATCTGCTTGTAAAATTGGCCAATGTTTACATATAATTCTCTCAATATTACGTATCTCACTATTATATTTGGTAATAAATGGAATGAAAACATCTTGACTTCCCTGTTTCAAACTCTCCTTTTTTTGTTTATTAATTAATAAATCATCTCTATTTGTTTCTAGGGCCTCTTTTTTGGATTGGTCAATGAGGGTAGTACTATATCCCCTTTCCAAAAAAAAATTCTCTAAAATTTCTGACTGATGTAAAAAATCTTCCTCTTCCTGACAGTTTTTTCTGATTCTTTTTAACTGATTTTTTGGAATATTATTTTTCCATGTACTGTGATGACAACTTGTCGCATGGATGTAGCTATTGGCATCAACTTCTTTAAAGTCAGTTCTACTAGTAAAAAAGCCTTCTTTTACTCTAATCTCCAAATCTAGAAAGACAATTTTTTCAGTACTTATTTCGTATGTGAAGTTTAAGTTTTTCTCATTAACATTCATCCTTGAAAAAACCCATTTCAAATCCTCAACTGACCCTCTCCACACAATGACAATATCATCTATATAACGTTTAAAAAGGACCAGATTTGCCCCCAGATCAGTTGAATCTAAAAAGATACGTTCCCATAAACCCATAAATAGGTTCGCATAACTGGGGGCAAATCTGGTCCCCATTACTGTTCCACACCGTTGTAAATAACATTTCTTTTCAAAACAAAAATAATTATGATTTAAAATGAAATTTATTCCATCCAAGATAAACTTTTTTTGTTCTTGTTTGAGATTAGAGTCCTGATCTAAATAAAATTTCACTGCCTCTAGACCATCTTCATGCCTGATACTCGTATACAAGGCAGAGATGTCACAAGTTGCTAAAAGCAAATCCTCCTCCCAAGTTAGGTCTTTAAATAGTCTCAAAACATCTGTGGAATCTTTTAAAAAACTGGGTAGATTTTTTACATAGCCTTGTAGATAGTGATCTATATATTCGGACAAATTGGAGGTAACCAAATTAATACCTGATATAATCGGCCTACCCGGTGGATCTAATACCGACTTATGTATTTTAGGTAGGCAGTATAGTAAAGGGATACGAGGAGTGTCTTGTATTAAATAATCAGCCTCTTTTTCATTTAGGATATTATCATCTTTTGCTTTATCAATTAATTTCTTTAATTCAGAAGTGAATTTATCAGTAGGGTCTCTTAAAAGTATTTCATATGTATTACCATCTTGGAGTAAAATATTACCCATATTTAAATACATTTCCCTATCATCATTTCATGCTTATAATACTAATAAATTGATTCACTTATGAGTTTGGATGATTCTTGGGGTTGAGATATATACAATTTAAGGTTATATACAATTTAAGGATGTACATGGTTATCCAATTCAATTTTTGATACCATTGGTAGCTAAGATAAATTACCTCTCACACTATTAACTTTAGCATTCTTTTGTTTGCACACCTATAAGCTACTTAATTGTATTTCTTTTGGAGCTAAGAAGATAACAAAAACCTCCAAAAGAGATTTTGTTTATAGAAAAATACCAATAGAACATCCAGGAGGGACACCCCTGCAAACCTGGAAACGAATTGCAGCCTAGAAAGAGAAAACACTGGGAACTGGCAAAACCATAGATGGCCCACAACTGAAAAAGCTTTGACAGAAAGCAAAACTCAAAAATGATTAGAGAATTGAATGGGAACCTAAGGATACGCATCCTTAAAGTCTAATGTCAATATAGACTGACCCACTTGCACCATCTTAGTTAGACATTTACTGTCCAATTTCCTCCTTTTTACAAGAAAAAGAAACTAAACACTGGTCCAAAACTAGAACAGGAACAAATACTCCCATGGTGGAGGATCCTGAAAACATTTCAAGAACGCCTCTCTTCTTATCTGGACCACAGATAATTTAAAGCGGAACCTGCTCCTGAGAGGAAGAGGATGAATTCCAATCCTAAACCCTGGAATACTATATCTATAGTCCTTTAGAGATCCAGGACATCCTGTATCCAGGCATGATAAAAATTGGAACAGCCTCCCACAGGACTCAATCCTGGCTCGGGACAAACCCTACATGCTGAATGAAATACAGCTGCAGATTTCCATAATTACTTCCCCCTGATCCAAGACTGTACTGGGTATCCAAAAGGACTTGAACTGCTGCATCTTGGAAGACAGAGGGGAAGACTTCCTGAAGTTACGAAGGAAGCAACAAAAATAAAAGATTGGCCCAACGGCGCCCTTCTGATCTGGATCTCCTCATGGAAACTTCCAAATGGAGTCAGACAAGGCATTGCACCAAAGAGATGATGCACTTGCCCATAAAAACTTCCATCCATAAAAGAGCATCCACCCTCTATAACGGTTGAAGATCTCTAACCATAATAGTAAAGACCTCTACTACTTTAAGCATCAAGTGCCATGAAAATTACAGGAGATAGCTTAAATTCCCCCCAGCTGAATCCCAGTATATATTAAATTCTAAGACTAGACAATTACAGGGGAGCCGAGGTCTATCTAGAAGCCAACCTCCTAATAATACACAAAGGAGTCCAGGCTTGATACTGAAGAGAACTACTTTATCGCCAAATGAAGGAATTATACTAACAGAATCTGAGCTTTAACCCTCAGATGCTAAGAAATATCCTCCTCATACACTATAGGAAGGAAAAAGAGTAGCAGTAAGCAGCAAGAAACCTTACTATCTGATTTGTTAATGTTCCTCTTTAAATTTCCCTTTAAAATAGGAAAATAATCAGAAAACACAGATACACGAAGATACCTGGGGCAGATTTTTCTACAAGCAAAAAACTCCTCCAGGAGACTGAGAGGAACCGCAGGACACTGCATATGATGTCATACAAAAGCTTGGGACGTTTGAGGAAAAAAACTGTGGCACAGCCTAAACAGTATCATCCAGAGAGACAAAAGGTTAAAATTTAACTCTTGGAAAATAAATATTTAAAATGACACTATCAGGCAAGAACTAACAATAGTAAATTTGCAAAAAAAACAAACCTATAAACTGCATGATGTGTATTGCAATGATAGAAAAATATTAGATAAGAGACAAAATCTGTAGTGCCTACTAAAGACCCCCAGATTAATGAAAAGAACCCCAGACCTTGTTCTCTGGGACAATTAAACCGATAAACATCGTTAACCTGCAAAAAAAATTACTTTAAACATTCCCCTAGAGGTGTCTACAGTAAATTAGCTTTAGCATAATAAAAAAACAGCTCCTAGTCAAAACAAACATCGTACGTTCAGCAAAAAACTCCGCTCTGATGGAGTACCAAGAGGAAGGCGTGTCCCTGATCGGACACATCGTTCCGTTCTAAAATAAAGATGGCGCTTATCCGCCATGCAAGCAGAAGAAGATGAGGGCGGGTACAAATGTACTACACAAAAAAAAAAAAGCATGCAATCAACTCAGCTGTGTGTCTGAAATGAAATAAAAATAAATTATTTTTATTTTTGCATCACCCGCTCCCATAAGAAACCTAAGCGTTTCAACCTCTAGGACAACAAACCAGAAAATGCTGTAACACATAAAAAAGGAGATATTAAAACAGTACTCTCCACCCTTACATAAAACAGATGCTTAAGCTAGGAGCTGGGTGACAAAAGGAATAAATCCGGAAATAAACCAGAACATAAACTAAATCTGAGCTCCAGAGCCGGTGTACACAGTATGACCGTCTCTGACTCACAAAGTCCGGAATAAACCGAAACATTTAAAGTCTCTCCAAAAAATGTAACTCCTGAGTGCCTGCACACACTGCCTACCTAAAATCCTATTAACCCCACATAGGATTATTAGTGCTTAACGTCCCAAAAACAGACTTAACTGTTAAAGTGCCATATTCTCTATAAGAAAATAAAAACTAGGTACTTACCTGAAGATCAATCTGCCCGACAGCAGGACAGCTCACAAAGTTTGAAAGGCATCACTCCTTACATGGACCTGTGGGAAACAAAAAAGACTGAGTAAACATTCTCAGATTTTTGAAAGAAGGGCAGCACAAACTACATGGGAGGCACAGAGGGGATTATATCCCCCAAGTTCCTAAATGCTTAAAAGCCATCATTGCTCTACTGAAGAGACTGACATGGACTACGGCTACACCCCCCAAAAAAGCAAAGAAAACTTGATCTGCTTAAAAAATAACAAACTCTTGATTGAAGAATCAGACACCTAACTTTACCCCTCCTTGCAACTGATACAAGCAAAGAGAATGACTGTGGATTGTGGGTAGGGGGAGTGGTATTTAACAGTTTTTGCTGTGGTGCTCTTTGCCTCCTCCTGCTGGTCAGGAGTGATATTCCCAACAGTAATTAAGATGATCCTTGGACTCACCGTGTCATTAGAAAGAAAAGGTGGGTGTGGGTCGGTTGGGGGCGTGTATATAAGCTATTGTGAGGGGTCTACCATATAGTAAGCCCACGATTATTAGAACTCTACCATCAGTATCAGAATATTTATTTAGTAGTTAAAGGAGGTGCCTTTTTTGACGGAGATACCCATATCATTCATTTTAATCTGGGCCAGAGTAAAGAAAGTGTTGGTCATAGTAATATGTAGACAGTTTCATTGTTTTTTTTTTTAAAGTGTGTTTCTTGGGTTAAAAGGAGGTCAATTCGCTTTTTAGAGAAGTTATGGAAGGCAAATTACCTCTTTTCTGGGTATAAGAACCCATTGACATTTTGTGTTGCTATTGTAAAAGTTTTAAGTTATGTGTTTACTCATTTATTTGAGTGTGTAGGAGGTATAATTATGGGGATCAGATATGACCAGAATACAAAACCGGAAATATGTGTGGTTCTATCAAAGCAGAAGTGTTCTATGTACCAGATAAAGATTGAAGTTGGCTAAAGGTAAGGGAGGGAGAAGAAGTGTTAGAATAAATTTAAAGAAGGGGAGGAGAAAGAAGAGAATTAGATTTAGTACTCTACTTTACTGTAGAGCAGGGGGCTAGATACAGTATGTTGAAACCCACCACCGGTGGATATGAATTATTGCATGGTAACAAAAGTTGTGTGGGGAAACAGATTATAGTACATCAAGGAAGTTTAGTGACCTGGCTCAAGTATATTGAAAAATTAAAAAAAGGGGGACAAAGGTATTTATACTCTAATGAATGAATGTCATAGCATGATACAAAACATAAATAAAATACAAAAACCTCAGAAATCCTGACATTTAAACATTGTAAAGACTAAAAACATGTGTCTAAGAGCACAATTGGAAACTGTATTGCTAAGTCAAATCAGCATTAATAACAACATGAACAATGTTAAACAACTCTGAATAACTAAACATACTTCATTACCATAGTAGGTAATAGTTATTAACGTTAAGATTGAAAGAACTCGCAAACTCCTAGAGTCATAGATGGTGATTAAAGGGACAGTCTACAGCAGAATTTTTATTGTTTAAAAAGATAGATAATCCCTTTATTACCCATTCCCCAGTTTTGCATAACCAACACAGTTATATTAATATATGTTTTACCACTGTGATTACCTTGTATCTCAGCCTCTGCAGACAGCCCCCTTATCTCAGTGCTTTTGACAGACATGCAGTTTAGCCAATCAGTGCTGACTCCTAAATAACTCCACGGGAGTGAGCACAATGTTATCTATATGACACACATGAACTAGTACTGTCTAACTATGAAAACCTTTCAAAATGCTCTGAGCTAAGAGGCGGTTTTCAACGGTTTAGAAATCAGTTTGAGCCTACCTAGGTTTAGCTTTACAAAAATACCACCAAGGGAACAAAGCAATTGTAATGATATAAGTCAATTAGAAAGTTGTTTAAAATTGCATGCCCTATCTGAATCATGAATTTAATTTTGACTAGACTGTCCCTTTAATGTTAGAATGTCTTTCTGTTTAGTAGCAGAATTTCAGGTAACATCTGATGCGCTGTGGGTTTCGGATGTAAGTTTCTTCTTGCTGAATTTACAAGCTACTTCTGACCAGGTGCTTCTTTGAGGTTTGGGTTGAAATGCAACAACCGATTGGGAAGTTTGAGATGACATTGTAGGAACATCTAGAGCTGATATTCCCAGTGCAGGGCAGTGTCAGGATGCCAGGAATCAGACAGACGAGAAGTGCAAAAATAATCACACCTTTATTAATAGCAAAAAATAATAAAAAGTCCACAAGTCTAATAACAAGCCAGGAGTCAAAACCAGAGCTGGTAGTCAGACGAGCCGAGTCAGGAGCCAAAGCGAATAGTCAGACGAGCCGGAATCAGGAACAAGGAGAACAACAGAGTCAGGAACAAGCCAGGGATCAGGAACCAGGAGGGACTTCAGAAAGCCAGGTAATACACAGGAGCTCTCACAAACAGGTCTGAGAAAACGCAAGGGCAAAGCATACTGAACAGAGGCCCTTTAAATAATAAGTGATGACATCACAATTCTGAGACTGCATCCTGTCTCACACGGATGATGTACACCAGTCTGGCCATAAAAGGAAGTGCAGGAACTGAGCAGCATCACACAGTATGCACCAGAGTCAGCAAGAGAGGTGAGTTTGGATGGATACTGGGAAGACCCATCTATAGGAAACATTCAAGGATCTTAGATGCGTAGTTAGGATGTTAAAGTCTCTTCTTCTCTGCAATGTTTTAATGGAGAGGTCTTGGAAGAATTGGATCTTTGCACCTAAGTATGTAAAGTTGTGCTGTTGTCTAAAAAAGTTCAGTATCTTTTCTCTATCCCTGAAGCTCTGAAAGCACACCACAATATCTCTGTAGGCTTAGGGCGAAGTGTGCGGTGAGCTCTTTCCAGAGGGATTTCTTGAATAACAACAGAGTTCGCTATTGCCAGGGATTGAAATATCTCTTGGAGGTAGTCATGAATTGCGTCACCCGGCACCTTCTCAGGTATCACTCTGATTTGAAGGTTGTTGCGTCGAGTTCTGTTCCCTATGTCGTCTAACTTTTGTTCTAGATCTGTGACCTGTTCTTGCTGTAGAAGTATTTTTTGTGACATATCTGATATGTCTTTAGCTATTTCTTCTTGTTTATCCTGCATGGCTTCAACCCTATATCCAAGCTCATTAATGTCTCTCTTTAAGTCGGCACAGTCTTCTTTTATGCATGATTTGACCTGTGAAATAAGAGCTTCCGTCGCTTTTAGAGTAACAGGGCCATCAGCATTTACTGGTGTAGGTTCTAGAAGGCTGGTTTGTGCAGCGTTATCAGTGTTCTCTATTAGAATGTCTTCTTCACAGTCTGTGGAAGGAGAGTCTGTAATTCTCTTTCTATCCATTTGTTTAAAGAATGTATTAACAGGATTGGGGCCTGTGTGTGGGTGCGGCTCTGGTTAGTTTATCCGCTTTAGAAGTTCTGCGATGTGCCATGATAAGTCTTAGTAGAGGCAGATTACTATCTGTAAGTTGGTTGTTGCCTATGGGGTTAGGGTTGTTCCCTGGGAGTGGGTATTAAAACCTACTTGTCTATTCAGATGTGTTTTCATATTCAGTTTGTTCTGAGTCGTATCATATCACCATGACATTCAGATATCTAGTACACATGGATGAGATATGTAGGTAGTCCGCACAAGATGTATCTGTTAATTGCATAAGTCTATGATCTGGATTGTGTTATGCAGCAATCTTTTTATAGTTAGCGGTTGAGATGTAAAACTATTATGCAGGACTTACTGTTTGAAGCCGATATTTGAAGCTTCTCAGGCCATGTGTGCTGAGTCTCATGGAGATGATTTCTGCGATTAAGCGGTAAAGCTTGAGGATCACGTCTAGTGATACCCTTAACTCTCCTTAGGTAGAGTACATAAGAACAGGAGGTTGTAGGAGCTGGAGAGGGCTCTACCATGGTCTCAGGGCATTTGGTGGTGTTTGGCCAGATTGCTGCAGTTCGGATGCGCCCTAGTATTGAAGCCAACAGCGAAGTAGACCACAGCGGCGATCAGGTAGGTCTTGGTGGGTCGCTAGGATTATGGCTGAGCTATCCCTGTAATTTCCTCAGTAACTGTTGCAATTTTTGGGGATGTGATGCTGGCCAGTGGCGTGTTTCAAGCAGACCGCACTCGGAGCTTCAGAAAGGTGCAGCCATCACGGACGACTGCAGGTTCTGGCCCCCAGCAAACAGTTATTTTATACAAAAAATAAAGCTAAATGTGAAATTTCCCATACACTTTATACTATTTTATACACTGGTAAAACAACTCATTAGAAACACATTAAAGGGACAGCAAAGTCAAAATGTAACTTTTATGAATAGAATTTAAACAACTTTCCATTTTCTTCTATTATCAAATCTGCTTTATTCCCTTGGGGAACTTTGTGGCAAAGCATATAATGCACTATGGTGCGATAGCTGCTGATTAGTGGTCACACATACAAGCCATTGGCTCACCTTATGTGCTCAGCTAGCTCCCAGTAGTGCATTGGTTCAATAAAGGATATCTAGAGAATGAAGCAAATATCATAATATATGTCTGTTGGAAAGTTGTTGAAAAATGATATGTTCTATTTAAATGATGAAAAACATTTGGAGTTTCTTGTTATTTTAAGGGAAAACCAAATTTACAGGACAATGTCCCTTTAAGTCTGTGATCATGTGACATAAACAGCAGCAGCTGAAGGTGCAGAATACACTTACTAAGGTCTTTACTAACAACAAGGATCAGTCACAGATCAGTGGGATAAACGTTCTGATGATAAACAGGTGCAGCTAATAGAAATAAGAAATGTATTATAAAATAACCTCATTAGAAATAAAATAATATGCAGATCACAGGATATTTATGATTAGATCAGTATATGTGATAAAACTGATACAACAGGGCTATAAGCTGAGTGATATTTATTACTGGAGCAAATAGCAGCTTCACACTAATATTAAATGAAAATGGTTTATCTGGGCTCTACAGTTAATTATAAACCTATAGGGAAATACAGGATTCTAATTGGCTGATACTTAAAAATCTATTGCTCATTAGATAACAGGAACAACCCCTACAAATGTATTATTGGACAAACTTCCTCAAAGCTTGAAAATATGGTTCGGTTCTGCTACAAACATTTATTATACAAAATGCTATAAATCATTATTAAATTGGGCTTTTTAAATTAAAGAACTTAAAGGGACAGTCAAGTCCAAAAAACAAAACTTTCATTTTTCAAATAGGGCATGTAATTTTAAACAACTTTCCAATTTACTTTTATCAACAATTTTGCTTTCTTCTCTTGGTATTCTAGTTGAAAGCAAACCTAGGGAGGCTCATATGATAATTTCTAAACCCTTGAAGGCCGCCTCTATTTTATTTACTTTTAACAGCAGGGGAGAGCAAGCTCATGTAGGCCAAATAGATAGCATTGTGATCACGCTCGTGGCTAGTGGCAGACACTGCACTAATTGGCTAAAATGCAAGTCAGTAGATAATAACTAAAAGTCATGTGATTATGGGCGTTCAGAAGATGCTTAGATACAAGTTAGTCACAGAAGTAAAAAGTGTATTAATATAACAGTGTTGGTTTTGCAAAACTGGGGAATGGGTAATAACAGAATTTATGTTTACCTGATAAATTACTTTCTCCAACGGTGTGTCCGGTCCACGGCGTCATCCTTACTTGTGGGATATTCTCTTCCCCAACAGGAAATGGCAAAGAGCCCAGCAAAGCTGGTCACATGATCCCTCCTAGGCTCCGCCTACCCCAGTCATTCGACCGACGTTAAGGAGGAATATTTGCATAGGAGAAACCATATGATACCGTGGTGACTGTAGTTAAAGAAAATAAATCATCAGACCTGATTAAAAAACCAGGGCGGGCCGTGGACCGGACACACCGTTGGAGAAAGTAATTTATCAGGTAAACATAAATTCTGTTTTCTCCAACATAGGTGTGTCCGGTCCACGGCGTCATCCTTACTTGTGGGAACCAATACCAAAGCTTTAGGACACGGATGAAGGGAGGGAGCAAATCAGGTCACCTAAATGGAAGGCACCACGGCTTGCAAAACCTTTCTCCCAAAAACAGCCTCAGAAGAAGCAAAAGTATCAAACTTGTAAAATTTGGTAAAAGTGTGCAGTGAAGACCAAGTCGCTGCCCTACATATCTGATCAACAGAAGCCTCGTTCTTGAAGGCCCATGTGGAAGCCACAGCACTAGTGGAATGAGCTGTGATTCTTTCAGGAGGCTGCCGTCCGGCAGTCTCGTAAGCCAATCTGATGATGCTTTTAATCCAAAAAGAGAGAGAGGTGGAAGTTGCTTTTTGACCTCTCCTTTTACCAGAATAAACAACAAACAAGGAAGATGTTTGTCTAAAATCCTTTGTAGCATCTAAATAGAATTTTAGAGCGCGAACAACATCCAAATTGTGCAACAAACGTTCCTTCTTCGAAACTGGTTTCGGACACAAAGAAGGCACGACTATCTCCTGGTTAATGTTTTTGTTAGAAACAACTTTTGGAAGAAAACCAGGTTTAGTACGTAAAACCACCTTATCTGCATGGAACACCAGATAAGGAGGAGAACACTGCAGAGCAGATAATTCTGAAACTCTTCTGGCAGAAGAAATTGCAACCAAAAACAAAACTTTCCAAGATAATAACTTAATATCAACGGAATGTAAGGGTTCAAACGGAACCCCCTGAAGAACTGAAAGAACTAAGTTGAGACTCCAAGGGGGAGTCAAAGGTTTGTAAACAGGCTTAATTCTAACCAGAGCCTGAACAAAGGCTTGAACATCTGGCACAGCTGCCAGCTTTTTGTGGAGTAACACAGACAAGGCAGAAATCTGTCCCTTCAAGGAACTTGCAGATAATCCTTTCTCCAATCCTTCTTGAAGAAAGGATAGAATCTTAGGAATCTTTACCTTGTCCCAAGGGAATCCACAGATATATTTTTTCCATATTTTGTGGTAAATTTTTCTAGTTACAGGCTTTCTGGCCTGAAACAAGAGTATCAATAACAGAATCTGAGAACCCTCGTTTTGATAAGATCAAGCGTTCAATCTCCAAGCAGTCAGCTGGAGTGAGACCAGATTTGGATGTTCGAACGGACCTTGAACAAGAAGGTCTCGTCTCAAAGGTAGCTTCCATGGTGGAGCCGATGACATATTCACCAGATCTGCATACCAAGTCCTGCGTGGCCACGCAGGAGCTATCAAGATCACCGACGCCCTCTCCTGATGGATCCTGGCTACCAGCCTGGGGATGAGAGGAAACGGCGGGAATACATAAGCTAGTTTGAAGGTCCAAGGTGCTACTAGTGCATCTACTAGAGTCGCCTTGGGATCCCTGGATCTGGACCCGTAGCAAGGAACCTTGAAGTTCTGACGAGAGGCCATCAGATCCATGTCTGGAATGCCCCACAGTTGAGTAATTTGGGCAAAGATTTCCGGATGGAGTTCCCACTCCCCCGGATGTAATGTCTGACGACTCAGAAAATCCGCTTCCCAATTTTCCACTCCTGGGATGTGGATTGCAGACAGGTGGCAGGAGTGAGTCTCCGCCCATTGAATGATTTTGGTCACTTCTTCCATCGCCAGGGAACTCCTTGTTCCCCCCTGATGGTTGATGTACGCAACAGTCGTCATGTTGTCTGATTGAAACCGTATGAACTTGGCCTTTGCTAGCTGAGGCCAAGCCTTGAGAGCATTGAATATCGCTCTCAGTTCCAGAATATTTATCGGTAGAAGAGATTCTTCCCGAGACCAAAGACCCTGAGCTTTCAGGGATCCCCAGACCGCGCCCCAGCCCATCAGACTGGCGTCGGTCGTGACAATGACCCACTCTGGTCTGCGGAAGGTCATCCCTTGTGACAGGTTGTCCAGGGACAGCCACCAACGGAGTGAGTCTCTGGTCCTCTGATTTACTTGTATCTTCGGAGACAAGTCTGTATAGTCCCCATTCCACTGACTGAGCATGCACAGTTGTAATGGTCTTAGATGAATGCGCGCAAAAGGAACTATGTCCATTGCCGCTACCATCAAACCTATTACTTCCATGCACTGCGCTATGGAAGGAAGAGGAACGGAATGAAGTGTCCGACAAGAGTTTAGAAGTTTTGTTTTTCTGGCCTCTGTCATTTCTAAGGAGTCTATTATTGTTCCCAAGAAGGGAACCCTTGTCGACGGAGATAGAGAACTCTTTTCCACGTTCACTTTCCATCCGTGAGATCTGAGAAAGGCCAGGACTATGTCCGTGTGAGCCTTTGCTTGAGGAAGGGACGACGCTTGAATCAGAATGTCGTCCAAGTAAGGTACTACTGCAATGCCCCTTGGTCTTAGCACCGCTAGAAGGGACCCTAGTACCTTTGTGAAAATCCTTGGAGCAGTGGCTAATCCGAAAGGAAGCGCCACGAACTGGTAATGCTTGTCCAGGAATGCGAACCTTAGGAACCGATGATGTTCCTTGTGGATAGGAATATGTAGATACGCATCCTTTAAATCCACCGTGGTCATGAATTGACCTTCCTGGATGGAAGGAAGAATTGTTCGAATGGTTTCCATTTTGAACGATGGAACCTTGAGAAACTTGTTTAAGATCTTGAGATCTAAGATTGGTCTGAACGTTCCCTCTTTTTTGGGAACTATGAACAGATTGGAGTAGAACCCCATCCCTTGTTCTCCTAATGGAACAGGATGAATCACTCCCATTTTTAACAGGTCTTCTACACAATGTAAGAATGCCTGTCTTTTTATGTGGTCTGAAGACAATTGAGACCTGTGGAACCTCCCCCTTGGGGGAAGCCCCTTGAATTCCAGAAGATAACCTTGGGAGACTATTTCTAGTGCCCAAGGATCCAGAACATCTCTTGCCCAAGCCTGAGCGAAGAGAGTCTGCCCCCCACCAGATCCGGTCCCGGATCGGGGGCCAACATTTCATGCTGTCTTGGTAGCAGTGGCAGGTTTCTTGGCCTGCTTTCCCTTGTTCCAGCCTTGCATTGGTCTCCAGGCTGGCTTGGCTTGAGAAGTATTACCCTCTTGCTTAGAGGACGTAGCACTTGGGGCTGGTCCGTTTCTACGAAAGGGACGAAAATTAGGTTTATTTTTGGCCTTGAAAGACCTATCCTGAGGAAGGGCGTGGCCCTTACCGCCAGTGATATCAGAGATAATCTCTTTCAAGTCAGGGCCAAACAGCGTTTTCCCCTTGAAAGGAATGTTAAGGAGTTTGTTCTTGGAAGACGCATCAGCTGACCAAGATTTCAACCAAAGCGCTCTGCGCGCCACAATAGCAAACCCAGAATTCTTTGCCGCTAACCTAGCCAATTGCAAAGTGGCGTCTAGGGTGAAAGAATTAGCCAATTTGAGAGCATGGATTCTGTCCATAATCTCCTCATAAGGAGGAGAATCACTATCGATCGCCTTTACTAGCTCATCGAACCAGAAACACGCGGCTGTAGTGACAGGGACAATGCATGAAATTGGTTGTAGAAGGTAACCCTGCTGAACAAACATCTTTTTAAGCAAACCTTCTAATTTTTTATCCATAGGATCTTTGAAAGCACAACTATCTTCTATGGGTATAGTGGTGCGTTTGTTTAAAGTAGAAACCGCTCCCTCGACCTTGGGGACTGTCTGCCATAAGTCCTTTCTGGGGTCGACCATAGGAAACAATTTTTTAAATATGGGGGGAGGGACGAAAGGTATACCGGGCCTTTCCCATTCTTTATTTACAATGTCCGCCACCCGCTTGGGTATAGGAAAAGCTTCTGGGAGCCCCGGGACCTCTAGGAACTTGTCCATTTTACATAGTTTCTCTGGGATGATCAAATTCTCACAATCATCCAGAGTGGATAATACCTCCTTAAGCAGAGCGCGGAGATGTTCCAACTTAAATTTAAATGTAATCACATCGGGTTCAGCTTGTTGAGAAATTTTCCCTGAATCTGAAATTTCTCCCTCAGACAAAACCTCCCTGGCCCCCTCAGACTGGTGTAGGGGCATTTCAGAACCATTATCATCAGCGTCCTCATGCTCTTCAGTATCTAAAACAGAGCAGTCGCGCTTACGCTGATAAGTGGGCATTTTGGCTAAAATATTTTTGATAGAATTATCCATTACAGACGTTAATTGTTGCATAGTAAGGAGTATTGGCGCGCTAGATGTACTAGGGGCCTCCTGAGTGGGCAAGACTCGTGTAGACGAAGGAGGGAATGATGCAGTACCATGCTTACTCCCCTCACTTGAGGAATCATCTTGGGCATCATTTTCAGTGTCACATAAATCACATTTATTTAAATGAGAAGGAACCCTGGCTTCCCCACATTCAGAACACAGTCTATCTGGTAGTTCAGACATGTTAAACAGGCATAAACTTGATAACAAAGTACAAAAAACGTTTTAAAATAAAACCGTTACTGTCACTTTAAATTTTAAACTGAACACACTTTATTACTGCAATTGCGAACAAGTATGAAGGAATTGTTCAAAATTCACCAAAATTTCACCCCAGTGTCTTAAAGCCTTAAAAGTATTGCACACCAAATTTGGAAGCTTTAACCCTTAAAATAACGGAACCGGAGCCGTTTTTAACTTTAACCCCTTTACAGTCCCTGGTATCTGCTTTGCTGAGACCCAACCAAGCCCAAAGGGGAATACGATACCAAATGACGCCTTCAGAAAGTCTTTTCTATGTATCAGAGCTCCTCACACATGCGACTGCATGTCATGCCTCTCAAAAACAAGTGCGCAATACCGGCGCGAAAATGAGGCTCTGCCTATGATTAGGGAAAGCCCCTAAAGAATAAGGTGTCTAAAACAGTGCCTGCCGATATTATTTTACCAAAATACCCAGATTAAATGATTCCTCAAGGCTAAATATGTGTAATATATGAATCGATTTAGCCCAGAAAATGTCTACAGTCTTAATAAGCCCTTGTGAAGCCCTTATTTACTGTCTGAATAAAAATGGCTTACCGGATCCCATAGGGAAAATGACAGCTTCCAGCATTACATCGTCTTGTTAGAATGTGTCATACCTCAAGCAGCAAAAGACTGCTCACTGTTCCCCCAACTGAAGTTAATTCCTCTCAACAGTCCTGTGTGGAACAGCCATGGATTTTAGTAACGGTTGCTAAAATCATTTTCCTCTTACAAACAGAAATCTTCATCTCTTTTCTGTTTCAGAGTAAATAGTACATACCAGCACTATTTTAAAATAACAAACTCTTGATTGAATAATAAAAACTACAGTTAAACACTAAAAAAACTCTAAGCCATCTCCGTGGAGATGTTGCCTGTACAACGGCAAAGAGAATGACTGGGGTAGGCGGAGCCTAGGAGGGATCATGTGACCAGCTTTGCTGGGCTCTTTGCCATTTCCTGTTGGGGAAGAGAATATCCCACAAGTAAGGATGACGCCGTGGACCGGACACACCTATGTTGGAGAAAAGGGGATTATCTATCTTTTTAAACTACAAAAATTCTGGTGTTGACTGTCCCTTTAATGTTAAATTCATTAACACAGCATGAAAAATATAGAAAACAAATTAAATAAGTACAGTTGAGTTTTTTTTTTATATATAAACTCCATTTCTTATACGAAGTGAAATATTTTATCTTTAGCATAACAAAATACAGAACAATATTTTCTCATCATTATATAAAACACAACAGTGTGAGGCTGTTAATAAAGATTTATGTCAGGTTTTGCATATTACCGTTTAGCAGAAGCTCTGTAAGTATGAAGTCTCTCTGGTTCCTCCTGTGATATCACTGAGTGTTACACCGATATTTATACTAATGTGGGAGTGTCACCTTTCTCTGTGTGACTCACATGAGTACAACTTGTCAGTTGGGAGACAATGAGAGGGTCACACCTGGACTTTTGTTCTCATATAGATGCCTATTGTCTCCTCTGGTGTCATATGAATACAGAGTTACCGCCTCACCCTCAGGTTGTGATTATCATATGGATAAGTAAGGAGGAAACAAACTGTTTATTTAAATGTCAGATATTTTTCTCTTGTGTCCTAAAATCTCTCAGGATACAGAATTATATTATGTTTTTATTGATGGAAATTGTTATTTTAACAGAATTTCGTTGCAAACAGATGTACAATATTAACATGTTATTAGATACATGAGATATAATACTGAATATTTCAATACTAATAATTTGATACTTTTATTATTTGTTTACTAACTGCATTATCTAATGTTTGAGATGGTTTGAGAGGGTAAGCATGAGTGATCTTATGATAATTTAAGATTGTGGTTGCAGTTGTTTGATTAATTTAAACAGCCAAAGGAAAAAAATGTGTTTCATGTCCCTTTAAAAAAATAAGCTGAGACAATAAACTAAGGAATTTCAACAGTTTGTCCCTAATACATTCTATTAAAGCAGGAATCTTTTGTAAGTAAAATACTGATTCATATTAAACAAACAGCAAAATGTACCCAGGCTTTATAGTGTGATTTAATAAGTACATATGTGTGTAAATGTATCCAGGCTTTATAGTGTGATTTAATAAGTACACATCTGTGTGTAAATGTACCCAGGCTTTATAGTGTGATTTAATAAGTACACATCTCTGTGTAAATGTACCCAGGCTTTATAGTGTGATTTAAAAAGTACATCTGTGTGTAAATGTACCCAGGCTTTATAGTGTGATGTAATAAGTACATCTGTGTGTAAATGTACCCAAGCTTTATAGTGTGATTTAATAAGTACATCTGTGTGTAAATGTACCCAGGCTTTATAGTGTGATTTAATAAGTACATCTGTGTGTAAATGTACCCAGGCTTTATAGTGTGATTTAATAAGTACATCTGTGTGTAAATATACCCAGGCTTTATAGTGTGATTTAATAAGCACACATCTGTGTGTAAATGTATCCAGGCATTATAGTGTGATTTAATAAGTACATCTGTGTGTAAATGTACCCAGGCTTTATAGTGTGATTTAATAAGTACATCTGTGTGTAAATGTATCCAGGCTTTGGGGGCGGAGCTAACCACCAACGAGACCAGACATGTTTATCTGAGGCTCCCTTTAATAACCATATATTTATTCAATTTTAGCGAGATTTCTGGACTAAAGAAGCTATAATATTCTCTACAGCTTTACAAACAAGAGCCCATATATACAGTGAAGGTACATTTGGACGCTTCCTCAATACAGCAATGGCGGTATAGTACTCCAGTATGAAGAGGCCCTGATGGCGGGAAATGGCGCCCATATCCCTCTAGAGCAGAGACGCTAACTAAAGCTATTTTATCCCTCTCTCTGTCTAAGGAATCTGAGAAGGTTAGCGTATTGAGAGCCGCTTCATCGACCGGGACCTTTGAACCCCCCCTTCTACTTAGCTCCTGACAATTGCGGAGTAACTACACTTGCAGAGGGTCCAAACAGATAAATTGTATAACCTACGTGAGGATTTATATAGAGTATAACACGTTTGGGACACTGTCTCGCAATGGAGGACCTGCACACAATCGTCAAATTCCTCCTATGGGAGTTGGAGAGCAAAATGGATTGCCAGTTTGAGGATCTTGCATTGATCTTCAAGGAGAACAGATGCGACACTCCCTTTCTGAACAAGAGCCTACCTTCCGTAGATCATACAAGTAACCCCTCTTTTTCTCATTGTGGAATACGCTCCCAGAACGGGAGTCTGACTGAGGGGCAGCAGGGGTTCCGTAACGCTCAACAATGCAGTGTAGTTGTACACGACTCGGAACCCCAACGACCTGCAACAGTTAAAGTCATCCTGCCTGGACCCCCTGCTGATGTCGGGAGAGATGCGGCCGGCCTCCCGGACTCAAGCAGAGCTCTGACAGACACGATCGGTTCACTTGATGACAGGTCACAGCATCTTACTGCTACTGTCTTTTCTACTCTTGAGATCAGAGGACACTTGGGGCCTATATAGAAGGAACTCCCCAGATATATATCCTACCTTATGTACCATGCAGAGGGGTTACTCGACGGTCACTGACATATATCCGGACATCAACAGAGAGACCTGTTAGACAACGAATTGACGTCCTGCTGATAGTTCCATTGCCCAGAGACATTTCTGTGACTTTTGAAGCGTCTGGCATAGGTTGATCACTTCCCTTAATTTCTTTTTTCTATTTTTTTTTCTTTTTCTTTTTTTTCAGGACAGGACTTCACACAAACCAATTTTAGAATTCCAACCTGAATTAAGCTCTGGATACTTTTACTACTTATTGGGACATTTTAATAAAAACTAGCCAGTTTGAAAACAATGCCCAACCCACCGCTAGGGTTGCCACCTCGGTCATGTTTTACTGGACACTTATAAATTATACATGCTGCAGGATAAGCAGGGTGGAACATGTATTAAGACTCTGGACATCCAATGAAAAGCACTGATGAACAGCACTATTCATGTTCCTCCCTGCACACCCTTCAGCATGTGTAACTCATAAGTGTCCGGAAAAACATGGCCGAGGTGGCAACCCTACCCACCGCACCTGTTACTAGTTTAATACATTAAGTCTTAGCATGGTATTAACTGTATAATTCTTTAGTAAAACTAATATATTTCCCTCTAGGATGACACTATGCTTACAGCAAGTTATATATACTGTCTTTTGATTTATTTTCATACACTTATTTACTGTGACTTCTTGTATGCTATCATTATCCATTTATTTATTGGAGTGAGCCAGAAAGAAAAGCAGGTTCACCCTCAGGTTTGTCAAACTAACTTCTCTGTACCCTCTTATATGTTCCACCTATGGGCATAGTAATATTTTTCAGTGTATTCCCATTAAGTTCTAAGATTTCCATTCGCCCCTCACACTCCATCCTCTCTAAGGCCCACTATGTATTTGAGTTCCCGTCACATAGTTTGGGTTATGCATATTCCCACATTATTGCTATTAGCCATTATGCTCTCTGTCTATAAAAGCTCATAACAAAGCTATGTATAATTCTTTCGAGCTGTACAATACTCTCATTAGCTTTTATTCTACAATTCAGGGCTTTCTTAGGCTACATTAGAAGGATATGCTAATCATATTAAGCGTCCGCACAACTCACTCCCCCCCTCTAAGCCGCATAGTGAAACAACTCCCTGCTCACTAATTTGGATCCAAAGTTAAATCTGGCCTGTTGAACTTTGCTAATGAAGTTTTATAGCTGTTGTCACTTCATCTATTTGGTACACAGTAAGCCATCTCCCAAAAGCCCAATTTCCCTCCACTTTTTCCAACATTAACTAGGTTTTTCTTAACCTACCTATAAATGACTTCTCCCTATCTCATTGTTGTAGATGATTAGTGGAAGATATGTAGCGGGGTTGGATACTTGTGATTCTCATCTCTGTCTCACGGGGAATCAGCCTCTAACAGTCCCCTTTACACATCTCTGGATACACTACTAATAGAGAGCTTTACACTTAACTAATATATTGATATGAGGAGCTCTATAGGTCAAATTTGAGAGACTGAATAAAAATATACAATATTGTCTGCAGAGACTAGTCCCATAGGTGTCCCGCAGGATCCTAACCTACCATAGACCCTTATAAATCCTCATGGGTGTTTGGACTTAGAGAGATCTTTCTTTATATTATGATTTTGCTTCGGTTCTCCTCTGACATTAAACATATCATTAAGATTCTCATAGTTTTAGTAAAATAGAAAAGTCCCAAGAGTGACCTATATAATCCTCACCAATACTATTTCATCCTAAACTTTCGATAACACCTTACCTCCTATAGTTCCACACACTTCATATACTATACGGCTCATCCCTCTGTAAGCTTAATACCAATTCCTTAAAAGTCAATTGTCAAACCCCTAAAACTTATCCCATCAAATCGCACACCCCCCCCCCCCCCTTTTAAAGCAGCATCTGACTGCTGATCTTCCCTAACTATTTTGCAATATAAAATGTCATATGATTGCCAAAGCACACCACAGACTTAACACACTATTAGATTACCCCTCATTATATTTGAGGTTAGGATTTTCTCACACTACACATCACATTAGCTGACACCAGTGTACATATGAGATTAATTCTGAACTCTTTATGTAAGCCTTGCTATAAATGTTTCCAAATGCTAATTTCATGAAGGTGTAAAAGTTTATAATGACCCAAAAGTGATATATCCTTGTAATGTTATAGTCTGATTTTTTTCTCTCATGTATTTGTTTGAAGCCTCAATAAAAAACGTTGTTTAAAAAAAAAAATGTATCCAGGATTTATAGTGTGGTTTAAAAAGTACATCTGTGTGTAAATGTATCCAGGCTTTATAGTGTGATTTAATAAGTACATCTGTGTGTAAATGTACCCAGACTATATAGTGCGATTTAATAAGTACATCTGTGTGTAATTATACACGGGCTTTATAGTGTGATTTAATAAGTACATCTGTGTGTAAATGTATCCAGGCTTTATAGTGTAATTTAATAAGTACATCTGTGTGTAAATGTACCAAGGCTTTATAGTGTGATTTAATAAGTACACATCTCTGTGTAAATGTACCCAGGCTTTATAGTGTGATTTAATAAGTACACATCTGTGTGTAAATGTATCCAGGCTTTATATTGTGATTTAATAAGTGCACATTTGTGGGTAAATGTACCCAGGCTTTATAGTGTGATTCAATAAGTACATATCTGTGTGTTATATACCCAGGGTTTACAGTGTGATTTAATATGTACATTTGTGTGTAAATGTACCCAGGCTTTATAGTGTGATTTAATAAGTACATGTCTGGGTGTAAATGTATCCAGGCTTTATAGTGTGATTTAATAAGTACATCTGTGTGTAATTGTACCTGAGCGTTATAGTGTGATTTAATAAGTACATCTGTGTGTAATTGTACACGGGCGTTATAGTATGATTTAATAAGTACATCTGTGTGTAATTGTACACGGGCGTTATAGTGTGACTTAATAAGTACATCTGTGTGTAATTGTACACGGGCGTTATAGTGTGATTTAATAAGTACATCTGTGTGTAAATGTACCCAGGCTTTATAGTGTGATGTAATAAGTACATCTGTGTGTAAATGTACCCAGGCTTCATAGTGTGATTTAATAAGTACATCTGTGTGTAAATGTACCCAGGCTTTATAGTGTGATTTAATAAGTACATCTGTGTGTAATTGTACACGGGCGTTATAGTGTGATTTAATAAATACATCTGTGTGTAATTGTACACAGGCTTTATAGTGTGATTTATTAAGTACATCTGTGTGTAAATGTACCCAGGCTTTACAGTGTGATTTAATAAGTACACATCGGTGTGTAAATATACCCAGGCTCTATATATTATCTATGGGATTTTATAGACTAATATAACAAAGATGAACAACAATTTTATTTAACCCAGATATCCCAGGATTTGCGCACTTTAATTTGGTTAACTATAGTGACCATAAGATCAATATTATCTTTAACATGGCCTCTGAGTGAGTTTATTCTATTGTAGCCATAGAGGCCAAGGGCTGTGATGACAAGATCAGCCCTCTCCCTAACAAACATCCTAACAAGGCCTCAGAGATTGGCTAATCCCAAGAAACATAGCTATTGGATAACATTTACACACCTCTGCAGTCACGGAGGCGATCGATTGGCTGCTTAGTGCACAATATTGCAGACGCCGATCTAAGTTGGTGTAGACAAAAATTATTTATGATCGCTTTCTCTGGGAATCCTAGTAAGTTCAAGTGAGGGACTTAAGAAGGGAATCTAACATTTCATATATTTTAAATGTTAATGCAAGGGCTCAAGATGGGGCTAAAAATTTGGCGTGAAATGATACACGCCCTAAAGCCATTACTCACACATATGGCGTTATGAGATGGTTTAGGCGCCACAAACAAGCAAACAAAGCTGGGTTTTTTTATGTATATAAAAAAAGCTGCACATAACAACTGTGAAACTGCAGTGATCACATTACAAACAAAAATATAGTGTACTGATACACGGATCTATCCATTTACAAACCAGATCGTTCAAATGTGATATACCAATTGTATGGGCTTCTTACTCTGTATATGTCTTTATGATAATGTCTTTTGATACATTGTATAATCAGTCTTACTCATGTTAAATTGTGTGTCAATTTTTTCCTAGCAGATCTTTGAATAAAATGTATCAAATGTGTTATATATTTCTATTAAGAAATGTTAGGTTGGGTTAGAAAGGTTACCATAGTAACACTTGTATGAGCAAATTAAAAGGGTGTGAACTGGGTGTTACTTACATCTTAATTGGTTTTAGGTGGTTCAAATAGGAGACTTCAGTTATGGATCAGTATTACTTGCCTGAGGAAACAGAGTGGTCAGCTCTGAGAAACGCGTAGTATGTTTTACTGATTGTTTTTACTTGTTCATTGATCCATTTTTATATTAAATACTTTTATATACTTCTGAAGTCTCCCATCTTCTCTTTGGAACAACAAAATACCTTTGAACTACTGTTTGCCGGAGTGGTATCTGCGCTGGGCCACTGTAATATACCCAGCTTGTTTCATTAGCACTACAGTGTACTTTCCACTGTGTGAGTATCTCTCTGAAGGGATAAGTTGGTGGGTTTCTACTTAGCTAACTAACCTGCACTAGGAGTCGCCCTCTGTATACCCTTCAGATTTCTATAGTGTGATTTAATAAGTACATCTGTGTGTAAATGTACCCAGGCTTTATAGTGTGATTTAATAAGTACATCTGTGTGTAAATGTACCCAGGCTTTATAGTGTGATTTAATAAGTACACATCTGTGTGTAAATGTACCCAGGCTTTACAGTGTGATTTAATAAGTACACATCTGTGTGTAAATGTACCCAGGCTTTATAGTGTGATTTAATAAGTACATCTGTGTGTAATGTACCAAGGCTTTACAGTGTGATTTAATAAGTACATCTGTGTGTAAATACACCCAGGCTTTATAGTGTGATTTAATAAGTACATATCTGTGTGTAAATGTACCCAGGCTCTATAGTGTGATTTAATAAGTACATATCTGTGTGTAATGTACCAAGGCTTTACAGTGTGATTTAATAAGTACATCTGTGTGTAAATACACCCAGGCTTTATAGTGTGATTTAATAAGTACATATCTGTGTGTAAATGTACCCAGGCTTTATAGTGTGATTTAATAAGTACATCTGTGTGTTAATGTATATAGTGCTTTATAGTGTGATTTAATAAGTACATCTGTATGTAAATGTATCCAGGCTCTATAGTGTGATTTAATAAGTACATATCTGTGTGTAAATGTACCCAGGCTTTATAGTCCTCAAACCCTAAAAGACTCTTCTCTATTTTCAACTCTCTCCTCTACCCACCTGCACCACCACCCTCATCTGCATTCAGTGCTCAAGACCTTGCTGACTATTTTCTCAATAAAACACTTGCAATCCGAGGAAATATCCCAACACAAACCTGCAATCTCCCATCTCCACTCCCAGTCACCCCCTCTGCCACTCTCTGCACCCTCCTCCCAACCACTGAGAGTGAAGTGGCTTCCCTTTTGTCTTCCTCACACCTCACTACCTGCCCACTTGACCCTATTCCTTCACATCTAATCCCTCCTCTGTCTACCACCCTCACTCTGGCTCTTACTCACATATTTAACCTATCCCTTTCTACTGGCTCATTCCCTGCCTCCTTCAAACATGCAAAGGTCACCCCCATCCTCAAAAAACCATCCCTTGACCCTAACTCCCCTGCAAACTACCTCCCCATATCACTGCTCCCACTAGCTTAAAAACTCCTTGAAAAACTAGTTTTCAATCGCCTAACCCACTTCCTGTCCTCCAACTCATTGCTCGACCCCCTGCAATCTGGCTTCCGTCCCCAACACTCAACTGAGACTGCCCTCACCAAGGTTACTAATGATCTCCTTTCTGCTAAAAACAAAGGCTACTACTCTATACTCATCTTACTTGACCTATCTGCAGCCTTTGACACTGTTGACCACCCCCTTCTCCTATGGTCTCTCAGTTATCTTGGTCTCTGTGACACTGCCCTCTCCTGGATTCACTCTTATCTCTCTAACAGATCCTTCTCAGTCTCTTTTGCTGGTGACTCCTCCTCTCTATTGTCCATGTCTGTTGGAGTACCTCAAGGCTCTGTCCTGGGTCCTCTACTCTTCTCTATTTACACTTCTTCACTGGGTAAACTTATCAACAGCTATGACTTCAGCTATCACCTCTATGCTGATGATACCCAGATCTACCTTCTGTCAACTCTCACATCAGCGACTGCTTATCTGGCATTTCCTCCTGGATGGCCTCTCACCACCTAAAAACAAATATGTCCAAGACCGAACTACTTCTAATTCCCCCCTCTAGCTCCACTCCAGTCTCTAATTTTTTTATCACTGTTGGCGGTACCACTATCTCCCCATCACCCCAAGTCCGCTGCCTCTGAGTCACACTTGACTCAAATCTGTCCTTCATTCCCCACATCCAAAATTCGCCTGTTTCTGAGTGCTGAAACTACCAAACAGCTCATCCACTCCCTGGTAATTTCCCGACTTGACTTTTGCAACAACTTACTAACTGGCCTCCCTCTCTCCGCCTCTCTCCCCTCCAATACGTCCTAAATGCATCTGCCAGGCTAATCCACCTCTCTTGACGCTTTGTTTCTGCTGCGCTTCTCTGTGAGTCCCTTCACTGGCTCCCCATTCACAACAGAGTTAAATTCAAAATTCTCACCCTGACCTACAAAGCCCTCACCAATGCTGCCCCACCCTACCTGTCCTCACTCATCAACAAATATACTCCTGCCCGTCCCCTAAGATTCAACAATGACCTGCTTCTTGCGTCCTCTACCATCACCTCCTCTCATTCTAGACTACAGGACTTCTCTCGTGCGGCACCAACCCTCTGGAACGCACTTCCTTGAGATGTCAGACTTGCCCCTAACCTCTCCTCCTTTAAACATTCCCTAAAGACCTTTCTGTTCAGGGAAGCTTATCACCCGACTTATTAACAAACTAACTTCAATTAACTAACAGTTGCCCTCTATCTCCTCACTAAAATCATTCTCACCTCTGCAGTCCCCACCTCCTGTTTCCAATCCTCCTACCCATCTAGATTGTAAGTTCCCACGGGAATAGGGCCCTCAATTCCCCCTGTATACGTCTGTAAAATGTTGTGTCTTATCGTATTGTTTCTCCACTGTACTGTTATCCTTGCACCCATGGGCAGCGCTGCGGAATCTGTCGGCATAAAGAATAATAATAATGTGATTTAATAAGTACATCTGTGTGTAAATGTACCCAGGCGTTATAGTGTGATTTAATAAGTACATCTGTGTGTAAATGTACCCAGGCTTTATAGTGTGATTTAATAAGTACAACTGTGTGTAAATGTACCCAGGCTTTATAGTGTGATTTAATAAGTACATCTGTGTGTAAATGTACCCAGGCTTTATAGTGTGATTTAATAAGTACATATCTGTATGTAAATCTACCCAGGCTTTATAGTGTGGTTTAATAAGTACATCTGTGTGTAAATGTACCCAGGCTTTATAGTGTGATTTAATAAGTACATCTGTGTGTAAATGTACCCAGGCTTTATAGTGTGATTTAATAAGTACATCTGTGTGTAAATGTACCCAGGCTTTATAGTGTGATTTAATAAGTACATCTGTGTGTAAATGTACCCAGGCTTTATAGTGTGATTTAATAAGTACATCTGCGTTTAAATGTACCCAGGCTTTAGAGTGTGATTTAATAAGTACATATCTGTGTGTAAATGTACCCAGGCTTTATAGTGTGATTTAATAAGTACATATGTGTGTAAATGTACCCAGGCTTTATAGTGTGATTTAATAAGTACATCTGTGTGTAAATGTACCCAGGATTTATAGTGTGATTTAATAACTAAATCTGTGTGTAAATGTACCCATGCTTTATAGTGTGATTTAATAAGTACATCTGTGTGTAAATGTACCCAGGATTTATAGTGTGATTTAATAACTAAATCTGTGTGTAAATGTACCCATGCTTTATAGTGTGATTTAATAAGTACATCTGTGTGTAAATGTACCCAGGATTTATAGTGTGATTTAATAACTAAATCTGTGTGTAAATGTATCCAGGCTTTATAGTGTGATGTAATAAGTACATCTGTGTGTAATGTACCCAGGCTTTATAGTGTGATTTAATAAGTACATCTGTGTGTAAATGTACCCAGGCTACTTACATTAGTGTTGATGGGAAACTCATTTATTGTGCTGACAGTGCCTCAGAGAAACTCTCTGATACACACTGATTTATCAGGTGCCACCAGGGCCGCCATCAGGGGGTGACAGGGGTGACTCCTGTCAGGGGCCCAGTGGGCCAGGGGGGGGCCATGAGGCAAGAACTAAAAAAAAAAAAAAAAAATTTTTTTTTTTTTTTTTAATTTTGGCAGCCACCAGTGGGTACTACAGCAGAGTGCTAATTGAGCATGGAAAATGTTATTACAAGTAGTAAAGTATTAGCATTTTAGAGGATTTCTGAGTGTGCACTAAACCACTATGCACAGGGTGAGACAGACTTGGCACTTTGTTTGTACAGTGTGTGCCTGAGTCAGACGGCAGATCACTTTCATTTGCAGAGGAGGTAGGACTTATTTAGCAAATTGTGCAATTTCAGATTGTAACTTCAATGTGGTAGCAGTTGTATGGGGTGGGACCAGGGGTCCATAGAAACACATTTTTTTAGCAGCAGTGTATTTATGATTATTTGACAATGCTGTAGAAATTCTATATTTGAAACAATGCAGAAATGTTTCCTCCTCAATACACAAATGGTCTGTGCCCTTTTGTTACATGCCATCAAGCCTAAATCCTGCATTTAACCAGATCTAATGGTATGAGTACCACAGCTTATGGTTTCACCAAGACCATATAGAGTACAGCATTTTCAAAATCCATAAGTACAGCTGACAGATGGGAACATTTGTACACTATATTTGAAGTTGTGCTCTTGGTTGGGGAAAATGGGGAAAAAAACAAACAAACATATGTCAACCTTTTTAAAGTACTTTTCTTCATCTACCCAGATCATTAATGTACACTTTTGAATTCACAGAATTATTTTTGTTTACACGTTTACAAATATGATTCTTTAAAAAGTGATCTCTTAATTTCTGCATTTTTTTTTATCATGCATGTCACACACTGTTGATTTAGGGGATGCAAGGTGCATAAATGTTTCCTCCTGTGAGTGTTTCTGTTGGTGTCTGTGTTTATGTCTTTGTGCTTTGGTTTATGTCTCCATGAGTGTGTATGTATTTTTTTGCTGTGGGTCTCTCTGTGAGGGTGGGTGTGTATGTCTTTGTGCATTTTCTGTGGATGTCTGTGAGTGTGTGTGCATATGTCTTTGAGCTTTTTCTATGGGTGTCTCTGCGAGGGTGTGTGTATGTTTGCCTTTGTGTATTTTCTCTGGATGCCTCTGTGAGGGTGGGTGTATATGTCTATTTTCTATGGATGTCTCTGTGAGGGTGTGTGTGTATGTATGTATGTCTGTGTTTTCTGTGGATGTCTCTGTGAGGGTGTGTGTTTTCTGTGGGTGTCTCTGTGAGGGTGTGTGTATGTCTTTGTGTGTTTTCTGTGGATGTCTCAGTGAGGGTGTATGTATGTATGTCTTTCTGTGTTTTATGTGGCTGTCTCTCTGTGTGTATGTCTTTGTGTGTATGTCTTTGTGCATTTTCTGAGGCTGTCTCTGTCAGTGTTTCCTTGGGTGTATGTGCAAGTTTGAGTTTGTGTGTGTGTCCCCATTGTCTGTTCCTTTTTAGTACATTTTGACCTTACTACTGATTATTCACATCTTTCTACAGACTTTGAGACCTTTACGGAAGTCACCAATCCACCATTTAACCTTTAAATTATTGTTTAGGCAGTTCAGGGCCCTTCCTTTCAGCCACTGCATGCTGTTGTCATCATTTAGTTGGCATCTTCCTTTACAAAAAGATAATCAGAACTCCATATTTTGTTTTCTAAATCTCCTTTTTTTTACAGAACTGTAGTTTACCTCATTACTTGTCAGGTCAATGTAATAAAGTGCTGAGTGTGTTTGGGTGTTTCTTTGCGTGTCTGCTAGAGTGTCTATATGTGAATCCTTATGTGTGAGTGTGTGTGTGTTTCAGTGTATGAGTGTGTCTGTATGTTACTACCTTTACAACATTTCCAAGTTTAAATAGAGACTTTAGAAAAAAGTGCATATACGTTTATGTCACTTGGTCAAAAATTGTACATGTCAAAGGGGGGGGGGGGGGCCCTGATCAATGGTTAAGTCAGGGGCCCCAAAATTTCTAGTGGCGGCCCTGGGTGCCACCACGCCTCTAGTCTTACTGATGTCAGCTGCCGTTAATTGTTATGGTTTTGTTTATTTGTTGTTTAGTTTATTTAAATGTTTTAGTTATATATGAGGCTTGGCTGCTTCACATGGTTCAAGAATGGACTTTTGGACTCAGAGTAGATTCAGCTATATTGTTGGGACTATATACAGCTACCTATAATGTGCTTTATGATGATTGCTATCGTATAATGCTATGTGATGCTGTCCAAGTTCCTCTAAGAAAAATGTCAAAAATATAAAGTTTTTAAAAAAAAAAAAAAAAAAAAACACTACTCAGTAGGCGCTACACCTGGGTTAACTCAAGCAGATTACATATAAAATATATTATATATTGATTCAGGCAATGACAGAAACTAAAAAGTACAGACCAGTGATTTCTCACTTGTATGGCTCTAGTTATTCCCTAGACCATGCACATGGGCTCTCACAGGTGGATTTTCTATGTATTTCTCTTTTTTGGGATCATCTATGTGAAATTATGGTGAATAACACATTTATTTGAATGCACATCTATAGGGTTTCTGTGCTGCTGGGGAGCTCAGGATGTAAATCTGCAGGGAATGACAGCTCTAATCTTTATGGCCACTGTAAGGGAACATCACTTATTTGTGTTGCACATTTTACCTATGTACTTATTTTACATTATCTATAATGTTATGCACTGATGTATTTTTTCTGCACTCCATTCGTAATATAATTTTTCTGCACTCCATTCGTAATATCATTTCTCTGAGACACTTGCAAATTTCAGTTGCTGATCTGTCTGTGTTTCAACAGGAAATAAGGTACTTTTTTTCAAAGCCAAACAAACCTAGGTGCTTTTTGTAAGCCAAAACCGCAGCTGTTACAGAGCAGCACCCACCTACATTATTTCCTGTAAGCTGTAAAATATACATTTTTTTCTCTTCTTCATGTCTGTTCTTTTTTTCATATATGTTATGCTGCATGCCAAATAAGGCCATTAGGAAATATATTACTGTATTATGCTTAGCCAATAAGATGATGCTACGCACCAGAAATGCCTACATGTATCCATGTCTATATAATTTGCTGTAGCACCCATAATAAACGGAACATTTGCTAATGATAACTTGCCTGTGTGTGTTATTTTGGTAATTGTTTCCCCGGACGTCCGAGAAGGTCACTGCTTTCCTCCAAGACTCATCTTCCAATATTGCCCCGGGATAATTCCTAACAGTCTGGTGATCAGAAGTGGGATCGATCAATCGAGAGCCTTCGACAGGGTGAGTAATTTTGTCTATATATTGTGACTTGATTTCTGTGCCCTGTAGAAGGCCCATTAAGATCGATATCCAGTTATTTGGGGAATTTTTTTGTCTTTGGTAGAACCCGGGTGGGTAAAAAGTGTCTAGGGAGACCTCCGCGGAATTTAAGGTTTAGGTTTAAGGTTTAATTTGGCCCTCTGTAGTCTTGGTTGAGACCAGTACCTTATTGCTGCTATTTATGTTTTGTCTTGTCATTGCAACTCTATTATAAGTACATATACGCAGGTGTAAGACGCACCGTTTACCGTGTCGAAAGTCACCGCCTAATGATACACGGATAAACGATAGCACGGTGACACCTGTATAGAATGTGCACTTTTGCTTCATATTGTAATTGTTCTGTTATTTGAGTCATATGTATCATGAAATTATTTGTCTTATATGTTGTGTACTACTCATATTGTATACTGTTTGTATTTTAATATTGCGATTCTATTATGAGGACATAGACACAACTCGTGTCCTGTGTTCACTATCGCTCACCATTTCTTATTGTATTTTCATTGTATATTTCATTGCTGCTATTTTATTATAAGGACATAAGGTTCATCTTGTGTCTACTATTGCATGAGTTAGTGGAGACAACAACTGACTTTAAGTATTAAGATACTCCGTCCTGGCTAGCAGTTTTGAAGACTACATGTAACAGTGTATGAAACAGCTGTTGTTGGTGACGGACTAGTCGGAACTTGCCTCCATTAGACGCTAAATCCCTTTGATTGTGTGTGTGTGTGTAAAGCTATTACTGGTCAGGGGTCATGGGGACCGGTCAAAGTAAACAAAGCCAAACTGAGGGAGAAACATGTAAACAATTTGTGGCTAGACAGGAGGATATTGGGTGGGCAATGGTCATCCCATTCGTAGATGACGTAAGTGGCTATACAGAGTATATAGATCCAAGAAATGCATTTCCTAGGGGTGGTTGTAATTGTAAATTTCATAAAGACATGTTAAGAGGTTTGTGTTTGGGAAATGAAAAAGCATTTGATTTGTATACAGGAGATCCCGATTGGGACATGCAATACATGAGACAAGCTGCTGAGTATTGGTTAAAATATTGTGATGGGTATAAATCTAATGGTAATAATAGACACAGTAAAATAGATAAATCTAGACTTGCTAGAATTATTTTCCGTCCTCCTCCAATAGTCTATTCAAAAAATGTCCCAGATACAATAGCCACTGCCCCTATGGCTGCGCCACCGCCATATGCGGGAATATATCCAAGTGTTACTAATTATAATGACGATGATTTAATTGTGGCTTACAATACAACCAGAACACGTCCACCCCCTCCACTTCATGGAGATGTACAGGGGGCTGAGGCACCTGATGACGTAAGTGTCCAGGAGCCTCATAGAATTGAGCCTGCAAGAGAAGCACCAAATTTTGTAGTTACATCTAGTGGCCGTGTTAGTACTCGCCCAAGGAGATATAGTGACTCCGACTACCGCACACGTCCGAATGTAACTTTGCCAGTCCATGGAATTCACACTCCCGAGTCTCCGGACGTCTCTGTCCGCAATGAGACCAAACAACAATTAATGCCTTGGGCACCACAACCTATTCAAAAACATGAAGATGCAAATTGGGCAGACCCCCGCTGCATCTCTGGCACCAGTGCCATAAGTACTATGCCATATTTAATTGCTGGGGACCAAATGATTATCAAACCCCTCACGGCAGGTGAATTAAGTGATATTACCAGGGACTGCCCCGACCCTTTAAGACAACCCGCTGCCTGTATCCTTCACCTTAAACGGTATTTACAGGGAGCCATGTATACACAAACTGACATTAAAATGATAATTGATAAATTGTATAATTATCACGAAAATGATGAATGGGATTGGACTAAAGTTCCCACAATACACACAAATGACACAAGCACCTCAGTCACTTCATATGGTTTAGCAAACCCAGTGACTAGGGCAACCATGTGGACAGAATTAGAAACAGAAATAAAACGCTGTAGTAAGACACAGCAATCTATGAGTGCAGTTTTAGCATGCAAGCAAAAACCTGGCGAGGCAATTTTAGACTTTGCTAAAAGATTTTTTAAATGTTGGGCAGAGGAAGGAGGCTTATCCTCCGGGGATGGAATGGCTGTATTAAAGAATCAGACTATGTTAGGGTGTATGACACCAACAGACAGTCTTTTGTTAAAACAACTCATACCCGATTGGCCCAAAATGACCTCAAAGGAATTATTATCAGCTATTGAGTCCCGTCATGCTGCAGGATGTTTTGATAAAAGTGTTAAGGGTGCATATGTTCAGGTTAATGATAACACACTTCCACGCCATAGGCAAAGAGGGGGCAGAATTAATCAGGACCACAGACGCAATATGTGTTTTAATTGTGGGGAAACAGGGCACTGGAAAAATGAATGTCCCCATCCGCCCCGTAAGGGCAGGGATAACTTTTATCCCAGGGACAACCACCGATCACACTCACACTCACCACCTAGACGTGACAACCGACCACCACAACACAGAATACAATGGCCATAGGGCTGCCCGGAGGGAGGCACCCTACTCTTACCCAAGGTTACATCGTATTATAATCGTGAGCCCTTCGTTACTCTTAACATAGAGGGCTCCGAATTACAATTCCTCGTAGATACGGGAGCTACTTGCTCCACTATCTCGGGCGAATTATACGATGGACCCTTGCGAGAGTCTAATCCCTCTGTGGGAATCACAGGTGTGCCAATTCCTACCTTCCGCACTCCACTCCTCACAGTTCAAATACCCGACTCTCCCAAAACTTTGTCCCACTCGTTCCACATTATTCGGGGTTGCCCCTTTAGTCTCCTTGGTCGAGACTTGATGGGTAAACTGGGAATAATGATGACAATATCACGGAACGGTGGCATGACGGTCGACTTTGACCTCAGTGACTCAGGCGAATCGCCCGAGGAATCACTGTCGTTGGAGACGGCCATATCGAGCAATCAGATATATCAGGTTGCTGACCATGTCTGTAACCTGCCTCCAACCACAGATTTTGACACTCTCTTTGACAGCGTTCCCCCTACCCTATGGTCAACGGGACCATATGATACGGGGACCATCGACTGCACCCCATATAGGGCAACGTTGCGTGAAGACTGCTCCCCAGTTTTCATCAAACAATACCCTATTAGTGACGACAAGCTGGAGGGCATAGGCCCCATGATTAAGGTATTTCTGGAGAAAGGTATTCTGAAACATACCATCTCCCCGTATAACACACCCATTAACCCCTTGCCTAAGCCGGCGGGCGGTTACCGTTTTATTCAAGACCTAAGGGCCGTGAATAAATTAATTATACCTCTCCCTCCCTTAGTCCCGGATGTGACCGCACTACTTACGGCCATTCCACACAATGCAGAAATTTTTTCTACCATTGATTTGGCTAATGCTTTCTTCTCTGTACCCGTTGATGTGGACACTCAGCAGTTGTTCGCTTTCACGTACAGAGGGCTTCAAATGACCTGGTCAAAAATGCCCCAAGGATTTACGGACAGTCCGGCCGCATTCGGCCTAGTCCTCAATACCATGCTCAAGAGCTGGACCAGCCCCTGTGGTTCCGTCCTTTTGCAATATGTTGATGACCTGTTATTGTGTAGTACTTCATACGAGGCAGGGGAAAAGGACCTAGTGGACCTTTTGTTGTTCCTCGCCCATGAAGGGCTCAAGGTGTCTAAACAGAAACTGCAAATCTGCCAGCCACAAGTTGAGTACTTAGGCTTTGTCCTGTCCAAAGGCAAACGAGAACTCAGTGCAAAAAGAGTAAAAGCCCTCTCTAAACTGCCAAAGCCTGCCACTCCCAAAGAAATGCTGACCTTTCTTGGGATAATAAACTATTGTCGACAGTGGATACCAGACTGCTCCCACTACGACTCAATCCTCCGCACCGTTTGCCACAGTGACTCTCCACCCACAATTCACTGGACAGAGACTCTGACCCATGCATACAATGAACTTGCCAGGTCCATCACCACTTCCCCTGCCCTCGGCCTACCTGACTACACAAAGCCTTTTCATTTGTACGCAAGGGAAAATTGTAAAACCATGGCGGCCGTCTGTGCCCAAGAGCATGGTAGTAACTCTTTCCGTCCTGTAGCCTTTTTATCTAAAAAGCTGCCCATCCCTGTGCAGGGTATGCCTTCATGCCTGCGATCCCTCGCAGCGTGTGCCATGGCCGTTGAGATGTGCGAACCTATCACACTGGGACATTCACTTGTTTTACATACCTCCCATCAGGTTTTGCACCTCCTTAACAATCTGCAAACACAACACATGACTGCCCAGAGACTTAGTGGTTATGAAATACTGCTTACCAGTACTTCTGAGTTAACCATTAAGTACTGTGCAACTAACTCAGGCCCTGCGTCCATTCTCAAGGCCCTGTTATCCTCTGACATACCACAATCTGACCTCCCCCTTCACGACTGCATTGCACTCATTCACTCCAGCACAACACCACGCCCTGACCTCCGGGACACCCCTATTCCGGGGGTCCCTGACGTCTTTGTGGACAGCACATGTAGCCGCCCAGATGACCACACGTACCTTGCAGGATATGCAGTGGTCCAGCTTCCCGACATTATTATTGAATCCGCCCCTGTCATGCATAATTCTGCTCAGGCAGCTGAATTAATAGCTCTCACTCGAGCATGTGAACTTTTTGCTGATGCCTCCGTAAATATCTATACCGACTCCAGATATGCCTTTGGAGTGGTACATGATTTTGGCATGATTTGGAAACAAAGAGGTTTCAAGTCTGCCGACGGTAAAAGTAACAGTCACACCACACTTATCACAGAACTTTTACAAGCCATCCTGCTTCCAAAAGAAATAGCTGTAATACACTGTAGAGCACACACTAACCTTAACAATCCTGTTGCTAGGGGTAATGCATTAGCTGACACAGTAGCTAAACAGGCAGCCAAGCTCTCTCCGTTGCAAGACAGTGTTTATCCCATGCTTGTGGCACCCTCTCTGGTCGACGATGTGCTCACATCCTCACTACAGCAGTTTGCCACTGTCACTGATATCAAATACTGGGTCTCTCAGAAGCTCGAATTAAACCCTCAAGGGTTTTATTCAAAAGAGGGGAAAGGTGGGACAATCATTGGTATTCCTGAAACCAGTGCACCCATTTTTATTTCACAAGCCCACGGTGTCAGTCACCTGAGCATCCACAACACTTTACAGTTAATCAAACCTTACTTCTGCATACAAAATTTACAGTTACATGTACAATCTTACATTAACCGTTGCATCACTTGTCTGCAAACCAAACACAACAATAAACCTGCAAAACATGACCACCTAACACCACCATCCGCACCTTTCACTCACCTGCAGATAGATTTCACACACATACCTAAAACAGGAAACAAACAGTTTTACCTGCTGGTCATAGTTGACCAATTTTCTCGCTGGCCTGAGGCCTTTCCTACCACTAGGGAAGACGCAAAAACAGTAGTGAAACACCTTTGCACTGATGTCATTCCCAGATTTGGTTGCCCCCTGCAGATTAACTCAGACAATGGCCCAGCTTTTGTTAGTAAGGTATTGCAGGAATTGGTAACTCACTTACAGATAAAATGGAAGTTTCACATACCATATCACCCCCAGAGCTCAGGGGTGGTAGAAAGGATGAACCGGACCATTAAGGAAAAACTCCTTAAGGCCACGGGAGGGAATTGGGTCAAATGGCAGGATCATTTACCTGCAGTCTTAGCTGAGGTACGGATGTCCCCAAGTAAATCCACTCAGCTGTCTCTTTTTGAGATTTTGATGGGTAGACCGTTCCCCAGCCCTTGGGTCAGGAACCCACACATAGTCACTGGTGATTTAGATTTAATCAGGGAACGATATGTACATGAATTAATCTCTGTTTTGAATGGCAACTATGGTGATGTGGCCTCTCGTTTTCCTCTTCCCTCACAGGAACCAACCCACTGCTTCAAGGTCGGAGACACAGTGTGCATCAGACAGCTGAATAAAGCAAAGAAGGGAGGCTTCCCATACGGTCCACCTACCGAAGTTGTGGCCATCACTCGTACTGCCATCCTCACAGCCCAGGAGCCCATCTGGATCCACGCATCTAGGGTAAAGCTCTGTCCAAAGAGGGGTGAAGCTGGCTGTCTAGTCCCTTCTGAAACATCTGTACCACCAGTCCAGGACATCTCAGACAACAGTTGTGCCTAAAGAGGGGTGAAGTGTTCATAAAGTCCCTCCTGTAACACCTGTAGCATTCTCGACTGCCAGTCCAAAGAGGGGTGAAGTTGGTCGCACAGTCCCTTCTGTAACATCTATATCCACAGCACGTACCTGCAACAACATGATCGCCACTCAAGGGTCCCACTACTTGGTGTACTGTTAACCTTCTCTCCTCCTTGCTCTTGATTGCAATACCCGGATGGATAATAGCCTCCTGCTATTATGAGACACCGGACGAACAATATGGTATTGCCCCTGCTTGTAATTACTTCATCACTCCCCCTGACTCACCCCAGAAACAAAACACAACCAAGAACTCAACAACCCTGCCAACACCACATGTTCCAGCCCTCCGTAGAGCCCAAAGGTCAGCAGACCGGACCCCTTTCAGGGTGATCGAGCACCTACCCTCAAAAATGGCCATTACACAAACCATATCACCACGCTCTACGACCTTTTGGTACAATTATTCAAATCTCCACGTTGCCACTTATGCCTTTGACTATTGTGACATTATTCCATGCCCCAGGGATGTATCAACACAGTGTACCATTTACCAAGATATCCCTTCCAGGTCAGTCTATATGTGTATAGGGAGGGATGATAATAGGAGTGAGGATTGTAAATACTGGAATGCTGATGGGTGGGATGCAGATGCAGGCCTTAGATGGGGAACTACTATATTAACCGAGAAAGATAGAACTAGGAGATCCTTAATGGAAAGAATGACCCTTTCTAAGTCCGGAATTTGCCTTTCGGCAGGTAAACCCGGACAGAGTATGAAACTTACTTTGACTATTGAAAACCCCAGTCCAATTGATAGTGGCCCTTATATGCTCTATTTTTGGGAAAGAGCGGCCTTATCCGAAGATAAGGGTAGTTTCCAGCTTCAAGATATGGTTAATTCCTCTGAATGGAACAAAATTGTCACTAAAATTTATCAAAACCTTGGTCAAAACCTAATTAATACCCAGGCCCCATCTCAGGGCATGATTGCTATAGCTGATCCCTCACCAAGAGATACTATGGCCTTAGAAACAGGTTATTCAGACAAAAACCTTTGGTTAGAATGGATGGCCTTTTCAGCCAAACAATATAATAGATCAAATTGTTATGTTTGTGGTAATGCCCGTCCCCATTTAGGTACTGTCCCCCTTAACATCCCTAGTAACGCTGAGTCCTGCTTTCTCAGCCTGTATACTAATACCATTGTTAATCAGTCAATCTGTATTGCATGGAAGGAAAAATACCCCATTATTACTAAAACCCCACACCTCAGTGAGGGAATTACTATATATCCTGGTAACTACACTTGTTATAGGGGCACAGAAAAAGGTAGATTCTTAGGTAACTTTACATCTGGGTACTGTTATAAGTATAGTAACCTCAACACCCATAACCACATTCAGTCGTTAGGTGACATATATTGGATTTGCGGGGATATGAAAATCCGCATTAGGCTAGAGGGACAATGGTCTGGGGAATGTGCTCTAGCAAAAGTTATCATGCCTCTCCACATTTTAGGTGTAGATGACATACACATACACACTCACCGCACCTCCTCTCATCGTACACGGAGACAGACTAAGGCTATCCCAGGTAGTTTTGACCCCCATGTATACATAGACGCTATAGGGGTCCCAAGGGGGGTCCCAGATGAATTTAAGGCCCGTGACCAGGTTAAAGCTGGATTTGAATCCATCTTCCCCATCATAACTGCCAATAAAAATGTAGACTGGATAAACTATATATTTTATAATCAACAACGTTTTGTTAATTATACCAGAGATGCCCTTAAAGGCATTGCTGAACAACTCGGCCCAACCTCTTACATGACATTCCAAAACCTCATGGCCTTAGACATGCTTTTAGCAGAGAAAGGAGGGGTGTGTAAAGTTATTGATGATCAAACTGGTGGGTCTTGCTGTACATTCATACCAGATAATACAGGTCCCACTGGAAAAGTAACGCTTGCTATTAAGAAATTGGAAGAATTATCCATTGAATTAAAGAAAAACTCAGGCATTGATAACCCCTGGGATAAATTCTTCACTGGCTTAGGCTTCCTAGAGTGGCTAAAAAATATTGGTACCTTTATTGTTTTCATTGCTTTGTTTATACTATTCTGTTATTGTTGTTTTAAGATAGTTGTTTTCTGCATTGCTAAACATACACGCCTGCCACCCCCAACCCCTATCTCCCAGTGTGCACAATACCTGCAGGTTCTACCACACCAACCTAATCGAAATCGACAACAGCGTTGATACCATCCTGCTAATACCACGTACCTTAATGTCCCATTCCACTCCAGACGTTAGTCCAGTAGTAGTCATTGTTATGACTAAAGAGGGGAATTGTAAGGGAACATCACTTATTTGTGTTGCACACTTTACCTATGTACTTATTTTACATTATCTATAATGTTATGCACCGATGTATTTTTTCTGCACTCCATTCGTAATATCATTTTTTCTGCACTCCATTCGTAATATCATTTCTCTGAGACACTTGCAAATTTCAGTTGCTGATCTGTCTGTGTTTCAACAGGAAATAAGGTACTTTTTTTCAAAGCCAAACAAACCTAGGTGCTTTTTGTAAGCCAAAACCGCAGCTGTTACAGAGCAGCACCCACCTACATTATTTCCTGTAAGCTGTAAAATATACATTTTTTTCTCTTCTTCATGTCTGTTCTTTTTTTCATATATGTTATGCTGCATGCCAAATAAGGCCATTAGGAAATATATTACTGTATTATGCTTAGCCAATAAGATGATGCTACGCACCAGAAATGCCTACGTGTATCCATGTCTATATAATTTGCTGTAGCACCCATAATAAACAGAACATTTGCTAATGATAACTTGCCTGTGTGTGTTATTTTGGTAATTGTTTCCCCGGACGTCCGAGAAGGTCACTGCTTTCCTCCAAGACTCATCTTCCAATATTGCCCCGGGATAATTCCTAACAGCCACTGGAATTGAATTTATATTTTCTGTGTCAGAGTAAAATGCTAATTTGGGCTCTAGGTATTTATCTGAACCCTGGGAAATGATGGATTCATTTTATGCAATTTGTTTCCTGCAATGATAGCACTTAAAGCAATCTTTATAGTTCTGATGGTTCTGTCTTCTAGAAAAAAACCTTAAAGGGACAGGAAACCCTACTTTTTCTTTAAATATATAGATAGAGCATGACATTTTAAAGATTTTTCAAATTTTACTTATATTATTATTTTTCTTTATTCTCTTTGTATCTTTTGTTAAAAAACATAATTTATGTAAGAACTTGCCTGATAAATTCATTTCTTTCATATTGGCAAGAGTCCATGAGCTAGTGACGTATGGGATATACATTCCTACCAGGAGGGGCAAAGTTTCCCAAACCTTAAAATGCCTATAAATACACCCCTTACCACACCCACAATTCAGTTTAACGAATAGCCAAGAAGTGGGGTGATAAGAAAGGAGCAAAAGCATCAAAAATAAGGAATTGGAATAATTGTGCTTTATACAAAAAAATCATAATCACCACAAAAAGGGTGGGTCTCATGGACTCTTGCTAATATGAAATAAATTAATTTATTAGGTAAGTTCTTACATAAATTAGGTTTTCTTTCATGTAATTAGCAAGAGTCCATGAGCTAGTGACGTATGGGATAGCAGATACCCAAGATGTGGAACTTCCACGCAAGAGTCACTAGAGAGGGAGGGATAATATAAAGACAGCCAATTCCGCTGAAAAATTAATCCACTACCCAAATCAAAAGTTTCAAATTCTATAATGAAAAAACTGAAATTATAAGCAGAAGAACCAAACTGAAACAGCTGCCTGAAGTACCATTCTACCAAAAACTGCTTCTAAAGAAGAGAAAACATCAAAATGGTAGAATTTAGAAAAAGTATGCAAAGAAGACCAAGCCATTGCTTTGCAAATCTGATCAACAGAAGCTTCATTCTTAAAGTCCAGGAAGTAGAAACTGACCTAGTAGAATGAGCCGTAATCCTCAGGGGCGGGGATTAACCTGACTCCAAATAAGAATGATGAATCAAAAGCTTTAACCAAGATGCCAAAGAAAAGGCAGAAGCCTTCTGACCTTTCCTAAAACCAGAAAAGATAACAAATAGACTAGAAGTCTGTCTGAAATCTGAGTAGCTTCAACATAATATTTCAAAACTCTTACCACATCCAAAAAATGTAAGAATCTTACCAAAGAATTCTTAGGATTAGGACACAAAGAAGGGACAATAATTCCCCCACTAATGTTGTTAGAATTCACAACTTTAGGTAAAAATTGAAATGAGGACAGCAAAAACCACAGTATCCTGATGAAAAATCAGAAAAAGGAGATTCACAAGAAAGAACAGATAATTAAAAAACTGTTCTAGCTGAAGAGATGTCTAAAAAGAACAATACTTTCCATGAAAGTAATTAATGTCCAAAGAAAGCATATGCTCAAACAGAAGAGCCTGTAAAGCCTTCAGAACCAAAATAAGACTCCAAGGAGGAGAAATTGGCTTAATGACAGGTTTGATACGAACCAAAGCCTGAACAAAACAATGAATATCAGAAAGATTTAGCAATTCTTACTGTGAACAGCACAGAAAAAGCAGAGATTTGTCCTTTCAAGGAACATGCAGACAAAATCTTATGAAGAAACTATAAAAACCTATGAATTCTAAAAGAATGCCAAGAGAATTCATAAGAAGAGCATCATGAGATGTAAATCTTCAAAACTCGATAATAAATCCTACTAGACACAGATTTACGAGCCTGCAACATAGTATTAATCACTGAGTCAGAGAACTTCTATGACTAAGTACTAAGCGTTAAACTTTCATACCATCAAATTAATAATTTGAATTCCTGATGAAAAAAACGAATGTTAAGATATAAGGTCTGGACTTAATGGAAGTAACCAAGATTGGCAACTGGACATCCGAACAAGAACCATATACCAAAACCTGTGTGGCCATGCTGGAGCCACCAGCCACACCAAAGATTGCTTTCTGATGATTTAGAAAATTACTCTAAAAAGAAGAACCAGAGATGAAAAAATATAGGCAGATTGATAATTCCAAGGAAGTGTTAATGCATACACTACTTCCGCCTGAGGATCCCAGGACCTGAATAGGCCCCTGGGAAGTTCCGTATTTAGATGAGATGCCATCAGATCTATTTCTGGAAGCCCTCATATCTGAAAAATTGAAAAACATATCTGGGTAAAGAGACTATTCTCCCGGATGTAAAGCTTGATTGACAGAGATAATCTGCTTCCCAATTGTCTATACCTGGGAAAAAGACCACAGAAATTAGATAGGAGCTGGATTTAGCCCAAGTAAATATCCGAGATACTTCTGTCACAGCCTAAAGACTGATAGTCCCACCCTGATGATTGACATACGCCACAGTTGTGACATTGTCTGTCTGAAAAAAGTCTCTTCTTCAAAAAGAAACCAAACTGAAGAACTCTGAGAATGCACGGAGTTCCAAAATATCAAATGGTAATCTCGCCTCCTGAGATTTCCAAACCCCTTGTGCTGACAGAGATCCTCAGACAACCTCCCAACCTAAAAGACTAGCATCTGTAGAGATCATGGTCCAGGTTGAAAGAACCGAAGAGACCTGTAGAACTAAATGATGGTGATCTTAACCACCGAATCAAAGATAGTTAAACATTAGGATTCAAAGATATAAAAAGTGATATCCTAGAATCCCTGCACCATTATTCAGCATAAAAAAACTGGAAAGGTTTCCTATGAAATGAGCAAAGGGAATCAAATCCAATGCTGCAGCCATGAAACCTAAAACTTCCATGCATATATAGCAACTTGAAGGAAATAATAGAAACTGAAGGTTCCGACAAACGGAACCCAATAAACTTGTTACTTGTCTGTTAAAGACAAAAACAATGACACAATCTATCTGGAAACCTAAAAAAAGGTGACCCTTGTGTGAGGAATCAAGGAGCTTTTGATAAAAAGATCCTCTAACCATGTCCAAAGTTGAATCGTATGAGATTCTGCAGAACGAAAAGACTGAGCCAGTACCACGATACCGTCCAAATAAGGAACACTGAGAACCTTGAAGATTCTTAGAGCTGTCGCTAGACCAGAAGGACAAGCAACAAATTGGTAATGCTTGTCAAAAAAAAGAGAATCTCAGAAAATAAAAAATAATCTGAATGAAAACAGAAAATGAAGATATGCATCTATTGTATCTAATGTAAACAAATAATGCCATCACTGACCAAAAAGGCAGAATAGACCATATAAACACCATTCTAAAAGATGGTACACTTATATGACAGTTCAAAAAGATTTTCTATCTTTGGAACAATGAATAGTCTTGAATTAAACCCCAAAACCCAGTTCCTAAAATGAAACTGGAATAAATACCCCAGAAAACTCCAGGTCTAAGCAGCGCTTGAGCCCCAACGGGTGACCAGCCGCACTTCACCAGTACCCAAAACATATAGGTCTGAAACACACTTCAGGAAAGTGTTAGTTTAACTGGAATAGCTGGAATATGATAGAGAAAAAAGACTTCTCACAGACGGTTTTACTCTGAAACCTATTCTGTACCCAAAGACTAAGAAGTTTGGACCGAATAGAACCAAATAAATTTCAAAAAATTCTTAACCTGCCCCTTACCAGCCAAGCTGGAATAAGAATCGCACCTACATGCAAATTTAGGGAGCTGACTTTGAACTTTAAAAAGGCTTCATTAAATGAAGAAAAAAACTTCCAATTATAAACATGTTACTTGGGGAAGAATTCAGGATTCCGTTCCTTAGTAAGAACAGAAAACTAATATAAGCTTAAAGTTTTAGTCTTAGAACTCAATCTTGAAGCCCAGAGTAACAGTTAAATAATTGAATCCAATTATGAACCAAATAATTGAATATCTTGGAAAAAAACATAATTTATGCTTACCTGATAAATTTATTTCTCTTGTAGTGTATTCAGTCCACGGATCATCCATTACTTATGGGATATATTCCCTTCCCAACAGGAAGTTGCAAGAGGATCACCCAAGCAGAGCTGCTATATAGCTCCTCCCCTCACACGTCATATCCAGTCATTCGACCGAAACAAGACAAGAAAGGAGAAACCATAGGTGCAGTGGTGACTGGAGTTTTAATTAAAATTTAGGTCTGCCTCAAAAAAAGACAGGGCGGGCCGTGGACTGAATACACTACAAGAGAAATAAATTTATCAGGTAAGCATAAATTATGTTTTCTCTTGTTAAGTGTATTCAGTCCACGGATCATCCATTACTTATGGGATACCAATACCAAAGCTAAAGTACACGGATGATGGGAGGGACAAGGCAGGAACTTAAACGGAAGGAACCACTGCCTGTAGAACCTTTCTCCCAAAAACAGCCTCCGAAGAAGCAAAAGTGTCAAATTTGTAAAATTTTGAAAAGGTATGAAGTGAAGACCAAGTCGCAGCCTTGCAAATCTGTTCAACAGAGGCCTCATTCTTAAAGGCCCAGGTGGAAGCCACAGCTCTAGTGGAATGAGCTGTAATTCTTTCAGGAGGCTGCTGTCCAGCAGTCTCATAGGCTAAACGTATTATGCTACGAAGCCAAAAAGAGAGAGAGGTTGCCGAAGCTTTTTGACCTCTCCTCTGACCAGAATAAACGACAAACAGGGAAGAAGTTTGACGAAAATCTTTAGTTGCCTGTAAATAGAACTTCAGGGCACGGACTACGTCCAGATTGTGCAAAAGTCGTTCCTTCTTTGAAGAAGGATTAGGACATAATGATGGAACAACAATCTCTTGATTGATATTCCTGTTAGAAACTACCTTAGGTAAGAACCCAGGTTTAGTACGCAGAACTACCTTGTCTGAATGGAAAATCAGATAAGGAGAATCACAATGTAAGGCAGATAACGCAGAGACTCTTCGAGCCGAGGAAATAGCCATCAAAAACAGACCTTTCCAAGATAAAAGCTTAATATCAATGGAATGAAGGGGTTCAAACGGAACATCTTGAAGAACTTTAAGAACTAAGTTTAAGCTCCACGGCGGAGCAACAGTCTTAAACACAGGCTTAATCCTAACCAAAGCCTGACAAAAAGCCTGAACATCTGGCACTTCTGCCAGACGTTTGTGTAAAAGAATAGACAGAGCAGAAATCTGTCCCTTTAACGAACTAGCAGATAAGCCCTTTTCTAACCCCTCTTGTAGAAAAGACAATATCCTAGGAATCCTAACCTTACTCCATGAGTAATTCTTGGATTCGCACCAATATAAATATTTACGCCATATCTTATGGTAAATTTTTCTGGTAACAGGTTTTCGAGCCTGTATTAAGGTATTAATAACCGACTCCGAGAAGCCACGCTTTGATAGGATCAAGCGTTCAATCTCCATGCAGTCAGCCTCAGAGAAATTAGATTTGGATGGTTGAAAGGACCCTGTATTAGAAGGTCCTGCCTCAGAGGCAGAGACCATGGTGGACAGGACGACATGTCCACTAGGTCTGCATACCAGGTCCTGCGTGGCCACGCAGGCGCTATCAGAATCACCGATGCTCTCTCCTGTTTGATCTTGGCAATCAGTCGAGGTAGCAGCGGAAATGGTGGAAACACATAAGCCATGTTGAAAACCCAAGGGGCTGCTAGAGCATCTATCAGCGCCGCTCCCGGGTCCCTGGACCTGGATCCGTAACAAGGAAGCTTGGCGTTCTGGCGAGACACCATGAGATCCAGATCTGGTTTGCCCCAACGATGAATCAGTTGAGCGAAGACCTCCGGATGAAGTTCCCACTCCCCCGGATGAAAAGTCTGGCGACTTAGAAAGTCCGCCTCCCAGTTCTCCACGCCTGGGATGTAGATCGCTGACAGGTGGCAAGAGTGAGACTCTGCCCAGCGAATTATCTTTGAGACTTCTAACATCGCTAGGGAACTCCTGGTTCCCCCTTGATGGTTGATGTAAGCCACAGTCGTGATGTTGTCCGACTGAAATCTGATGAACCTCAGTGTTGCTAACTGAGGCCAAGCTAGAAGAGCATTGAATATTGCTCTCAACTCCAGAATATTTATTGGGAGGAGTTTCTCCTCCTGAGTCCACAATCCCTGAGCCTTCAGGGAGTTCCAGACTGCGCCCCAACCTAGAAGGCTGGCATCTGTTGTTACAATCGTCCAATCTGGCCTGCGAAAGGTCATCCCCTTGGACAGATGGACCCGAGAAAGCCACCAGAGAAGAGAATCTCTGGTCTCTTGATCCAGATTTAGTAGAGGGGACAAATCTGAGTAATCCCCATTCCACTGACTTAGCATGCATAATTGCAGCGGTCTGAGATGCAGGCGCGAAAATGGCACTATGTCCATTGCCGCTACCATTAAGCCGATTACTTCCATGCACTGAGCTACTGACGGGCGTGGAATGGAATGAAGGACACGGCAAGCATTCAGAAGCTTTGATAACCTGGACTCCGTCAGGTAAATCTTCATCTCTATAGAATCTATAAGAGTCCCCAGGAAGGGAACTCTTGTGAGTGGTAATAGAGAACTCTTTTCCACGTTCACCTTCCACCCATGCGACCTCAGAAATGCCAGAACTATCTCTGTATGAGACTTCGCAATTTGAAAACTTGACGCTTGTATCAGAATTTCGTCTAGGTACGGAGCCACCGCTATGCCTCGCGGTCTTAGCATCACCAGAAGTGAGCCCAGAACCTTTGTAAAAATTCTCGGGGCCGTAGCTAACCCGAAGGGAAGAGCTACAAACTGGTAATGCCTGTCTAGAAAGGCAAATCTTAGGTACCGATAATGATCTTTGTGAATCGGTATGTGAAGGTAGGCATCCTTTAAGTCCACTGTGGTCATGTATTGACCCTCTTGGATCATGGGTAGGATGGTTCGAATAGTTTCCATTTTGAATGATGGAACTCTTAGGAATTTGTTTAAGATTTTTAGGTCCAAGATTGGTCTGAAGGTTCCCTCTTTCTTGGGAACCACAAACAGATTTGAGTAAAATCCTTGCCCTTGTTCCGTCCGCGGAACTGGGTGGATCACCCCCATTACTAAGAGGTCTTGTACACAGCGTAGAAATGCCTCTTTCTTTATTTGGTTTGCTGATAACCTTGAAAGATGAAATCTCCCTTGTGGAGGAGAAGCTTTGAAGTCCAGAAGATATCCCTGAGATATGATCTCCAACGCCCAGGGATCCTGGACATCTCTTGCCCAAGCCTGAGCAAAGAGAGAAAGTCTGCCCCCCACTAGATCCGTTTCCGGGTAGGGGGCCCTCTCTTCATGCTGTCTTAGGGGCAGAAGTAGGTTTTCTGGCCTGCTTGCCCTTGTTCCAGGACTGGTTAGCTTTCCAACCCTGTCTGTAACGAGCAACAGTTCCTTCCTGTTTTGGAGCGGAGGAAGTTGATGCTGCTCCTGCCTTGAAGATACGAAAGGCACGAAAATTAGACTGTTTGGCCTTTGATTTGGCCCTGTCCTGAGGAAGAGTATGACCCTTACCTCCAGTAATGTCAGCAATAATTTCTTTCAAGCTGGGCCCAAATAAGGTCTGCCCTTTGAAAGGAATATTAAGCAATTTAGATTTAGAAGTCACGTCAGCTGACCAGGATTTAAGCCATAGCGCTCTGCGCGCCTGAATGGCGAATCCGGAGTTCTTAGCCGTTAGTTTGGTTAAATGTACAACGGCATCAGAAACAAATGCGTTAGCTAGCTTAAGTGCTTTAAGCTTGTTCATAATCTCATCCAATGGAGCTGTGCGAATGGCCTCTTCCAGAGACTCAAACCAGAATGCCGCAGCAGCAGTGACAGGCGCAATGCATGCAAGGGGCTGTAAGATAAAACCTTGTTGAACAAACATTTTCTTAAGGTAACCTTCTAATTTTTTATCCATTGGATCCGAAAAAGCACAACTATCCTCCACCGGGATAGTGGTACGCTTAGCTAAAGTAGAAACTGCTCCCTCCACCTTAGGGACCGTCTGCCATAAGTCTCGTGTGGTGGCGCCTATTGGAAACATTTTCCTAAATATCGGAGGAGGGGAAAAGGGCACACCGGGTCTATCCCACTCCTTGCTAATAATCTCTGTAAGCCTTTTAGGCATAGAAAAAACGTCAGTACACACCGGCACCGCATAGTATCTATCCAGCCTACATAATTTCTCTGGAATTGCAACCGTGTTACAATCATTCAGAGCCGCTAATACCTCCCCTAGCAATACACGGAGGTTCTCAAGCTTAAATTTAAAATTAGAAATCTCTGAATCCGGTCTCCCTGGATCAGATCCGTCACCCACAGAATGAAGCTCTCCGTCCTCATGTTCTGCAAATTGTGACGCAGTATCGGACATGGCTCTCACAACATCAGCGCGCTCTGTCCTTAACCCAGAGCTATCGCGCTTGCCTCTTAATTCTGGCAATTTAGATAATACCTCTGTCATAACAGTAGCCATGTCTTGCAAAGTGATTTGTATGGGCCTCTCTGATGTACTTGGCGCCACAATATCACGCGCCTCCTGAGCGGGAGGCGAAGGTACTGACACGTGAGGAGAGTTAGTCGGCATAACTTCCCCCTCGTTGTCTGGTGATAATTTCTTTACAGATAAAGACTGACTTTTATTTAAAGTGACATCAATACATTTAGTACACATATTTCTATGGGGCTCCACATTGGCCTTCAAACATAGTGAACAAACAGATTCATCTGTGTCAGACATGTTTAAACAGACTAGCAATGAGACTAGCAAGCTTGGAAAATACTTTCAATAAATTTACAAGCAATATAAAAGACGCTACTGCGCCTTTAAGAAGCACAAAAAAACTGTCACAGTTGAAATAAAAATGAACCAAATCAGTTATAGCAACCAAATTTTCACAGTAAATGTATTAAGTTAGCAAAGTATTGCACCCACTAGCAAATGGATGATTAACCCCTTAATACCCAAAACGGATAATCAATTTAACAATTAACGTTTTTATCACAGTCTAACACACTGTCATGGGTCTGCTGTGACTGATTACGTCCCTCAAAATGAATTTTGAAGACCCCTCAGCTCTCTAGAGACGTCCTGGATCAAGGAGGAAGAAGCAGGAAGACTGTGTCTGAATTTTTACTGCGCAAAAAAGCGCTAAAATAGGCCCCTCCCACTCATATTACAACAGTGGGAAACCTCAGTTAACCATTTCTATGCAGAAATATACGTCAGCCATGTGGAAAAAATCATGCCCCAATAAGTTTTATCACCAAAGTACCTCACAAAAACGATTAACATGCCAGTAAACGTTTTAAACATACATTTTAAAGGTTATGTAGTGTTATCAATAAGCCTGCTACCAGTCGCTTCTACTGCAGTTAAGGCTCATACATTACTTCAGTATTAACAGTATTTTCTTAGTCAAATTCCATTCCTTAGAAAATTACTTTACTGCACATACATTCATCAGCCTGATACCAGTCGCTACTACTGCATTTAAGGCTGTACTTACATTACATCGGTATCAGCAGTATTTTCTTAGTCAATTCCATTCCTTAGAAAAATATTTTACTGCACATACCTCATTTGCAGGGGACCCCGCATGCTATTCCCTTTCTGAAGTTACCCCACTCCTCAGAATGTGCGAGAACAGCCAGTGGATCTTAGTTACTTCTGCTAAGATCATAGAAAACGCAGGCAGATTCTTCTTCTAAATACTGCCTGAGAGAAAAACAACACACTCCGGTGCCATTTAAAATAACAAACTTTTGATTGAAGAAATAATTAAGTATAAAAACTCCACACTCCTCTCACGACCTTCCTACTATGTTGAGAGTTGCAAGAGAATGACTGGATATGACGTGTGAGGGGAGGAGCTATATAGCAGCTCTGCTTGGGTGATCCTCTTGCAACTTCCTGTTGGGAAGGGAATATATCCCATAAGTAATGGATGATCCGTGGACTGAATACACTTAACAAGAGAAAAGAAATATGGATTTTAGAAATCAAATTAGCATTCCAAGATTGAAATCACAAAGTTCTTCTAGCTAAAATAGCTGAAGACATAGATTAAACCTCATTTGCGAAAATATTTAATAAAATGACAACACAAATGAAATTATTAGCATGTTAATCAAGTTAAAGGATCAGACAACACACTGGACTTGCATAATCAACAAATGCAAGATAACAAGACAATGCATTAAGCACTTAGTCTGAACTTCAAAAAAGTAGAAGAATTTGTCCTTTTAACAATGCTAAACAAATCATAATCCGATACTTGATCTTAAAGTATCCAACCAGAAAGATGCAGCAATTGCAACATCAGCCAAATAAATTACAGGTCTAAGAAAAGTACCTGAAAATAATTTTCCTTAAATAAGATACGACCATCTGAAGGAAAAAATAAATAAATAAATACTATTTGCTATAAGAATAACAGTATTTTTAGCAGGAGTAAAGATAGACCCAATAACTTGGGGAATCTCTCCTCAAAACTGAAAACTAACTGCCGGCAAAGAATATAATTTAAAAACCTTAAAGAAGGACTAAATGAAAATTCTCAGCCTATTCCATTCCCTAGTATCAGGAACTGGAAACAAACCTCTGAAGAAAACACAGAAGATAAATAAGCAGAATTTAAATGTTAGCTAGTCTTTAAAATCAAAAGAACTAGATATTTCAATATCCAAAATAATCAACACCTTTTGAACAAAGAACAAATGTACTTTATTAAAGAATAAAAAAGTAGATTTGTTAGTGTCAATATCTGATGAAGAAAAATTCTGAATGAGAAAAAAAAGCACCATCAGAGAAAGATAATTCATTATGTTGTTGGTCATTTGAAACTTCATCAACTAAAAAAGAAGTTTGAAAAAGACCTAAAAATGTTATTAAAAGGCGGGACATCAGACAAAGCCTTTAAAATAGAATTAGAAAAATATTCTTATAAATTTCTAAGTATATCTTGTACATAAGATATAAAAAGAACAGCAATATATAAAGCATAAATACTAATGGATTCTGCATGTAAGAGTTTATCATGATAACTTATTACAAACCATAGCTAAAGATAAACATTCATAAACATTAAAATAAATGAAATTAGCTTTGGTAGGACTGATATCAGTCAACAGGAATCCCTCAGCATTTCTTGATACAGGAACAGTGTTTTGAATATCTTGCAATATGTAAATAGAAAAAAACAACATATAAAGCAAAAATATAAAATTCCTTAAATGACAGTTTCAGGAATGGGAAAAAATGCAAAATAAACAAGCCTCTAGCAACCAGAAGCAACAAAAAAGTGAGACTTAAATAATGTGAGAAAAAAGTGGAACAAGTAAGACGCCCACATATTTGGCGCCAAGTATGACGCCCACATTATTGGCGCTAAGTACAACGCCCATATTTTTTTGCGCCAATTATGACGCCACATCCTCTGACGTCAAAACGACGCCGGAAATGACAACGTTTTTGCGCCAAAAAAGTTTGCACCAAGAATGACGCAATAAAATGAAGCATTTTCTGCCCCCGCGAGCCTAACAGCCCGCAGGGAAAAAAAGTCAATTGAAAATTTTCAAGGTAAGAAAAAAGTATTTACTCATATGCATTATCCCAAATAATGAAACTGACAGTCTGAATGAAGGAATACTAAATATCCTGAATCATGGCAAATATAAGTTTAAAGACATATATTTAGAACTTTACATATAAAGTGCCCAACCATAGCTTAGAGTGTCACAAAACATAAAACTTACTTACCCCAGGACACTCATCTACATATAGTAGATAGCCAAACCAGTACTGAAACGAGAATCAGTAGAGGTAATGGTATATAAGAGTATATTGTCGATCTGAAAAGGGAGGTAGGAGAAGAAATCTCTACGACCGATAACAGAGAACCTATGAAATAGATCCCCTAGAGGAAGACCATTGTATTCAAATAGGCAATACTCTCTTCACATCCCTCTGACATTCACTGCACTCTGAGAGGAAAACCCGGGCTTCAGCCTGCTGCGAAGCGCATATCAACGTAGAATCTAGCACAAACTTACTTCACCACCTCCATGGGAGGCAAAGTTTGTAAAACTGAATTGTGGGTGTGGTGAGGGGTGTATTTATAGGCATTTTAAGGTTTGGGAAACTTTGCCCCTCCTGGTAGGAATGTATATCCCATACGTCACTAGCTCATGGACTCTTGCTAATTACATGAAAGAAAGCAGGCTTGTCTCTCTTTATATGACGATTAAAAACATGGTGGGGGAGGGGCATATGAGGTGGGAGGGACAGAGATAGGTAGGTGGAGCAAAAAGGGTGTGGGGGCCCTGTCACACTTTTTGCCAGAGGCCTTGGTTATTCTCAGTCTGCCACTGTATATACATTTATACAAACTAATGTTATTGTCATAAAGGGCTTTGTGAGCTGTAAAACACAAAGACCTAAATACCATTGAGGTGGTAAATTGTGAAAACTAAGTGATAAAAACATTTATCGCCATTAAAGTCTATGGAGAAATTTTTATGATACCAGCAGTTTCCATACTTTACCACCGCAATGAAAACAAAGCCACAGTATGATCTGTTGTAACCATATAGAAAAAGCACTTAAATCTATGCTTAAAGGGACAGTCTACTGCAGAAATTGTTATATTTAAAAAAAGATAGATAATCCCTTTATTTACCATTCTCCAGTTTTGCATAACCAACACGGTTGTATTAATATACTTTGTACCACTGTGATTACCTTGTATTTAAGCCTCTGCAGACTGCCCCCCTATCTCAGATCTTTTGACAGACTTGTATTTTACCCAATCAGTGCTGACTCAAAAACTCCATAGGATTGAGCATGTTATCTAAATAGCACACATGAACTAGCAGTGTCTTGCTGTAAAAAGCTATAAAAATGCAATAAAGAGGCAAGAAATTAGCATATGTGCCTATCTAGGTTTAGTTTTCAACAAAGAATACAAAGAGAACAAAGCAGATTTGATGATAAATGTAAATTTGAAAGATGCTGAAAATTGCATGTCCTATCTGAATCATGAAAGTTTAATTTTAACTTTACTTTAACCCGTTAGCGACCAGACCATTTTTCAATTTTCTTACTGTTAGGGACCCGGGCTATTTTTAAATTTCTGCAGTGTTTGTGTTTAGCTGTAACTTTCCTCTTAGTCATTTACTGTACCCACACATATTATATACCGTTTTTCTCGCCAATAAATGGACTTTCTAAAGCTACTATTATTTTCATCATATCTTATAATTTACTATAAAAAAAAATAATATATAAAATGATTAAAAAGATGGAAAAAACAACACACTTTTTCTAACTTTGACCCCCCAAAATCTGTTACATATCTACAACCACCAAAAAACACTTATGCTAAATAGTTTCTAAATTTTGTCCTGAGTTTAGAAATACCCAATGTTTACATGTTCTTTGCTTTTTTTTTTGCAAATTATAGGGCAATAAATACAAGTAGCACTTTGCTATTTCCAAACCATTTTTTTTTTTCAAAATTAGCGCTAGTTACATTGGAACACTGATATCTGTCAGGAATACCTGAATATCCCTTGACATGTATATATTTATTTAGTAGACAACCCAAAGTATTCATCTAGGCCAATTTTGGTATATTTCATGATACCATTTCACCGCCAAATGCGATAAAAAAAAAAAAATCATTAACTTTTTTTACTAACTTTTTCACAAACTTTAGGTTTCTAACTGAATTTATTTACAAATAGCTTGTGCAATTATGGCACAAACGGTTGTAAATGCTTCTCTGGGATCTCCTTTGTTCAGAAATAGCTGACATTTATGGCTTTGGCATTACTTTTTGGTAATTAAAAGGCCGCTAAATGTCGCTGCGCACTACACTTGTATTATGCCCAGCAGCGAAGGGGTTAATTAGGTAGCTTGTAGGGGGATTGTAGGGTTAATTTTAGCTTTAGTGTAGAGATCAGCCTCCCACCTGACACATCCCACCCCCTGATCCCTCCCTGACCCCTCTCAAACAGCTCTCTTCCCTCCCCCACCTTACAATTGTCGCCGCCATCTTAAGTACCGGCAGAAAGTCTGCCAGTACTAAAATAAAAGGCATTTTTTTTAAATTTATTTATTTATCTGCATGTTGGATCCCTCCTTAGCCCCTAATCTCCCTGACCCCCCCCCCCATCAGCTCTCTAACCCTCCCCCTCTACCTTTATACCGCCATCTTTGGTACTGACTGCTGTCTGCCAGTACCCAGTTTTTTTTATATATAAAAAAAAAATTCTGTAGTGTAGCTGCCCCCCCTCAATTCCCTACAACCCTCCCAGATCCCTTTCCCAACATTTATTCCCCCCTCCCTCTCCATCCTTCTCATACATTTTACTGAATGTAGATGTTGCGCACTCCCGCACAATTGCACGCACTTGAGGGACACAGGATCCGGAACTGACTAGGGATGGGCCGCCCACCTGCCTACTTGCTATGGCTCCCACCCACCGATTGGCACCATTGCTGGCTGATGCAGAGAGGGCCAAAGAGTGGCTCTCTCTTCATTGATGGGTAAAAAGGGTATTGCAGTGATGCCTCAATATCAAGGCATTACTGCAATACCCTGAGAGCGATCACAATTGAATCCCCAGAGGATGTGCCAGGCACGTCCTTGGTTGTTAACAACCATTTTTTGCAAGACATGCCTGGCACGTCCTTGGTCGTTAAGGGGTTAAACTCTGAAAATTGTGGGTTTTCCAATCATTAGCATTTTAAGTGCACACTACAGGCTTCATAAACCTGCCCCTGCTACATATCTGCCCCTAGTAAGTCTGAGCAGGAGTGATAAGATCATGTTAAAGGGACATTAAACCCCAATTTTTTCTTTCATGATTCAGATAGAGAATACCATTTAAAAAACAACTTTCAAATTTACTTCTGTTATGTCATTTGCTTCATTCTCTTGATATGTCTTCCTGAAAAGCTTATCTAGATAGGCTCAGTAACTTCTGATTGGTGCAAAAAGAATGAGGGAGCCGCACTAAGTTCAAATTACAATTTAAGCAAATTTATTGCATATAGACAAATTGAACAAACACAGCAAGAAAGGTGTCTGACGCCTTTCCCGCCCTCTAGTGGCGCTTCATCAGAGACATAATGAACATGTACACAGCCTATCCTTATATAAGCACAAATTGCCCACACTTAACTCAATTTAAAAAATGATTAAACAGGTACAGTGAAAACAACAAATATATTATAAAACCAAACCTAGTACATTTCATTTACAGTGCTGCCCCAAGACACATCATTCTATCTTGGATTCTTAGCCATTATGAGCAGTAATATTCAAAGAGTGTATAACAAAAAGAAAATGACAAAATGCACACATATCAGAAAGAGGAAGAAAGATGAGACACTCCATACTATATATAATATATGAGGTGAAATTAGCTGACCTAGGGTAAGCATACTGACATATGCAAAATGCACAAATTCACTCCGTTGATATAAGAGATCTTTTCTTAAATTATCGGAAGGAACAAATATTCCATCCATTTATCTATGAAGTTACTATACAGTAGTGCACATGTATATCTGCATATCCGTGTACCTCACAATGACAACAGCATCATTTATAAACAACCATGTACCTAGATTAGCACATATTCTGTACATAATGTAAATAATATATAGGAACTCATTTATAAACAACCATGTACCTAGATTAGCACATATTCTGTACATAATGTAAATAATATATATGAACTCATTTATAAACAACCATGTAACTAGATTAGCACATATTCTGTACATAATGTAAATAATATATATGAACTCATTTATAAACAGCCATGTACCTAGATTAGCACATATTCTGTACATAATGTAAATAATATATATAAATTCATTTATAAACAGCCATGTACCTAGATTAGCACATATTCTGTACATAATGTAAATAATATATAGGAACTCATTTATAAACAACCATGTACCTAGATTAGCACATATTCTGTACATAATGTAAATAATATATAGGAACTCATTTATAAACAACCATGTACCTAGGTTAGCACATATTCTGTACATAATGTAAATAATATATAGGAACTCATTTATAAACAACCATGTACCTAGATTAGCACATATTCTGTACATAATGTAAATAATATATAGGAACTCATTTATAAACAACCATGTACCTAGATTAGCACATATTCTGTACATAATGTAAATAATATATAGGAACTCATTTATAAACAACCATGTACCTAGATTAGCACATATTCTGTACATAATGTAAATAATATATAGGAACTCATTTATAAACAACCATGTACCTAGATTAGCACATATTCTGTACATAATGTAAATAATATATAGGAACTCATTTATAAACAACCATGTACCTAGATTAGCACATATTCTGTACATAATGTAAATAATATATAGGAACTCATTTATAAACAACCATGTACCTAGGTTAGCACATATTCTGTACATAATGTAAATAATATATAGGAACTCATTTATAAACAACCATGTACCTAGATTAGCACATATTCTGTACATAATGTAAATAATATATAGGAACTCATTTAAAAACAACCATGTACCTAGATTAGCACATAATGTAAATAATATATAGGAACTCATTTATAAACAACCATGTACCTAGATTAGCACATATTCTGTACATAATGTAAATAATATATAGGAACTCATTTATAAACAACCATGTACCTAGATTAGCACATATTCTGTACATAATGTAAATAATATATAGGAACTCATTTATAAACAGCCATGTACCTAGATTAGCACATATTCTGTACATAATGTAAATAATATATAGGAACTCATTTATAAACAGCCATGTACCTAGATTAGCACATATTCTGTACATAATGTAAATAATATATAGGAACTCATTTATAAACAACCATGTACCTAGATTAGCACATATTCTGTACATAATGTAAATAATATATAGGAACTCATTTATAAACAACCATGTACCTAGATTAGCACATATTCTGTACATAATGTAAATAATATATAGGAACTCATTTATAAACAGCCATGTACCTAGATTAGCACATATTCTGTACATAATGTAAATAATATATATGAACTCATTTATAAACAACCATGTACCTAGATTAGCACATATTCTGTACATAATGTAAATAATATATAGGAACTCATTTATAAACAACCATGTACCTAGATTAGCACATATTCTGTACATAATGTAAATAATATATAGGAACTCATTTATAAACAACCATGTACCTAGATTAGCACATATTCTGTATATAATGTAAATAATATATAGGAACTCATTTATAAACAACCATGTACCTAGATTAGCACATATTCTGTACATAATGTAAATAATATATAGGAACTCATTTATAAACAACCATGTACCTAGATTAGCACATATTCTGTATATAATGTAAATAATATATAGGAACTCATTTATAAACAACCATGTACCTAGATTAGCACATATTCTGTACATAATGTAAATAATATATAGGAACTCATTTATAAACAACCATGTACCTAGATTAGCACATATTCTGTACATAATGTAAATAATATATAGGAACTCATTTATAAACAACCATGTACCTAGATTAGCACATATTCTGTACATAATGTAAATAATATATAGGAACTCCAAATTATAATTAAAAAATAATATTTATGTGGATGATCTAATTCTGGTGCCTTATTTTAACTGCTCCTTACTATAGATCGGCATGATATGACATTCCCCTATCAATACAATCTACTACAAAGTTCACCTCTATAGGTACTTGGAAATAACAAATCTATAAGTTAGTGTGAAAACACGTACTAATATTTAACATGACCAAATTCCCCTTGATGCGTGCACAAAAGCGCATTCAAAAGAATGGTTCTTTTGGATATTGCAATATACAAATCTCAAACATATGCAAATATGCCTATTAGATGCACCATATACACACACCAATTGCTCTCATGTTGACTGAACTTTAGTAGCATACGGGGGGACAAATGTACAAACCCAGCTAAACAGTCAGGTACAGGACACAGACCTCACACACCACCCAGGTAGAGGCTTAGCTGATGGATGCAGAGGAATAAAGGAGGATAAATAAAAGAGTATTATATATATAGATAGATCCCTATTAGGTTATTATATAGATCCCTAACGTCATTATACACAGACAGATAGATAAATTCAGATACCATTTCAGATGTGGAGCAAGGCAATCTATGAAGAACGTATAAGTGACCAAGCACTCATACATTTTAATGATGTTAAAAATTACAATAAAGATTCAAGTATTGCACAACATTTCAATGGGGTACATTTCACGAGTGTCGGTGATTTTAGCATCAAAGCAATTGATAAAGGCATTAACCCCCATTAGAGGTGGTGATAAATCTAAAGTATTAGATAAGAAAGAACTTTATTGGATCTTTAAGCTTAAGACCAGGGTCCCTTTAGGGTTAAACAAAGAATGGGACATTAGTTACTTTGTCTAGTTTATTCTCTTCACCTTCAATACTGGGTGGGGGTCTAGTTTGACCATTATTATTATCAGTATTAGTTTCAGTGTTTTGCAGACCAGGCATTGGCGATGTAAAGATATAGTTTATGTTATTATATACATATACATGCACATGGTTGAATTAATGTATGAGTGCTTGTTCACTTATACGTTCTTCATGGATTGCCTTGCTCCACATCTGAAATGGTATCTGAATTTATCTATCTGTCTGTGTATAATGACGTTAGGGATCTATATAATAACCTAAAAGGGATCTATCTATATATATATATATAATACTCTTATTTATCCTCCTTTATTCCTCTGCATCCATCAGCTAAGCCTCTACCTGGGTGGTGTGTGAGGTCTGTGTCCTGTACCTGACTGTTTAGCTGGGTTTGTACATTTGTCCCCCCGTATGCTACTAAAGTTCAGTCAACATGAGAGTAATTGGTGTGTGTATATGGTGCATCTAATAGGCATATTTGCATATGTTTGAGATTTGTATATTGCAATATCCAAAAGAACCATTCTTTTGAATGCGCTTTTGTGCACGCATCAAGGGGAATTTGGTCATGTTAAATATTAGTACGTGTTTTCACACTAACTTATAGATTTGTTATTTCCAAGTACCTATAGAGGTGAACTTTGTAGTAGATTGTATTGATAGGGGAATGTCATATCATGCCTATCTATAGTAAGGAGCAGTTAAAATAAGGCACCAGAATTAGATCATCCACATAAATATTATTTTTTAATTATAATTTGGAGTTCCTATATATTATTTACATTATGTACAGAATATGTGCTAATCTAGGTACATGGTTGTTTATAAATGAGTTCATATATATTATTTACATTATGTACAGAATATGTGCTAATCTAGGTACATGGTTGTTTATAAATGAGTTCCTATATATATATTATTTACATTATGTACAGAATATGTGCTAATCTAGGTACATGGCTGTTTATAAATGAGTTCCTATATATTATTTACATTATGTACAGAATATGTGCTAATCTAGGTACATGGTTGTTTATAAATGAGTTCCTATATATTATTTACATTATGTACAGAATATGTGCTAATCTAGGTACATGGTTGTTTATAAATGAGTTCCTATATATTATTTACATTATGTACAGAATATGTGCTAATCTAGGTACATGGTTGTTTATAAATGAGTTCCTATATATTATTTACATTATGTACAGAATATGTGCTAATCTAGGTACATGGCTGTTTATAAATGAGTTCCTATATATTATTTACATTATGTACAGAATATGTGCTAACCTAGGTACATGGTTGTTTATAAATGAGTTCCTATATATTATTTACATTATGTACAGAATATGTGCTAATCTAGGTACATGGTTGTTTATAAATGAGTTCCTATATATTATTTACATTATGTACAGAATATGTGCTAATCTAGGTACATGGTTGTTTATAAATGAGTTCCTATATATTATTTACATTATGTACAGAATATGTGCTAATCTAGGTACATGGTTGTTTATAAATGATGCTGTTGTCATTGTGAGGTACACGGATATGCAGATATGCATGTGCACTACTGTACAGTAACTTCATAGATAAATGGATGGAATATTTGTTCCTTCCGATAATTTAAGAAAAGATCTCTTATATCAATGGAGTGAATTTGTGCATTTTGCATATGTCAGTATGCTTACCCTAGGTCAGCTAATTTCACCTCATATATTATATATAGTATGGAGTGTCTCATCTTTCCCCCTCTTTCTGATATGAGTGCATTTTGTCATTTTCTTTTTACCATAAACTCTTTGAATATTACTGCTCATAATGGCTGAGAATCCAAGATAGAATGATGTGTCTTGGGGCAGCACTGTAAATGAAATGTACTAGGTTTGGTTTTATAATATATTTGTTGTTTTCACTGTACCTGTTTAATCATTTTTTAAATTGAGTTAAGTGTGGGCAATTTGTGCTTATATAAGGATAGGCTGTGTACATGTTCATTATGTCTCTGATGAAGCGCCACTAGAGGGCGGGAAAGGCGTCAGACACCTTTCTTGCTGTGTTTGTTCAATTTGTCTATATGCAATAAATTTGCTTAATTTGGAATTTGAACTTAGTGCGGCTCCCTCATTCTTTTTGCATTATCTTGTGCGGTGGTTCCTGCACACTTGAGCCTTGCACCTTACCTAGATCACTGACCCTCAACGGAGGCACTTGCAGCCGCTACGGCGGGTGACGTCATACACCCTGGACGGACTTTGGTAGTGAGCGCCGAGAGCTGTGCAGCCGCAAACACCTACTCACAACTTCTGATTGGTGGCTGCTCATATTTGCCTTATGTGATTGGCTCACCCTTGTGCATTGCCATTTCATTAACAAAGGATATCTAAGGAATGAAGCAAATAACAAAATAGAAGTAAATTAGAAAGTTGTTAAAAATTGTATTCTCTGTGTTAATCATCTTGGAATGCATCTGATTGCTGTCTTAATGCGGCAATGCTATGGCGTAAAGGGAAGTCTGCCTTAAAAAGCAGGCTAAAAGTAAAAAAGTGAGTCATTGTGAACCTCATTTGCATATCTCACCCAGAATCCTTTGCTGCATTGGAAACAATGTAATCAGAGAGTTTCTGTGGTAAAAGCAAGTCATCTGACTTGTCTAGATTTGTAAATAGTTTACACAATGAGTTATTTTCTCTACATTCTGTCTTAATCATGAAAGACATTTTTTGGGTTTAATGTCCCTTTAAACAATACAAGTGTTGCTAACAAAATAGCAGTGACAACCCTTTGTCTACTCAGTAACAAGTTCCAATTGGCTTCTACAAATAAGGCAAACTATGTGGGCGGGTGGGTTTGGCCATTGGAAAACTAAGTGTTGATCTGTTGGGAAAGTGTATTCACTAGGCCTGTGTGTTAGATTAAAGCAACACCACACACGTCTCAAGAAAATAAATTGTTCTATATCCTTTTAAGCCAGGGCTGTCCTCTGCGCTAGTTACTGGTGCGCGCCCCTCTGCGCTAGTTACTGCGCGCCCCTCTGTGCTAGTTACTGCGTGCCCCTCTGCGCTAGTTACTGAGCGCCCCTCTGCGCTAGTTACCATGCGCCTCTATATAAAGCAGGACTGATAATGTGCACTTTGGGAATTTCTGGTAGGTTGGCAAATAAGAGCCATAGAACTTGCCCTGTGCCACTGGACATTTGTGCTAAATATTATTATTTGTGTGTTTAACAGACAAAATGTATACGCAGCCCATAAATAACCTAAATACTGTACTGACCTGCGGCCCCTGTGAGTTAGGGCCCATCACTGCCCTGTGCTACTCCTGGCAAATCTGACCATAATGCAGCTAATCATTCCCATACATTCATATCTACACATATATTTATTTATAATATAACACTTTAGCTGTTGTCTGCTTTACAAATGAATAAACTACACCTGTGTGATGACGCGTGAGCTGCACATTATACACATTACATGATACTCAGTGTCTAATACTGATTTATATAACGTTTTATCTTATTCCCCTGCCCTGTGTGTAGCTGCTGTAAATGACTAACTCATAAACATAACTTGTGCTACAGTTGTGCTTCTGTGTGTATTAACCCTTCACTGGCACAAAGAGCAGCACAGTGTGTATTAACCCTTCACTGGCACAGAGAGCAGCACAGTGTGTATTAACCCCTTCACTGGCACAGAGAGCAGCACAGTGTGTATTAACCCTTCACTGGCACAGAGAGCAGCACAGTGTGTATTAACCCTTCACTGGCACAGAGAGCAGCACAGTGTGTATTAACCCCTTCACTGGCACAGAGAGCAGCACAGTGTGTATTAACCCTTCACTAGCACAGAGAGCTGCACAGTGTGTATTAACCCTTCACTAGCCCAGAGAGTAGCACAGTGTGTATTAACCCTTCCCTAGCACACAGAGCAGCACATTGTGTATTAACCCTTCACCAGCACACAGAGCAGCACAATGTGTATTAACCCTTCACTGGCACAGAGAGCAGCACAGTGTGTATTAACCCTTCACTGGCACAGAGCTGCAAAGTGTGTATTAACCCTTCACTGGCACAGAGAGCTGCACAGTGTGTATTAACCCTTCACTGGCACAGAGAGCTGCACAGTGTGTATTAACCCTTCACTGGCACAGAGAGCTGCAAAGTGTGTATTAACCCTTCACTGGCACAGAGAGCTGCACATTGTGTATTAACTCTTCACTGGCACAGAGAGCAGCACAGTGTGTATTAACCCTTCACTGGCACAGAGAGCTGCAAAGTGTGTATTAACCCTTCACTGGCACAGAGAGCTGCACAGTGTGTATTAACCCTTCACTGGCACAGAGAGCTGCACAGTGTGTATTAACCCTTCACTGGCACAGAGAGCTGCACTGTGTGTATTAACCCTTCACTGGCACAGAGAGCAGCACAGTGTGTATTAACCCTTCACTGGCACAGAGAGCAGCACAGTGTGTATTAACCCTTCACTGGCACAGAGAGCAGCACAGTGTGTATTAACCCTTTACTGGCACAGAGAGCAGCACAGTGTGTATTAACCCTTCACTAGCACAGAGAGCAGCACAGTGTGTATTAACCCTTCACTAGCACAGAGAGCTGCACAGTGTGTATTAACCCTTCACTAGCACAGAGAGCAGCACAGTGTATATTAATCCTTCACTAGCACAGAGAGCAGCACAGTGTGTATTAACCCTTCACTGGCACAGAGAGCAGCACAGTGTGTATTAACCCTTCACTGGCACAGAGAGCAGCACAGTTTGTATTAACCCTTCACTGGCACAGAGAGCTGCACAGTGTGTATTAACCCTTCACTAGCACAGAGAGCAGCACAGTGTATATTAACCCTTCACTAGCACAGAGAGCAGCACAGTGTGTATTAACCCTTCCCTGGCACACAGAGCTGCACAGTGTGTATTAACCCTTCCCTGGCACACAGAACTGCACAGTGTGTATTAACCCTTCACTGTCACAGAGAGCTGTACATTGTGTATTAACCTTTCACTGTCACAGAGAGCAGCACATTGTGTATTAACCCTTCACTAGCACAGAGAGCAGCACAGAGTGTATTAACCCTTCACTAGCACAGAGAGCAGCACAGGGTGTATTAACCCTTCACTAGCACAGAGAGCAGCACAGTGTGTATTAACCCTTCACTAGCACAGAGAGCAGCACAGTGTGTATTAACCCTTCACTAGCACAGAGAGCAGCACAGCGTGTATTAACCCTTCACTAGCACAAAGAGCAGCACAGTGTGTATTAACCCTTCACTAGCACAAAGAGTAGCACAGTGTGTATTAACCCTTCACTAGCACAGAGAGAACAGTGTGTATTAACCCTTCGCTAGCACAGAGAGAACACAGTGTGTATTAACCCTTCACTAGCACAGTGTGTATTAACCCTTCACTAGCACAAAGAGCAGCACAGTATGTATTAACCATTCACTGGCACAGAGAGCAGCACAGTGTGTATTAACCTCTTCACTAGCACAGAGAGCAGCACAGTGTGTATTAACCTCTTCACTAGCACAGAGAGCAGCACAGTGTGTATTAACCCTTCACTAGCACAGAGAGCAGCACAGTGTGTATTAACCCTTCACTAGCACAGAGAGCAGCACAGTGTGTATTAACCCTTCACTAGCACAGAGAGCAGCACAGTGTGTATTAACCCTTCACTGGCACAGAGAGCAGCACAGTGTGTATTAACTCTTCACTAGCACAGAGAGCAGCACAGTGTGTATTAACCCTTCACTAGCACAGAGAGCAGCACAGTGTGTATTAACCCTTCACTGGCACAGAGAGCAGCACAGTGTGTATTAACCCCTTCACTGGCACAGAGAGCAGCACAATGTGTATTAACCTCTTCACTAGCACAGAGAGCAGCACAATGTGTATTAACCTCTTCACTGGCACAGAGAGCAGCACAGTGTGTATTAACCCCTTCACTGGCACAGAGAGCAGCACAGTGTGTATTAACCTCTTCACTAGCACAGAGAGCAGCACAGTGTGTATTAACCCTTCACTAGCACAGAGAGCAGCACAGTGTGTATTAACCTCTTCACTAGCACAGAGAGCAGCACAGTGTGTATTAACCTCTTCACTAGCACAGAGAGCAGCACAGTGTGTATTAACCCTTCACTAGCACAGAGAGCAGCACAGTGTGTATTAACCCTTCACTAGCACAGAGAGCAGCACAGTGTGTATTAACCCTTCACTAGCACAGAGAGCAGCACAGTGTGTATTAACCCTTCACTAGCACAGAGAGCAGCACAGTGTGTATTAACCCTTCACTAGCACAGAGAGCAGCAGTTTGTATTAACCATTCACTAGCACAGAGAGCAGCACAGTGTGTATTAACCCTTCACTAGCACAGAGAGCAGCAGTTTGTATTAACCCTTCACTAGCACAGAGAGCAGCACAGTGTGTATTAACCCTTCACTAGCACAGAGAGCAGCACAGTGTGTATTAACCATTCACTAGCACAGAGAGCAGCACAGTGTGTATTAACCCTTCACTGGCACAGAGAGCAGCCGTGTGTATTAACCCTTCACTTGCACACAGAGCAGCCGTGTGTATTAACCCTTCACTAGCACACAGAGCAGCCGTGTGTATTAACCCTTCACTAGCACAGAGAGCTGCACAGTGTGTATTAACCCTTCACTAGCACAGAGAGCAGCACAGTGTGTATTAACCCTTCACTAGCACAGAAATCTGTAGTGGGTATTAAACCTTCACTAGCACAGAGAGCTGCACACTATAAGTTGAACAGCACTTACTTCCCTATTGCCTGGCACAAGCAGATGAATAACAAGCATTAATATAACAACAACATTTATAACAATTATAAACTATTTAAGCAGACTAGAAAGTGACTAAAACGTTTTATCACACAATACACACAGCCTGACTCACTTACCCAGCAGCAGCTGCACAGGAAGTAAATGGGAGGGGCACAAAGGAGAAGGGTCTAGCTGCAGACTGGAGCTCCACTCTATACAGGAAACATGTGACCTCCACTCAAAGCTTTTTTTTTTTTTTTTTTTAAATTAACTTTAATGTAACAAACAACCTATAGACAATAATTCTGGAAACAAAACATTTTGCAGCTTTCTTGTTCTTAATCTTCATTCACAGTGGTTTATGCTGATTGTTATTTATAAGGTAACCACTGTGACTGTCATTTATAAGGTAACCACTGTGATTGTCATTTATAAGGTAACCACTGTGACTGTCATTTATAAAGTAACCACTGTGACTGTCATTTATAAGGTAACCACTGTGACTGTCATTTATAAAGTAACCACTGTGACTGTCATTTATAAGGTAACCACTGTGATTGTCATTTATAAGGTAACCACTGTGACTGTCATTTATAAGGTAACCACTGTGACTGTCATTTATAAAGTAACCACTGTGACTGTCATTTATAAGGTAACCACTGTGACTGTCATTTATATGGTAACCACTGTGACTGTCATTTATAAAGTAACCACTGTGACTGTCATTTATAAGGTAACCACTGTGATTGTCATTTATATGGTAACCACTGTGACTGTCATTTATAAAGTAATCACTGTGACTGTCATTTATAAGGTAATCACTGTGACTGTCATTTATCAGGTAACCACTGTGGCTGTCATTTATAAAGTAACCACTGTGACTGTCATTTATAAGGTAACCACTGTGATTGACATTTATAAGGTAACCACTGTGACTGTCATTTATATGGTAACCACTGTGACTGTCATTTATAAGGTAACCACTGTGACAGTCATTTATAAGGTAACCACTGTGATTGACATTTATAAGGTAACCACTGTGACAGTCATTTATAAGGTAACCACTGTGGCTGTCATTTATAAAGTAACCACTGTGACTGTCATTTATAAGGTAACCACTGTGATTGACATTTATAAAGTAACCACTGTGATTGACATTTATAAGGTAACCACTGTGACTGTCATTTATATGGTAACCACTGTGACTGTCATTTATAAAGGTAATCTCTGTGACTGTCATTTATAAGGTAATCACTGTGACTGTCATTTATAAGGTAATCACTGTGACTGTCATTTATAAGTAACCACTGTGAGTGTCATTTATAAAGTAACCACTGTGATTGTCATTTATAAGGTAACCACTGTGACTGTCATTTATCAGGTAACCACTGTGACTGACATTTATAAGGTAACCACTGTGAGTGTCATTTATAATGTAACCACTGTGACTGTCATTTATAAGGTAACTACTGTGACTGTTATTTATAAGGTAACCACTGTGACTGTCATTTATAATGTAACCACTGTGACTGTCATTTATAAGGTTATCACTGTGATTGTCATTTATAAGGTAATCACTGTGACTGATATTTATAAGGTAACCACTGTGACTGATATTTATAAGGTAATCACTGTGACTGACATTTATAAGGTAATCACTGTGACTGATATTTATAAGGTAACCACTGTGACTGATATTTATAAGGTAATCACTGTGACTGACATTTATAAGGTAACCACTGTGACTGATATTTATAAGGTAATCACTGTGACTGACATTTATAAGGTAACCACTGTGATTGTCATTTATAAGGTAACCACTGTGACTGTTATTTATAAGGTAACCACTGTGACTGATATTTATAAGGTAATCACTGTGACTGACATTTATAAGGTAACCACTGTGATTGTCATTTATAAGGTAACCACTGTGACTGTCATTTATAAGGTAACCACTGTGATTGTCATTTATAAGGTAATCACTGTGACTGTCATTTATAAGGTAACCACTGTGACTGTTATTTATAAGGTAATCACTGTGACTGTCATTTATAAGGTAACCACTGTGACTGTCATTTATAAGGTAACCACTGTGACTGTCATTTATCAGGTAACCACTGTGACTGACATTTATAAGGTAACCACTGTGAGTGTCATTTATAATGTAACCACTGTGACTGTCATTTATAAGGTAACTACTGTGACTGTTATTTATAAGGTAACCACTGTGACTGTCATTTATAATGTAACCACTGTGACTGTCATTTATAAGGTAATCACTGTGATTGTCATTTATAAGGTAATCACTGTGACTGATATTTATAAGGTAACCACTGTGACTGATATTTATAAGGTAATCACTGTGACTGACATTTATAAGGTAATCACTGTGACTGATATTTATAAGGTAACCACTGTGACTGATATTTATAAGGTAATCACTGTGACTGACATTTATAAGGTAACCACTGTGACTGATATTTATAAGGTAATCACTGTGACTGACATTTATAAGGTAACCACTGTGACTGATATTTATAAGGTAATCACTGTGACTGACATTTATAAGGTAACCACTGTGATTGTCATTTATAAGGTAACCACTGTGACTTATTTATAAGGTAACCACTGTGACTGATATTTATAAGGTAATCACTGTGACTGACATTTATAAGGTAACCACTGTGATTGTCATTTATAAGGTAACTACTCTGACTGATATTTATAAGGTAATCACTGTGATTGTCATTTATAAGGTAACCACTGTGACTGTCATTTATAAGGTAACCACTGTGACTGTTATTTATAAGGTAATCACTGTGACTGTCATTTATAAGGTAACCACTGTGACTGTTATTTATAAGGTAATCACTGTGACTGTCATTCAGGGGTGTATTATGGCCTAGGCCAACAAGGCCAGTGCCTAGGGCAGCAGATTTGGGAGGGGCAGCACATCTGTCCTATCCTCTCTCTAAAAGCCAGCACACAGTACAGTGAGCGATAAAGTGCAGGCTATTACAGAGAAGACAAGGCACGTGCGCTGATTAAGGTCGCTCTTCACAGGCAGTGCTCCTTCATTTAGCGCTGCCGGCATTTTTGCAGTGGAAGCATTCTTGGTGAGAAACTTGCCCGGGGATAAGCTTACAAGGTGAGGCTGGAGAAGACCTTGTGCCTATATGCTGCCTCCCCTTGTCAACTGTGGTGGGTCTAAGAGCGCAGTGCTTATTGCAGGTCTTAGTTACTAACAGACTGGATGCGTCTGTGCACTGCTTAGATCAGCTTGTGATGTCTAATCGTAAACTCTCAGTGCTAATGTATGTTAGCTACTAATAGCTAGCTCTCTCTGCATTCATGTGATGTCTAATTATAAACTCTCAGCGCTAATGTATGTTAGCTACTAATAGCTAGCTCTCTCTGCATTCATGTGATGTCTAATTATAAACTCTCAGCGCTAATGTATGTTAGCTACTAATAGCTTTCTCTGCATTCATGTGATGCCTAACCATAAACTCTCAGTGCTAATGTATGTTAGCTACTAATAGCTAGCTGTCTGTGCATTCATGTGATGTCTAATCATAAACTCTCAGCACTAATGTATGTTAGCTACAAATAGCTTTCTCTGCATTCATGTGATGTCTAATCATAAACTCTCAGCCCTAATGTATGTTAGCTACTAATAGCTTTCTCTGCATTCATGTGATGTCTAATTATAAACTCTCAGTGCTAATGTATGTTAGCTACTAATAGCTAGCTCTCTCTGCATTCATGTGATGTCCAATTATAAACTCTCAGCGCTAATGTATGTTAGCTACTAATAGCTAGCTCTCTCTGCATTCATGTGATGTCTAATTATAAACTCTCAGCGCTAATGTATGTTAGCTACTAATAGCTTTCTCTGCATTCATGTGATGTCTAACCATAAACTCTGTGCTAATATATGTTAGCTACTAATAGCTAGCTGTCTGTGCATTCATGTGATGTCTAATCATAAACTCTCAGCACTAATGTATGTTAGCTACTAATAGCTTTCTCTGCATTCATGTGATGTCTAATCATAAACTCTCAGCACTAATGTATGTTAGATACTAATAGCTTTCTCTGCATTCATGTGATGTCTAATTATAAACTCTCAGTGCTAATGTATGTTAGCTACTAATAGCTAGCTCTCTCTGCATTCATGTGATGTCCAATTATAAACTCTCAGCGCTAATGTATGTTAGCTACTAATAGCTAGCTCTCTCTGCATTCATGTGATGTCTAATTATAAACTCTCAGCGCTAATGTATGTTAGCTACTAATAGCTTTCTCTGCATTCATGTGATGTCTAACCATAAACTCTCAGTGCTAATGTATGTTAGCTACTAATAGCTAGCTGTCTGTGCATTCATGTGATGTCTAATCATAAACTCTCAGCACTAATGTATGTTAGCTACTAATAGCTTTCTCTGCATTCATGTGATGTCTAATCATAAACTCTCAGCACTAATGTATGTTAGCTACTAATAGCTTTCTCTGCATTCATGGGATGTCTAACCATAAACTCTCAGTGCTAATGTATGTTAGTTACTAATAGCTTTCTCTGCATTCATGTGATGTCTAATCATAAACTCTCAGCACTAATGTATGTTAGCTACTAATAGATTTCTCTGCATTCATGTGATGTCTAACCATAAACTCTCAATGCTAATGTATGTTAGCTACTAATAGCTGGCTTTCTCTGCATTCATGAATCCACAGAGTAAATAGTAAACGGACACTTAAAACGTTTCATTACTTGAATGATGGTAATTACTGTATGTTGTTGCTCGTAAAGGGCAGTGATAGTTTTCAAAGTGTATTCTTCTTTCCCTCCCTTCCTCTCTCCCTTCTTTACCTTTCTCCCTCCCTTATTTCTTTCCCTCCCTTCCTTCCTCCCTCCCTCCCTTTTTTCTCTCAACTCCCTCCCTTGCTACCCCACTTTTCTCTTCTTCCTCCCTTCCTTATTTACTTTCCCTCCATTTTCTCCCCTCCCCTTTTTTCTCTCCCTTCTCTCAGGGAGAAAATGGTATGAGATGCATGCAATTCAACCCACCTGTATGCAAGTGTTTTGCCAGCCATTTTCTTTTGAATTGTTATGAAAAAAAAAAAACATTTTACACACAGCAGAATTTTGAGTGCCTAGGGCAGCACAAAACCTAAATACGCCCCTGACATAGGGTGTTTCACGCGAACAAAGGGATGAATATTGATGAGTAGAAAATGAACCTAAAATGTTTTTTTGTTATTAACACAATATTTGTATTTGCAGGGTGAGATCATGAAGCTGTATCAAGAGAGTAAAAAACACTAACTAAATTATTTTTGAGTTTTTTCATATTTAGGTAAATCTGTACAGATAAAATTCCATAGTGCACTCTCCAAAAGATTGAAGATTGAATGCAAGTAAACCTTTTAAATAAAGAGATGCCTGGTGCCTAGGAGAAGAAAAGAAGATAAAATACTTTTTGTCACGTTTGTTTAACCACCATACTGCAGTAAAAGTTGCTGAACTATCTTTGGATCCATTCTTTGCTTTGCATGCTGGTACCAGCCCCAGAACTGGACTCTGGGTATTCTATGACTGTTTCCTATGATGTGTGTCTTCAGAACATAAAGACTGTCCTTCTCTGGACTGTGCCTTGCTTGTTGGAATTGAGGACCTGTTACGCTGTTACAGAGTCATCCACAGTTAAATTAGGGGAGTATTGTTTTAACTTGTTCACTTATATTGCTTGTTTTGTATTCTCTTGTAATTGTGTTAGTTTTGTTGATCATATTCGTTATAAAAAGTTATATAGCTTTGTCTGCAGAAAAGTATGCCTTATTTGTATTAGTACACATAGTTTATGTACTTAACAAAGTAACCTTCTAGATAAGTGTAACTCTAAACATTTCAGTATTGTAACCTATTGAATGGTCCACTGAGTATAGAGAATATGTTTGCATATTCCTTTCGCTGTATAGTTTAAAGAAAATGCTGCAAATGTATGTTTCCCTTTATTAACTGGTATGGTATCTGCAATTTGAGTTTTTTAATTCCAGGTGTTTGTCAGCGAAAGGAATTATTTTACCATAAAGATGTGTTTACCTTTAAGAGATTTTGTAGTTTTAATAATGTTATGATGGTATTCTTTCCTCATACAGGAGTGTGAGAGAATTTAGGTTGCATAAAATAATTACGACTAAATTACGAGTTGTGCGTTGGGCTTAAAAAGCAGCGTTGGCCGGTCCTAACGCTGCTTTTTAACACCCGCTGGTATTACGAGACTTGCAGGTACAGGTGTACCGCTCACTTTTTTGGCCAGACTTGGAAATACCGCAAATCCACTTACGTAAATTGCATATCCTATTTTTTCAATGGGACTTGCATAGCGCCGGTATTACGAGTCTGCCAAAAAGTGAGTGGTAGACCCTCTCCTGTCAAGACTGGTACCGCATTTAAAAGTCAGTAGTTAAGAGTTTTACACTACAACGCCATAGCATAAAACTCTTAACTAAAGTGCTAAAAAGTTCACTAACACCCATAAACTACCTATTAACCCCTAAACCGAGGCCCTCCCACATCGCAAACACTAAAATAAAAATTTTAACCCCTAATCTGCCGAACCGGACATCACCGCCACTATAATAAATATATTAACCCCTAAACCGCTGCACTCCCGCCTCACAAACACTAGTTACATTTTATTAACCTCTAATCTGCCATTCCTAACATCGCCGCAACCTACCTACATTTATTAACCCCTAATCTGCCGCCCCCAACGTCAACGCCACTATATAAAAGTTATTAACCCCTAAATCTAAGTCCAACCCTAACCCTAACACCCCCTAACTTAAATATAATTAAAAGAAATCTAAATAAAATTACTATAATTAACTAAATTATTCCTATTTAAAACTAAATACTTACCTGTAAAATAAACCCTAAGCTAGCTACAATATAACTAATAGTTACATTTTAGCTATCTTAGGGTTTATTTTTATTTTACAGGCAAGTTTGTATTTATTTTAACTAGGTAGAATAGTTATTAAATAGTTATTAACTATTTAATAACTACCTAGATAAAATAAATACAAAAGTACCTGTAAAATAAAACATAACCTAAGTTACAATTACACCTAACACTACACTATAATTAAATTATTTCACTAAATTTATTTCCCTTTATCTAAAGTACAAAAAAACAAAACACTAAATTACAGAAAATAATAAACAAATTACAAGATTTTAAACTAATTACACCTAATCTAATTTTTTCTATGGGATGCCATCTTGGATGACGTCATTTAAAGGAACCTTCATTCAGTCGTAGCCGTCAGAAGAAGAGGATCCTCCACGTTAGATGTCTTGAAGATGGACCCTCTCCGCGCCGGATGGATGAAGATAGAAGATGCCGTCTGGATGAAGACTTCTGCCCGACTGGAGGACCACTTCGCCCGGCTTGGATGAAGACTTCTCCCGGCTTCGTTGAGTACTTCGGCCTGGTTGGATGAAGACTTCTCCCGGTAAGGTTATCTTCAAGGGGTTAGTGTTAGGTTTTTTAAGGGGGTATTGGGTGGGTTTTAGAGTAGGGTTGGTTGTGTGGGTGGTGGGTTTTTTTTTTTGCATTGAAACCTTTTTATTTATATCAATTATAACAAATTTAAACTTTGTTTTATCTTTTTTTTTTTTTTTTTTTACCAAAGATTTTTATTAAGGTTCTTAGTCATACATAATAAGAAGAATTACATTGCATGGAACATTACCAAAATAAAGTTACATAAATATGGTCATAATTCTTACTTGAGAGTAGTTACAGTATGGAACCTCATATTTTGTCCCTTAAAAAAAAAACAGAAACAAAACACATATATGAAGGGTTTAAGGTTAGGAATACTTATACCAAGCAAAGATCAACTTTGCTGACTGATCGAATGGACCTCAAAATGTATTTATGAACAATGAAAAAATCTGTACTATCAGCTAATAAGAGAAATAAGAATAAAAAGAAAGTTGAACATTGCATTACAACGCTGTTTAGGCCACCATCACTCCTCTATTTTAGATACTACATAGCAAAAATATCTATTACAGACATATAAGTTTCTTCTCTGGCTAGTGTGCTTGTTACAAAGCTATGGGTAGATTGGACTCTGCATAAATATAAAATCCAAATATAGGGAGCATCATTAATGGAACTTATTAGCTCAGTTTAGTCTACCAATTAAGTAATGTTAATGCAAGCAGAAGTTATTGAACAGTGCATGTCAATGAAGTTCCCCTAACCAGACACAGTGAAGCATGCATTGTTTGGACAAGGGTATCAAGCTGTACAGACATATATAGTAAAACTACTCTAATCTGGACTAGTAAGAGTACAAAACCCCCTGCTCTATGTAAACATATAAACAGAAACTGCCTTAAGGAAACAGATTAATGTACAATTTACCAATGGTGGAATATTTATGAGCAGTGTTGTCAGGTAGATAATAAATGTATAGAACACATATGAAATAAAACTAGTGCTCTTTGCTTATGGGCAAGTAATAAAGCTGTCTTTAATTAACATTCTAATGTGATCAGACCAAATGAACTAATGCAAAACAACTTTTCTGGCATTAAAGATAACAATACTTCTCTAGGTAGGACAAAGCAAGCTAATTTGTTTATAACAGACATTCAGCTAAAATGCTAAATGAATATAGAAAAGTTCTGAAACTTTGGAGCTTGGACACGTCTGTGAGCTTCAGGCTTCAGACCATCAAGTCGTCATAAGCAGTTTCATAATGGAGAACGGTATATGAAAGAGTCTCCTTAGAATAATTTTGAGGAGCTTTCCGGGGCAAATAAAATTTGCAGACCTACCCCACACCCACTCTCCTCATCTTATGGTCAAATAATGTAATGTGCTGCCGCCCAGAGAGCCGGGGGGAAGCACAAGAGTCACTCACAAATATTCTGTCTCTGGCTGGGAACCGCTCACTCCCGATCATGTAGCTCAAGTCCCCATCTGCGTGCCACACCACATTAAGCTGGGGTAGAAGGCCATAGCTTCCTCTGTATATGACTTCTGCGAATTCTCTCTGGACTTCCAAAGCATTCAAGCTCTGCTCACAAGGATCGGTCGCATCTTCCGTGGCACGCACCGGGAGCTGAGATGGCCTCGTTGAAGTTTGAGATGGGGTAGGAGCAGAGTCAGCCCAAGACAGTGACTCAGCAGTAGTAGTATGGTGCTGCTGCTCCAAATGTATCTCTGTCTGCATGGGGCATTGCGGGGGCTCTCTTTCCGGCCCGTCTCTCGGCTGATGTTCCCCTGAGTAGGCTCTGATACTCTGAAGTATCTCTGCTTCAAATTTAGTAAATAAGGCCTGCAATTTTAAGGATATGGTGTCCATAATGTGGTTAGAATGTTCCATGTTAGCCATGCGTAGGTCAAAATAAACTGATCACACAGAAATGAAAGCAGGTGAAAAGAATACAGCTATTATTGCTGTTCCTCCTGTTATTACAGGAAAATGGGGAGGGCGCGATGAAGGCTTAGGCTGTTAGTTAGCCTCCGCTACGCACATCATCTATTAAGGTCTTACAGGCTAAATCTTGTCATAAAAAGTATATCAAATTGCTCCACAATTGTTAAACTTCCCAGAATAAAGTTGTTGTAGTTAGAAAACAGATCCAAGAAGCGGAAAATAGCGGATTCCCCAGCTCCTGTCATTAGCCTTGAAGAAAAGCAGCCATCTTAGCCGCTGTTCAGACACGCCCCCCGTGGGTGGTGGTTTTTAATGTTGGGGGGATTTGTAATTTTTTTTTACAGGTAAAAGAGCCGATTACTTTGAGGGCTATTTGTAATTTAGTGTAGGGTAGGGCTTTTTTAATTTGGGGGGCTTTTTTTATTTTGTTAGGGGGATTAGATTAGGTGTAATTAGTTTAAAAATCTTGTAATTTGTTTATTATTTTCTGTAATTTAGTCATTTATTTTTTTTGTACTTTAGATAATTTAATTTAATTGTATTTAATTTATTTAATTTAGGGAAATAATTTAATTATAGTGTAGTGTTAGGTGTAATTGTAACTTAGGTTAGGTTTTAATTTGCAGGTACTTTTGTATTTATTTTAGCAAGGTAGTTATTAAATAGTTAATAACTATTTAATAACTATTGTACCTAGTTAAAATAAATACAAACTTACCTGTAAAATAAAAATATACCCTAAGCTAGCTACAATGTAACTATTAGTTATATTGTAGCTAGCTTAGGGTTTATTTTATAGGTAAGTATTAAGTTTTAAATAGGAAAAATTTAGTTAATTATAGTAATTGTCTTTAGATTTCTTTTAATTATATTTGTTAGGGGGGGGTTAGGGTTAGACTTAGGTTTAGGGGTTAATAAATTTAGAATATTGGGGGCGGCAGATTAGGGGTTAATAAATGTAGGTAGGTTGCGGCGACATTTGGGGGCGCAGATTAGGGGTTAATAAATATAATGTAGGTGTTGGCGATGTTGGGGGCAGCAGATTAGGGGTTAATAAATATAATGTAGGTGTCAGCGATGTTGGGGCAGCAGATTAGGGGTTAATAAATATAATGTAGGTGTCGGCGACGTTGGGGGCGGCAGATTAGGGGTTAATAAGTGTAGGTAGGTTGCGGTGACATAGGGGCAGCAGATTAGGGGTTAATAAATATAATGTAGTTGTTGGCGATGTTGGGGGCAGCAGATTAGGGGTTAATAGTTATAATGTAGGTGGCAGCGGTGTCCGGGGCAGCAGATTAGGGGTTAATAATATAATGTAGGTGTCGGCGATGTCGGGGCGGCAGATTAAGGGTTAATAAGTGTAAGATTAGGGGTATTTAGACTCGGGGTTCATGTTAGGGTGTTAGGTGTAGACATAACTTTTATTTCCCCATAGGAATCAATGGGGCTGCGTTAGGAGCTAAACGCTGCTTTTTTTCAGGTGTTAGACTTTTTTTCAGCTGGCTCTCCCCGTTGATTCCTATGGGGAAATTGTGCACAAGCACATTTCACCAGCTCACCACTAACGTAAGCAGCGCTGGTATTGGAGTGCGGTAAAGAGCACAATTTTGCTCAATGCTCACTTCTTGTCTTTTAACAACGGGTCTATAAAAAAACTCATAATACCAGCGCTGTCTGTAAGTGAGCGGTGAGGGAAAACTGCTCATTAGCACCGCACAGCTCAAAACGAAAAACTCGTAATCTAGCCGTTAGTAAACTAGTAGTGTCTATATCAGATGAGACAGCTGATTCTATTAAGATCATATTTGGAGAATTATAAACATTACATATGGTAGCTTTGCAGAATAAAACAACACTAGGTTATTTCTTTAGTAGTTCAAAGAGAAAGTGTGAAGAAATTAATTTTAAAGAAAATATTTTTATTGACTGTTTCATTTTTGTTGCAGGGCCGGCCTTAGCACAAGTTACTTAGCATAGCCATACAGCCTCTTGCTGAAGTCTAGCAGTCTTTACTTGCTTAGTATTCATGTTTAACGCATCATTTAAATTGTACAGAGAAGCTGTGAGTTATTCTCTGTAAAAGTATAATCAATGTATTTAGTTTGTATTATATATCCACAATGTTTTCCTGATTTTAAATGGCAAAGAATAAGTTAAGCTATTAAAGGAATGGTGATGCTTACAAAAAAGGTGAAAGAAGTTTTTGTTGGACGTAATTGTGATTGTATCCGGGTGTGTACTCATCTTGTGCTGTTTTGTTTTCTTCTTAGACTCCTTCTGACTCGAGTGTCTGCTTGCTATGGGGATCCACCTGCTTTCCTTGTCTATCCCATGAACAAACCATCAGACTTCCAGCATATACCTGCAGATGGACACTGGCAAAGCACCCCTACTGCAAATGGACTATGGTATTGAAGCAGAGTGTCTGAGGAAGGTGGAGCTCTAAGAGGACAAATACTGTTCTTAAAGTGATCAGAGGCCACCCAGAGATACTTGTGCTGTTCCCATGTCATGCTTCACTGTGGAGAATGTACAGAGCACGAAACTGTCGAAAATATTGGGGGGTGCTAGCTATGCAGGTTGAGAAATAAAGATGCAGTGTTGTTTGGGGGTAGATAGGGGGCTGGTTGAGTCTTTGTGCAGATAGACCAGTAGTTTGAGGATGCTGGGAGGTGGACGGAGAGTATTGGAGGGGCCATACCTATGTGCAGTGACAAATTGTGCCCTAATGGCCTGTAAACTCATATTAGCAGTAAATGTGAATACATTTCCCTACAGTATTAGCACATAGATTCATGTTATACTGAAGTATTAGGCTTATATTGTTGTTAACGGATTTACTAATTTTCTGTGCTTTTCCTTTTATGTTATTCTGTTAGAATAAAAGAGTGGTATGTTAGGATATATTAGCATTACCAAAGTCATTTTGTCTTGGGCATCCATTTTGTCTAAGAATGGTTTAGTATAAGTCTAGTATAAGTCTAGATTTTCCTCCTTATTTGTTTTTTATTTTCATTATTAGGTAATAGTAACGTTTTTACATTGTTGTTATTATTATGTTTAGTGTTAACCCCGTTAGTTTTCTGGGCGGGTTTTCCCTTTTCTTTGGGCTCAAATTGCTTATCTATTTACATGGACTGGCTCTTATTTATGGATTACTATTACCTAATAATGAAAATAAAAAACAAATAAGGAGGAAAATCTAGACTTATACTAGAATTTGTGGCAATAATAGGAACCAATTGACCTCTAAGATGGGAAAACATAAACATAACATAGGAAATATCCCAGAGATGCAATGGGTGAAACAGGAAAGGGAGGTGCCTCTAAAAATGGCGCCAAAACAGCACCAATCATTTCAACACTGACCCTACTTAAGGCTCCCAGATTTTCTGATACAGTATAGTCTTGAGAAAGGCCTAGTCTAGGCCGAAACGCGTTGACATACTGGTGAGCTTGGTTTTAATTACCTATATTATATACAGTGTTGCACTATTTGTTTTTCTTTTGTTCCCTTTTAGGTATTTTATCGATGCATTTGTTTGTTATGGATCTCATCAAGGATTTTTAAACATTTGAATTAAGGATTCATTTTCACCAGATTTTTAGTGTCTTTTAATATTATCACTGATTTTTATTTTTGTTTTTATTTTTGTGTCTTTTGATATTTTTGTCTTTTGATTCTTGACCATTGTTTATCATTTGAACTCAAGTTTTCCACGTGGTTATTTTTATATTTTTTCATATTTTTTCTTATTTTTATACACCTCACGGATTTACAATTTTGTAATTGAGAAGCTGAACCTCAATAACTTGACTCACTCAACGTTTACATTTTACTATTATTGACTTCACGTTATATTTCCACACGTCACTTTGGAGGAAACACTACGGGATTCACTTACAGATAACTGGTTGAACATTTTGAACATTTTTTATGAACACTTATTTTTGTGAACGTTTTTTTCTTTGTTGACAGCTAGTGTGTGCACTTAATCACTCACCTAGGTTGTTTATATTATTGAATGTACATGTCCTTTTACTCCTCATTACTGGCTCATTAAGTCAGCGTCACATGCTTTATTCCATTGAGATCTGTTTATTATATATTTTTTATATATTTTTTTGTTAGGTCAGACATGGATCCATGCGTCTGATTGCCATTTTTATATGTAAATTTTATATGCAAATTTTTATATTTATCGCATTATTAGTCACTGTATGTCTGTGACACACAGATAATATCCCGGCACACAGCTGATATAACAATACTATTAGACATTAAATAGTGAGTAAGTGAAGTTATTTCTATGTGTTTATTGCATTATTATTCACTGTACGTTTGTGACACACAGATAATATCCCGGCACACAGCTGATATAACAATACTATTAGACATTAAATAGTGAGTGAGTCAGTTATTTCTATGCGTTTATTGCATTATTAGTCACTGTACGTTTGTGACACACAGATAATATCCCGGCACACAGCTGATATAACAATACTATTAGACAATGAAAGTACGGTAAAGTTGTTTACCTAGGAAAAATTAGTCAGTTTATATTACAGTCTCAAGGTGTTTACTATCCCTTTAGTCAGATCTAGCTTTGTGCTATCTTGGTGTGAATCCTTGTTTAATGAAGATAAGATTGTGACAAATTTTCCAAGATATTGATTATCTATATATAATTGTTATTGTTTTTGCTGTTAATTAAATGGATATAAAGGGGCAAAAAACAAAATTTATGCTTACCTGGTAAATTTCTTTCTTTTGCGATGTACCGAGTCCACAGATTCATCCTAACTTGTGGGATATTGTCTTTCCTGACAGGAAGTAGCAAAGAGAGCACCACAGCAGAGCTGTCTATATAGCTCCCCCCTTAACTCCACCCCCCAGTCATTTGACCGAAGGCCAAGGAAGAAAAGGAGAAACTATAAGGTGCAGAGGTGACTAAAGTTTACATAAAAAAATACTATCTGTCTTGAATAGACAGGGCGGGTACATCGCAAAAGAAAGAAATTTATTAGGTAAGCATAAATTTTGTTTTCTTTTGCAAGATGTACCAAGTCCACGGATTCATCCTAACTTGTGGGATACCAATACCAAAGCTTTAGGACACGGATGAAGGGAGGAACAAGACAGGAACCTAAACGGAAGGCACCACTGCTTGCAAAACCTTTCCCCCAAAAATAGCCTCCGAAGAAGCAAAAGTTTCAAATTTGGAAAAGGTATGAAGAGAAGACCAAGTCGCAGCCTTACAAATCTGTTCAACAGAAGCATAATTTTTAAAAGCCCATGTGGAAGCCACCGTTCTAGTGGAGTGAGCTGTAATTCATTCAGAAGGCTGCTGTCCAGCAGTCTCATAAGCCAAACGGATGATGCTCTTCAGCCAAAAGGAAAGAGAGGTAGCCGTAGCCTTTTGACCTCTACGCTTTCCAGCATAGACAACAAACAAAGAAGATGATTGACGAAAATCTTTGGTTGCCTGCAAATAAAACTTCAAGGCACGAACCACGTCCAAGTTGTGCAACAGACACTCCTTCTTAGAAGAAGGATTAGGACAAAGAGAAGGAACAACAATTTCCTGATTGATATTGCTGTTAGAAACAACCTTAGGAAGGAACCCAGGTTTGGTACGCAAAACCACCTTATCAGCATGGAAAACAAGATAAGGCAAGTCGCATTGTAATGCAGATAGTTCAGAAACTCTTCGAGCTGAAGAGATAGCAACTAGAAACAGAACTTTCCAAGATAAAGGCTTAATATCTATGGAATGCATGGGTTCAGACGGAACCCCCTGAAGAACATTAAGAACTAAATTTAGACTCCATGGCGGAGCAACAGGTTTAAACACAGGCTTGATTCTAACTAAAGCCTGACAAAAAGCCTGAACGTCTGGGACATCAGCCAAACGCTTGTGCAATAGGATAGACAAAGCAGATATCTGTCCCTTTAGGGAACTAGCTGACAATCCTTTTTCCAATCCTTCTTGAAGAAAGGACAAAATCCTAGTAATCCTGATCTTACTCCATGAGTAGCCTTTGGATTTGCACCAAAAAAGATATTTACGCCATATCTTATGATAGATTTTCCTGGTGACAGGCTTTCGAGCCTGAATCAAGGTATCTATGACCGACTCAGAGAAACCCCGCTTTGATAAAATCAAGCGTTCAATCTCCAAGCAGTCAGTTGCAGAGAAATTAGATTTGGATGCTTGAACGGACCCTGAATTAGAAGGTCCCATCGCAGTGGCAGAGTCCATGGTTGCAGAGAGGACATGTCCACCACCAGGTCTGCATACCAAGTCCTGCGTGGCCACACAGGTGCTATCAAAATCACAGAGGCTCTCTCCTGTTTGATTCTGGCAATCAGATGCGGAAGGAGAGGGAAAGGTGGAAACACATAAGCCAGGTTGAACGACCAGGGTACTGCTAGAGCATCTATCAGTACTGGACTGTACAAGAATTTGAGAAGCACTTGAGCGGCAGCAGTTGGTGCATAAATAATATTTATTGTGAATTCCAGCAAAGGACAAATACAGAAAAAAGTGCAAAAAGCAACAATGAAAGGGTAGCTAAACCCAGGTAAAACAGAGACCAAGAAGAGCTGGAGTGTCAAAACACGGCTTACGCGTTTCGGCCTAAGCCTTACTCATAGCCATTTAAAATGAGCACGGTCTTTACGTGCTATAAAACCTCACTCCAGCGTGGATAGGCCCACAGGTTCCCCACCTGTCTATCTATGGGCCAATCAAATCAACATTCATAAACACACCCCCACTACTTAAAAACATCTTGGAGGAGGTCCCCACATGCACTTTCAAGAGAGCTCCAACTCTAAAAAATAAATTAGCTCCGAGTAAGGTGGTAATGAACAAATATATTAAAGGGGGAAATACCAAAATTATTAAAGATAACTGGCCAATAGGCAAAAGGGTTTTTTTTTCAAATGCAATTGTCCTAATTGTGGCCTATGTAAATACACATCAGGAAATAGGATAAAATTTCAATCTGCTTCCACTAAGGAAGAATTTGAGATAACCTCTAGATTCACTTGTGATTCTAGTTATGTGGTATATCTCCTTGAGTGCCAATGTGGAATTCAATATATTGGCAGGTCCTCAAGACCCCTTAAGAAAAGGTGGGGGGAACACAATAGAAACATAAAAAATGGGGTTGTTAATCATAGTGTCCCAAGACATAGTTTAAACTGTCATGATGGACAAACAGACATATTCAACATTTTTCCTTTAGAACACATTGCTCCCAAATGGGGTAGAAATAGGCTGATCCACCTGAGACAGAGGGAGACATTTTGGATCTGGAAACTCAAGACTCTACAACCATATGGCTTAAATGAGAATATAGACATGGCTGCTTTTAATTAAGGTTTAGGACATATAAATATAGAAATACATCAAATCTGTTGATGTGGTTGTTGTCAATGACAACAACATCATCAGTCACACTAGATCAAATAGATTTTGAATATGCTCATATACATTTAGTATAAGGCACAGCATAACAAATAGTTTTTAGGTTATATACATTTTAAATTATAGAATCAAGTTAGATCTGTTGATGAGACATTTCACTGACTATAACATCATTAATATGAATCATTATATTATTTTTTATATACATCTACGTAATATATTATCTAGCATCATGATAGTTATCATGAGCTTGGGCAATATTCATTAGACATCACAATTCACAATTCATCGACATCAATGTTAATTTCATTCTAGGCAAATCACTTTAGAACAATATTTTAATTTATAATTATTATCATAATTTTTATCGTATTATTTTTATGATTTTGTAAGGAATTAGATGTACGATATAGCCACTGGGATTTTAAGAATTAGAACATGCAGAATTTGTGTTTTAGTCTAGTTATATGAATGAGATATTTTGTTCGAATATAGTGGCTTTTTATTGAGTTTATGTATTTAGATGTCGAGATATATGCACTATGAAGCAATGCTTGTATTTGTTAAGGTTTTTATGATTTGTAAATGCATGGTCAACATTCTCTAGTCCAATCTGAGCTTAACCAAGAAATACTGAAATTATTGGGGCGATACATTAACAATTTTCGCAATATGTAGAAAACACTTACGATGTGTTTGTTTACTGGTGCTGGCCATCACTGTGGCACATCGGGACCTGATGTCAATCACTACACACATGTGATAGTGGGTAACGTCACAGGCCAAGCCCCTAAGTGGGAACCTATTATACCACAGATAAATCTTGTAAAGGCACGGATTGGCTAACGATGTTTAAGTTGCTCACGCATGCGCCCTAGGTCGGGATAGACGCCGACAATGGGCTATAAAACTTTGCTACTTTGTATTTGTATTTACACCTGAGGAAGCGGTCTTAGCAACCGGGAAACGCGTAGTGTAACATTGTTTTTAATAAATATCTTTTTATTTCACAAGTACAAGTAGCACGGCATTTTTTGGCATTTAATATTGTTAGCCATTTATGCACGTAACAGGACACTGAGCTGCAGGTATATCCTAGAGTGCTTCATTGGAGCCCTTTTGTGACCTGAACTATTGAACCCAGAGGATATCGGTGAAATCAGTGAGCTGGACAGCTGACAAGTGTTCAGGAGGTCTTTGTGGCACTTCTCAAGTGCCCTATATCCTGTGAGTACATTTCAATTTTTGCGCTTTTGCAAGTGATCACACTGATACACACTATTGTGGCACTTTTGTGTTTTTTGTCTCACACAGCACAATATTGAAGCAGTACTGGTACAATTCAGCTAGCTGGATGGCTGCTAACAGTTCAGAAGGCATTTGTGGCACTTCTCAAGTGCTGGAAATTTTGTAAGTAGTTTTTATTTGGGGGCATGGCCTACTGAATTTAAAACGATACACACCATTTGGCGCCTCTTCTCTTTTCTCTTTTTGAACACCCCCACTACGCATGTCTGTGTCAAAGAAACACAAGCGCATGTAAACACACACACACCCACTCCAGGGGAGATCACGATTGTTCTCGTGATCTGGCAACCAATAATACATCCCCTAGAGTTAGAAGTAAAGTATCTCTCAGTCATCCCGCCGTGTACTGTATATAACTTGCTGGGCGCTTAAGTAAAGACGTGGATATCACAAATCCCGTAGCGCTAAAGAGCAATATGTCAAAATGACATTACAATCCTGCACGGATGGCTGAGAGAATGATAAAAACAGATACAGAAAATGCACAAACAGTGAATGTCCAGCCTCCCTCACATGTGCCGTGAAATGCTATTAGAAGGTGTCAATTGAAAATCTCCTTTCAACAGGGAACAGTCATGCTCATGCACACTCACACGGCAAGAAAAGGGGGAGGGGAAAGGGATATTGTCATATTGAACAAGAAACACATAACTAAGAGGGGTTGCAAAGGTCCATTTCTCATACAACTGATAAAGTGGGCACTGATTAATAAAAGAGACAATCGAAAAAGGCCACAGTGTACATATACAGTGTTACAATTGAATAAAGCTAGTAAAGCATTCGGCCATCCCACTTCTTGAGAACACCAAAAAGGTTGCAGACAAACTCCTCCCTACAAAGCAAGGAGAGGAAACACAATAAAAATAAAAGAATATGATCAAAAACATGTAAAATAATACGTCGAAAGAGTGATGAACAGAGTAATAAATAGAAACAAAAAATGAAAAATGATGTGAATACACTGGAATCTTTGGGAGAGGGAATGAGTTTGATCAGACAGGATGGCTTCAAACTCCCTGTTTTTCGGGAGAGATCAAACTTTTATCCGATACAATGTAGGGGTAACCTTCTTGAAAAATTCCAGAGGAGGGTGGAGGAGGATTTGACCAAATTATACTATAGGACTGAGAGAGGCCACAGTGGTAATCTAACCCGCAGACAGAAAGAAGCAATTGAAAGCCTAAGTAAAAATAGGAACATAATAGTAAGGGCCGCAGATAAGGGTGGGATGGTGGTCATCATGAACAGGAGTGACTTCATAGCTGAAGCCGAGAGGCAGTTGCACAACACAGATGACTACACTAAACTGAGTAGTGATCCCACAAGAACATTTCACTCACAGTTGGCCTCCCTTGTTGACGATGGGGTGGAGTGTGGCTTCATTGACCAGGACACCAGGAATTATTTACTGGTGTCCAACCCCAGGATTGCGACTTTTAATCACCTCCCTAAGGTGCATAAAACGTTAACTAACGTACAGGGGAGGCCAATTGTGAGTGGCATAGGCTCATTGCTGGAACACATGTCTGAATGGTTAGATGGCATTTTGCAGCCTATGGTGAGCACTCTGTGGAGCCATTTGGCCGATACTAGACATGTTTTAAACTTGCTTGAGGACATAGTGTGGCAAGGAAACTACAGATGGCTCACTGTGGATGTCAAATCCCTCTACACCTCCATTCCACACAATATGGGCTTGGAGGCTATCCGTTTTTTCATGACTAAATTTTTTGATAATGCTGACTTCACCGAATATGTGGTGCAGGTCACCAGGTACCTCCTGACCCATAATTATTTTGAATTCGGTGGGGAGTTCTATCTCCAGAGACGTGGGACAGCGATGGGGGCCAAATTTGCCCCCTCCTATGCCAACCTATTCATGGGTTGGTGGGAGCTGTCCCACGCCTTTGGGGATGGAAACCCCTACCGGGCGGAGATTGTGTGGTTTGGCCGCTATATTGATGACCTCCTCTTTATATGGGGGGGGGGTCAGATTTTCTCTTGGCGGAATTCACTGATTACCTCAATAGGAATGATGTTGGCATCGAGTTCACCTCAGAGATACAAATCTCCCGGGTGAATTTCCTGGATATTACCCTATTGGGCATTCCAGGGCAGAGGATTAGGACTGATGTGTATCACAAACCTATCGCTGGCAATTCATTGCTCCACGCCTCAAGTTGTCACCCGCGGAGGGTATTTGGAGGCGTGGCTAAGAGTCAGTTCATACGTCTGAAGAGAAACTGTTCGGAACCACAGGAGTATGAAACTCGAGCGGATGAGCTGACTTAGATTAAGCGATAGGGGGTACGATACACGTACTGTGAGAAAGGCAAGAGAAGTGGTGAATAAAATACCAAGAACAGGTCTTTTAGACACGAAAAGGAAAAGAATCAATTGTGACTCTCTTTGCAGTCCTGATACACGGGTGACCTTTATCACCGAATACTCTAGACAGTACGAGGAGGTTTGCCAAATCGTAGGGAAACATCTCAAACTCCTGACGGCCGATGATGGTCTGGTTAGGGTAATTGACCAGGGAGTTAGATTTGCTTACAGAAGGAGCAAGACTATAGGGAATCATGTGGCACCCACAAGGATAGGGAACCCTGAAGGAACAGCAACTCCCTCATCTTGGCTCACTAGTCTAGGAATGTACAGATGTCACCACCATACTTGTGTTGCATGTGAGAAGGTGATTGTGGGGAGTTCCTTTGTCTCCATGATGACGGGTGAGACGTTCAGAATTAAATTCTGTCTTAATTGTAGACAGACATTCGTCATCTACCTCATCACATGCAGCAGCTGTTGCCTCCAATATGTAGGACTGACCACCAGGGAGGCGAGAACACGTATCAAGGAACATTTGTCTGATATCAGGATAGGTACTATGACAACTCCCTTGGTTAGGCATTTTGTTGACATCCACCAAAAATCCTCCAAATCATTTACCTGGACCATTATTGACAAGGTCCTACCCAAGAGGGGTCTAAATGATCGGGTTGGTAAATTAGGGGAGAGGGAGGCCTTCTGGATTTTTAAGTTGAGAACCAGAACTCCAGAAGGCCTCAACTCTGAGTTCGACCTTATCAATTTTTGGTCCACATATCGAAATTGATTGTGATTAGGATAACTCGTTTATTCTTCATTTTTGTTTAATGTGTACTGTTTAATTTTCTTTTGTTGTTGCTATTTTCATTTAATTTTTCATTTTTTGTTTCTATTTATTACTCTGTTCATCACTCTTTCGATTTTACATGTTTTTGATCATATTCTTTTATTTTTATTGTGTTTCCTCTCCTTGCTTTGTAGGGAGGAGTTTGTCTGCAACCTTTTTGGTGTTCTCAAGAAGTGGGATGGCCGAATGCTTTACTAGCTTTATTCAATTGTAACACTGTATATGTACACTGTGGCCTTTTTCGATTGTCTCTTTTATTAATCAGTGCCCACTTTATCAGTTGTATGAGAAATGGACCTCTGCAACCCCTCTTAGTTATGTGTTTCTTGTTCAATATGACAATATCCCTTTCCCCTCCCCCTTTTCTTGCCGTGTGAGTGTGCATGAGCATGACTGTTCCCTGTTGAAAGGAGATTTTCAATTGACACCTTCTAATAGCATTTCACGGCACATGTGAGGGAGGCTGGACATTCACTGTTTGTGCATTTTCTGTATCTGTTTCTCCAACATTGGTGTGTCCGGTCCACGACGTCATCCATAACTTGTGGGAATATTCTCTTCCCCAACAGGAAATGGCAAAGAGCACAGCAAAAGCTGTCCATATAGTCCCTCCTAGGCTCCGCCCACCCCAGTAATTCTCTTTGCCGTTGCACAGGCAGCATCTCCACGGAGATGGTGAAGAGTATGTGGTGTTTAGTTGTAGTTTTTATTCTACTATCAAGAGTTTGTTATTTTAAAATAGTGCTGGTATGTACTATTTACTCTGAAACAGAAAAGGATGAAGAGTTCTGTTTGTGAGAGGAGTATGATTTTAGCAGCAGTAACTAAAATCGTTTGCTGTTTCCACATAGGACTGTTGAGATGAGATAACTTCAGTTGGGGGAAACAGTTAGCAGACTTCTCTGCTTAAGGTATGACTAGCCATATTTCTAACAAGACTGTGTAATGCTGGAAGGCTGTCATTTGTCCCCTCATGGGGACCGGAAAGCCATTTTCTTAGTCTCAAACAGAATAAAGGGCTTAATATGGGCTATAACACTGGTTGACACTTTTATGGGCTAGATCGATTGCTTTATTTGGGCATTTTATACAGCTTGAGGTTGAAATTCTCACTTTATAACTTTGGGGAACGTTATTTTCACGGCAGGCACTGGCTTAGACACCTTCCCAGTCAGGAAGGGCCTTCTTTGTAGTAGGCAGAGCCTCATTTTCGCGCCATTACTGCGCAGTTACTTTTGAGAGCAGAACATGCAGCTGCATGTGTATGGGTCTGGAAGGAGTTGAAAAGGTCCCTAGAAGGCTTCATCTGGTATCGTATACCCCCTGGGTTTGGTAAACTCGCAGCAAAGGCTGTAGCTGAGACTGTAGAGGGGTTAAAACTAGAAACGGCTCCGGTTTATATGGGTTAAAGGTCTGAAATTTGGGGTGCAATGCTTTGAATGCTTTAAGACACTGTGGTGCAAATTTGGTTAAAATTGAACAATTCCTTCATAGTTTTTCACATATTCAGTAAAAAAGTGTACCCTGTTTAAAATTTAAAGAGACAGTAACGGTTTTATTTTAAAACGGTTTTTGTACTTTATTGACAAGTTTAAGCCTGTTTAACATGTTACACAAACGACTGGCAAATGTGCCAGATGTTCAAGCTTTTGTTCAGGCTTTAGTCAGGATCAAGCCTGTTTACAGACCTTTGACTCCTCCCTGGAGTCTGAATTTAGTTCTTTCAGTTCTTCAAGGGGTTCCGTTTGAACCTCTACATTCCATAGATATCAAGATGTTATCTTGGAAAGTTCTGTTTTTGGTTGCTATTTCTTCTGCTAGAAGAGTTTCTGAGTTATCTGCTCTGCAGTGTAATCCGCCCTATCTGGTGTTCCATTCAGATAAGGTTGTTTTGCGTACTAAACCTGGTTTCCTTCCAAAGGTTGTTTCTAACAAGAATATTAACCAGGAAATAGTTGTGCCTTCTTTGTGTCCGAATCCAGTTTCAAAGAAGGAACGTTTGTTACACAATTTAGATGTAGTTCGTGCTTTGAAGTTCTATTTAGAAGCAACGAAGGATTTCAGACAAACGTCTTCTCTGTTTGTTGTTTATTCTGGCAAAAGGAGAGGTCAAAAAGCTACTGCTACCTCTCTTTCCTTTGGCTGAAAAGCATCATCCGATTGGCTTATGAGACTGCCGGACGGCAGCCTCCCGAACGCATCACAGCTCACTCTACTAGGGCTGTGGCTTCCACATGGGCCTTCAAGAACGAGGCTTCTGTTGATCAGATATGTAAGGCAGCGACTTGGTCTTCCTTGCACACTTTTGCCAAATTCTACAAATTTGATACTTTTGCTTCTTCTGAGGCTATTTTTGGGAGAAAGGTTTTGCAAGCCGTGGTGCCTTCCGTTTAGGTAACCTGATTGGCTCCCTCCCTTCATCCGTGTCCTAAAGCTTTGGTATTGGTTCCCACAAGTTATGGATGACGCCGTGGAGCGGACACACCAATGTTGGAGAAAACAGAATTTATGCTTACCTGATAAATTACTTTCTCCAACGGTGTGTCCGGTCCACGGCCCGCCCTGGTTTTTTAATCAGGTTTGATTAATTTCTTTCTTTAACTACAGTCACCACGGCACCCTATAGTTTCTCCTGTTTTTTTCTCCTGTCCGTCGGTCGAATGACTGGGGTGGGCGGAGCCTAGGAGGGACTATATGGACAGCTTTTGCTGTGCTCTTTGCCATTTCCTGTTGGGGAAGAGAATATTCCCACAAGTTATGGATGACGCCGTGGACCGGACACACCGTTGGAGAAAGTAATTTATCAGGTAAGCATAAATTCTGTTTTTTATCATTCTCTCAGCCATCCGTGCAGGATTGTAATGTCATTTTGACATATTGCTCTTTAGCGCTACGGGATTTGGGATATCCACGTCTTTACTTAAGCGCCCAGCAAGTTATATACAGTACACGGCGGGATGACTGAGAGATACTTTACTTCTAACTCTAGGGGATGTATTATTGGTTGCCAGATCACAAGAACAATCATGATCTCCCCTGGAGTGGGTGGGTGTGTGTGTTTACATGCGCTTGTGTTTCTTTGACACAGACATGCGTAGTGGGGGTGTGTTTATTAATGTTGATTTGATTGGCCCATAGATAGACAGGTGGGGAACCTGTGGGCCTATCCACGCTGGAGTGAGGTTTTATAGCACGTAAAGACCGTGCTCATTTTAAATGGCTATGAGTAAGGCTTAGGCCGAAACGCGTAAGCCGTGTTTTGACACTCCAGCTCTTCTTGGTCTCTGTTTTACCTGGGTTTAGCTACCCTTTCATTGTTGCTTTTTGCACTTTTTTCTGTATTTGTCCTTTGCTGGAATTCACAATAAATATTATTTATGCACCAACTGCTGCCGCTCAAGTGCTTCTCAAATTCTTGTACAGTCCAGTTATGTTTGATTCACGGCCAGAGTGAGCACGGAGCTGGCGGCAAAGGGCTGCAGGGGTATCTGTACACTGGAGCGCTATTGGAGACAAGGGACTGGAACTCACACGGACAGAGAGACGATCACGGAACAGCAAGACTTACAGGGTTGCAATGCTTTGGAAACTGGAGGTATGACTATACTCTAAGTCTGGGGAGTTGTGTAAAAGTACTTTGTTTACTTCTTAACAGTGTATCATATCTAGTACCTTAGGTCCGTTCTCCATATATTATATTATTTTGTACAGTGGGGTGGAGGAACCCCGCTGTTATTTAAAGCGCTATCATACAGGGGGTGTAGTGATCTGAATTGCAAGTGTTCCTCACTGGAGGGTATTTTATTACTGCATATGGAATTAAGATGTGTGCTGTATGCCCGCTACTTTACAGGAATTGAGCAGTTGTGAATCTACACATACCCATCAGATATTTTCACTGCGGAATACCTATATAGTCACTTGCTCCCCCTGGACTGTTTTCACATCACAGAACTTTTTCCTCCATTCTGTTTATTACATCTATCAGTACTGCCTGAGGGTCCCTGGACCTGGATCCGTAACAAGGAAGTTTGGCGTTCTGACTAGACGCCATCAGATCCAATTCTGGTGTGCCCCATAGCTGAACCAGTTGAGCAAACACCTCCAGATGGAGCTCCCACTCCCCCGGATGAAAAGTCTGACGACTTAGAAAATCTACCTCCCAGTTCTCTACCCCTGGGATATAGATTGCTGAAAGATGGCAAGAGTGAGTCTCTGCCCATCGGATTATCCTGGAAACTTCTATCATCGACAAGGAACTCCTTGTTCCCCCCTGATGATTGATATAAGCTACAGTCGTGATGTTGTCCGACTGAAACCTGATGAATCTGGCCGAAGCCAGCTGAGGCCACGCCTGAATAGCATTGAATATCGCTCTTGATTACAGAATATTTATCGGTAGGAGGGCCTCCTCCTGAGTCCAAAAACCCTGTGCTTTCAGGGAATTCCAGACTGCACCCCAGCCCAGGAGGCTGGCGTCCGTCATCACAATAACCCACGCTGGCCTGCGGAAACACATTCCCCTGGACAGGTGATCCTGTGACAACCTCCAAAGAAGAGAGTCTCTGGTCTCTTGATCCAGATTTATCTGAGGAGATAAATCTGCATAATCCCCATTCCACTGTTTGAGCATGCATAGTTGCAGTGGTCTGAGATGCAAGCGAGCAAACGGAACTATGTCCATTGCCACTACCATAAGTCCGATTACCTCCATACACTGAGCCACTGACGGCCGAGGAATGGAAAGAAGAGCTCGGCAGGTGGTTAAAATCTTTGATTTCCTAACCTCCGTCAGAAAAATTTTCATGTCCAGCGAATCTATCAGAGTTCCCAGGAATGGAACTCTTGTGAGAGGAATAAGGGAACTCTTTTTCACATTCACCTTCCACCCATGAGATCTTAGAAAGGCCAACACTAAGTCCGTGTGAGACTTGGCAAGTTGGAAAGTCGACACTTGAATTAAGATGTCGTCTAGATAAGGCGCCACTGCTATGTCCCGCGGCCTTAGGACCGCCAGAAGGGATCCTAGCACCTTTGTGAAGATTCTTGGTGCCGTGGCCAACCCGAAGGGAAGAGCCACAAACTGGTAATGCCTGTCCAGAAAGGCAAACCTGAGGAACTGGTGTTGATCTTTGTGGATAGGAATGTGTAGATACGCATCCTTTAGATCCACGGTAGTCATATAATGATCCTCCTGGATCATTGGTAAAATAGTCCGAATGGTCTCTATCTTGAAGGATGGAACGCTTAGGAATTGGTTTAGGATCTTGAGATCTAGAATTGGTCTGAAGGTTCCCTCTTTTTTGGGAACCACAAACAGATTGGAGTAGAAACCTTGCCCCTGTTCTGCTTTTGGAACTGGGCAGATCACTCCCATGGTAAAAAGGTCTTCTACACAGCGTAAGAACGCCTCTCTTTTTGTCTGGTTTACAGACAATTGAGAAAGATGGAATCTCCCCCTTGGAGGAGAATCTTTGAAATCTAGGAGATACCCCTGGGTTATAATTTCTACGGCCCAGGAGTCCTGGACGTCTCTTGCCCAGGCCTGAGCAAAGAGAGTCCCGGATCGGGGGCTACCCCTTCATGCTGTCTTAGTGGCAGCAGAAGGCTTTTTGGCCTGTTTACCCTTGTTCCAAGCCTGGTTTGGTCTCCAGGTTGGCTTGGATTGAGCAAAGTTCCCCTCTTGCTTTGCAGCCGGGGATGAGGAAGCGGGACCACCCTTGAAGTTTCGAAAGGAACGAAAATTATTTTGTTTGGTCCTTGTCTTATTTGATTTATCTTGAGGGAGGGCATAACCCTTTCCTCCAGTGATGTCTGAAATGATCTCTTTCAGTGCAGGCCTGAATAGGGTCTTACCTTTGAAAGGGATGGTCAAAAGCTTAGATTTAGATTACACATCGTCCGACCAGGACTTAAGCCATAATGCTCTATGCGCTAAAATAGCAAAACTTGAATTCTTTGCCGCTAATTTAGCAAGATGAAAAGCGGCGTCTGTAATGAAAGAATTAGCTAACTTAAGAGCCTTAATTCTGTCCAGAATATCATCTAGTGGGGTCTCCATCTGAAGAGCCTCTTCTAGAGCCTCAAACCAAAATGCAGCTGCAGTGGTTACAGGAACAATGCACGCTATAGGTTGAAGAAGAAAACCTTGATGAACAAAAATTTTCTGCCATTTTCAGATATGGTGTCAGATATGGGAAACATTTTCTTAAAAACAGGAGGGGGAGCGAACGGAATACCTGGTCTATCCCACTCCTTAGTAACAATGTCCGAAATCCTCTTAGGAACCGGAAAAACATCAGTGTAAACAGGAACCTCTAAATATTTGTCCATTTTACACAATTTCTCTGGAACTACAATAGGGTCACAATTATCCAGAGTCGCTAAAACCTCCCTGAGCAATAAACAGAGGTGCTCTAGCTTAAATTTAAATGCTGTCATATCTGAATCAGTCTAAGGGAACATCTTTCCAGAATCAGAAATCTCTCCCTCAGATAGCAAATCCCTCATCCCTACTTCACGTTGTGAGGGAATATCGAATACGGCTACTAAAGCGTCAGAAGGCTCAGCATTTGATCTTAACCCAGAGCTACTGCGCTTCCCTTGCAACCCTGGCAGCTTAGATAAAACCTCTGTGAGAGTAGTATTCATAACTGAGGCCATATCTTGCAAGATGAAAGAATTAGACGCACTAGAAGTACTTGGCGTTGCTTGTGCGGGCGTTACTGGTTGTGACACTTGGGGTGAACTAGATGGCAAAACCTGTTTTCCTTCTGTCTGAGAATCATCTAATGCCAAACTTTTATAAGTCAAAATATGCTGTTTGCAATTTATAGACATATCAGTACAAGTGGGACACATTCTAAGAGGGGGTTCCACAATGGCTTCTAAACAAATTGAACAATGAGTTTCCTCAATGTCAGACATGTTTAACAGGCTAGTAATGAGGCAAGCAAGCTTGGAAAACACTTTAATGAAAAAAATAAAATTTTGCAAAAACGATACTGTGCCTTTAAGAGAAAAAAAAGGCATACACAAACTGCAAAACTGCTTAAAATAACTCCAAAATTTCCGAAATTTTTACAGTATACTTCTCAAGCTTTAGTAAGATTGCACCACAAATATTAAGGCATTTAACCCTTAAATGAGAAAACCGGATTAAAAAGAGTTAAAAACAAGGTAAAACCCTTGTCAGTACCCTGCCACAGCTTTGCTGTGGCGCCTACCTGCCCTCAAGGATCAAAAATGTGGAAATTAAGCTTCAATTAGGCCCTTAGAAGTGATCCAGGACCCTTCTGTTGTGGCTTGCCGCTTGCCTATGCAAAATAAATGCGCAACTGAGGCGCGAAAATAGGCCCCGCCCCTCTCTACCCGATGTTGCTGGGGCCTACACAGAAAGTTACAAAACGAACCTTGAGCCATGTGGGTTATAAAAAAAAACAAATAAGCCAAGTGAACCCTCCAAACAGAAGTCCCAAATAAAATAAACATAGTACTCCAAGACACACAAACGTTTGTTTCCTAATATAACATACAAACTGAGTGCCCATAAAATTAGCCCTATATGCAAGCTAGTAATACCCTTCTTACACTAGGATTACTGCTTACTCTTCCCCTAATGGGGATACTTTCAGCCTTTCTGTAGTTATCCAAGTCTCTGCTGAAAAAAAGGGCTAAACATACCTCATTGCTGTATAGCAAGAACTGTTCCTCACACTGAAGTTTTCCTGTACTCCTCAGCTTCTGTGGGAACAGCAGTGGACCTTAGTTACAAATGCTAAGATCATCATCCTTCCAGGCAGAAATCTTCATCTATGTCCTGCCTGAGAGCAAATAGTACAACACCGGTACCATTTAAAAATAACAAACACTTGATTGAAGATTAAATAAAACTAACAGTTTAACACCTCTTCTCTTTACCCTTCCTGCTTAGAGCCAGCAAAGAGAATGACTGGGGGGTGAAGTTAAGGGGGGAGCTATATAGACAGCTCTGCTGTGGTGCTCTTTGCTACTTCCTGTCAGGAAGGACAATATCCCACAAGTTAGGATGAATCCGTGGACTCAGTACATCTTGCAAAAGAAATATTTTAATATGTTAGATCAGTTTATTATTGTACCAATGATTGTTTATAACTATGTATTTAACTCCTGCAAAGTCAGCTATAGAGCAGCAATGTGTGTAGCCACCAGTCAGCTCTCAGTACTACATACACTTGATAATAGAAGTGAAATTAAAATGACACATTCTATCTGAATCATGAAAGTGTAATTTTCTATCCCTTTAAGTATGATTTAAATTACATAAAATGTCTGTGTATAAAAAGTCTTGCTGGTGATTAATAATCTGGGTTGGTGTAGGTCGGGATTCATTTGATATTGTTTTATGTACTGTTAAAGGGACAGAAAAGGCAAAATTAAACTTAAATGGATTAGATAGAACATGACATTTCAAACAACTTTCCAATTTATTTATATTATAATTTGTGCTTAGTTCTCTTAGCATCCTTTGTTAAAGAGTAATCCTAGGTGAACTCAGGAGCATGCACGTATCTTCAGACATCAGAGTTTGCATGAACATTTATAGCAATGTTATACATAGTTACAAACACTGCTGCACAGAGTGCTAAATACACGTGCACGCCCCTAAGCTCATATAATATCAGCCTCCTATGTTTACTCTTTAACAAAGGATACCAAAAGAACAAAGCAAAGTAGATAATAGAAGGGAATTGCAAAGTTAGGTAAAATTGCTGCTCTATCTGAATTGTCAGCGTTTAACTTTCACTGTCAGATTTGGCTTCTGTCTTTGATGATGTTTTCCTAATTGGTCTGTGATATTGGGTTTTTATTTATACAAAAAACACAAAATACTGGTCTGGATTACAATCACTTTTTATTTGCATGAAAAAACATTACATATACGGTAATTATATAGTAAAAAACAGAATTTATGCTTACCTGATAAATTACTTTCTCTTGCGGTGTATCCAGTCCACGGATTCATCCTTACTTGTGGGATATTCTCATTCCCTACAGGAAGTGGCAAAGAGAGCACACAGCAGAGCTGTCCATATAGCTCCCCCTCAGACTCCGCCCCCCCAGTCATTCGACTGACGGTTAGGAGAAAAAGGAGAAACCATAGGGTGCAGTGGTGACTGTAGTTTAAACAAAAATAAATTTTTACCTGACTTAATTGCCAGGGCGGGCCGTGGACTGGATACATCGCAATAGAAAGTAATTTATCAGGTAAGCATAAATTCTGTTTTCTCTTGCAAGGTGTATCCAGTCCACAGATTCATCCTTACTTGTGGGATACCAATACCAAAGCTTTAGGACACGGATGAAGGGAGGAAACAAGTCAGGTAACCTAAACGGAAGGCACCACTGCTTGCAAAACCTTTCTCCCAAAAATAGCCTCAGAAGAAGCAAAAGTAACGAATTTGTAAAATTTGGCAAAAGTATGCAGTGAAGACCAAGTCACTGCCTTACAAATCTGTTCAACAGAAGCCTCATTCTTGAAAGCCCATGTGGAAGCCACAGCTCTGATGGAATTAGCTGTAATTCGTTCAGGAGGATGCTGTCCAGCAGTCTCATAAGCCAATCGGATAATGCTTTTCAGCCAGAAGGAAAGAGAGGTAGCAGTCGCTTTTTGACCTCTCCTCTTACCAGAATAGACAACAAACAAGGATGATGTTTGTCTGAAATCTTTAGTTGCTTTTAAATAGAATTTTAAAGCACGAACCACATCAGGATTGTGTAATAGTCGTTCCTTCTTAGAAACTGGATTAGGATACAGAGAAGGAACAATGATTTCCTGGTTAATATTCTTATTGGAAACCACTTTTGGAAGGAAACCAGGTTTGGTACGCAAAACAACCTTATCTGTATGGAACACCAGATAGGGTGAATTACACTGCAAAGCAGACAATTCTGAAACTCTTTGAGCAGAAGATATATCTACCAAAAACAAAACTTTCCAAGATAATAACTTAATATCTATGGAATGTAAAGGTTCAAACGGAACCCCTTGAAGAACTGAAAGAACTAAATTTAGACTCCATGGAGGAGCCACAGATTTATAGACAGGCTTGATTCTGACTAAAGCCTGTACTGACGCTTGTGTAACAGGATAGACAGAGCAGATATTTGTCCCTTTAAGGAACTAGCTGACAAAATATCCTGGGAATCCTAATCTTACTCCACGAGTAACCCTTGGATTCACACCAACAAAGATATTTTCGCCATATCTTATGGTAAATTTTCCTGGTGACAGGCTTTCTAGCCTGGATCAGAGTATCTATGACTGATTCAGAGAACCCACGCTTAGATAGAATTAAGCGTTCAATCTCAAAGCAGTCAGTTGCAGAGAAACTAGATTTGGATGCTTGAATGGACACTGTATTAGAAGATCCTGCCTCAATGGCAGTGTCCATGGTGGAACAGATGACATGTCCACTAGGTCTGCATACCAAGTCCTGCGTGGCCACGCAGGCGCAATAAAAATTACCTAAGCCTTCTCCTGTTTGATTCTGGCTACCAGCCGAGGGAGAAGGGGAAACGGTGGAAAGACATAAGCCAGATTGAAGGACCAAGGCGCTACTAGAGCATCTATCAATGCCGCCTTGGGGTCCCTGGACCTGGATCCGTAAAGAGGAAGTTTGGTGTTCTGACGGGACGCCATCAGATCCAAATCTGGAATGCCCCATAGCTGAGTCAGCTGAGCAAAAACCTCCGGGTGGAGTTCCCACTCCCCCGGGTGAAAAGTCTGACGACTCAGAAAATCCGCCTCCCAGTTGTCTACTCCTGGGATGTGAATTGCAGATAGATGGCAGGAGTGATCCTCCGTCCATTTGATGATCTTGGTTACTTCCTTCATCGCTAGGGAACTCTTTGTTCCTCCCTGATGATTGATGTACGCTACAGTCGTGATGTTGTCCGACTGAAATCTGATGAATTTGGCCGCCGCTAGTTGAGGCCATGCCTGGAGCACGTTGAATATCGCTCTCAGTTCCAAAATGTTTATCGGGAGAAGAGATTCTTCCCGAGACCATAGGCCCTGAGCTTTCAGGGAGTCCCAGACCGCACCCCAGCCTAACAGACTGGCACTCCGGTCTGCGGAAGCACATTCCCTGAGACAGGTGATCCTGAGACAACCACCAGAGATGAGAATCTCTGGCTTTCTGGTCCAGTTTTATTTGAGGAGACAAATCTGCATAATCCCCATTCCACTGTTTGAGCATGCACAGTTGCAGTGGCCTGAGATGAATTCGGGCAAAGGGGACAACGTCCATTGCCGCAACCATTAATCCGATTACCTCCATGCACTGCGCTACAGATGGCTGAGGAATGGAATGAAGAACTCGGCAAGTAGTTAAAAGCTTTAACTTCCTGACCTCCGCCAGAAATATTTTCATTTCTACCGAGTCTATAAGTGTTCCCAGGAAGGGAACCCTTGTGAGCGGGGACAGAGAACTTTTTTCGACGTTCACCTTCCACCCATGAGGCCAGAACAATATCCATATGAGCCTTGGCTCTGTGAAAAGACGACGCCTGTATTAAGATGTCGTCTAGGTAAGGTGCTACTGCAATGCCCCGCGGTCTTAGTACCGCTAGAAGGGACCCTAACACCTTTGTGAAAATTCTGGGAGCGGTGGCCAACCCGAAGGGAAGGGCCACAAACTGGTAATGCTTGTCCACAAAGGCGAACCTTAGGAACTGATGATGATCTTTGTGGATAGGAATATGTAGGTACGCATTCTTTAGATCCACGCTAGTCATATATTGACCTTCCTGGATCATCGGTAAGATTGTCCGAATGGTTTCCATTTTGAATGATGGAACTCTGAGGAATTTGTTTAGAATTTTTAGATCCAGGATTGGCCTGAAAGTTCCTTCCTTTTTGGGAACTACAAACAGGTTTGAGTAAAAACCCAGACCTTATTCTGCAATTGGAACTGGATATATCACTCCCATCTTGAGTAGATCTTCTACACAGCGTAAGAACGCCTGTTTCTTTGTCTGGTCTGACGACAGACGAGAAATGTGGAACCTTCCCCTTGGAGGAGAGTCCTTGAATTCTAGAAGATATCCCTGAGCAACGATCTCTAATGCCCAGGGATCTGGAACATCTCTTGCCCAAGCCTGAACAAAGAGAGAGAGTCTGCCCCCTAGTAGATCCGGTCCCGGATTGGGGGCTACCCCTTCATGCTGTCTTAGTAGCAGCCGCAGGCTTCTTGGCCTGTTTACCCTTGTTCCAGCCCTGCAAAGGTTTCCAGGTTGCTTTGGGCTGTGAAGCGTTACCCTCTTGCTTTGTGTTTGCAGAGGTTGAAGCAGGGCCGCTCCTGAAGTTGTGAAAGGAGCGAAAATTAGCCTTGTTTTTGTCCTTAAACGGTCTATCCTGTGGGAGGGCATGGCCCTTTCCCCCACTTATATCCGAAATAATTTCTTTCAACTCGGGACCGAAAAGGGTCTTTCCCTTGAAAGGAATATTTAGTAATTTTGTTTTGGACGACACGTCAGCCGACCATGATTTGAGCCAAAGCGCTCTTCACGCCATAATGGCAAAACCTTAATTTTTCGCCGCTAACTTAGCTAATTGCAAAGCGGCATCTGTGATAAAAGAATTAGCCAGCTTTAGAGCATGAATTCTATCCATGACTTCGTCATATGAAGTCTCCCTCTGGAGCGACTCCTCCAGCGCCTCAAACCAAAAAGCTGCTGCAGTAGTTACAGGAATAATGCAGGCAATAGGTTGGAGAAGGAAACCTTGTTGAACAAATATTTTCTTTAGTAAACCTTCTAATTTTGTATCCATTGGATCTTTGAAAGCACAACTGTGTTCTATTGGTATGGTTGTGCGCTTGGCTAGTGTTGAAACTGCTCCCTCTACCTTAGGGACCGTCTGCCACGCGTCCCGCCTGGGGTCAGTTATGGGGAACATTTTCTTAAAGATGGGGGGGGAACAAAAGGTACACCTGGTCTCTCCCACTCCCTAGTCACAATATCCGCCACCCTCTTCGGGATCGGAAACGCATCAGTGTATACAGGGACTTCTAGAAACTTGTCCATTTTACACAATTTGTCTGGGACCACCATGGGGTCGCAATCATCCAGCGTAGCTAAAATCTCCTTAAGCAGCATGCGGAGGTGTTCCAGCTTAAATTTAAACGCTAAGGAATCTGATTCTGCCCGCTGAGAAACCTTTCCTGTGTCAGAAATTTCTCCCTCGGACAGCACATCCCTCACTGCCACTTCAGAGTGTTGTGAGGGTACAACGGATAAATCATCCAAAGCTTCTGATTGCTCATCCTGTTCTTAAAACTGAGCTATCACGCTTTTTAGGAAAAACTGGCAGTTTGGATAGAAATGCCGCAAGGGAATTATCCATGACTGCTGCTAATTGTTGTAATGTAAGAGGGGCCAATGCGCTAGAGGTACTAGGCATCGCTTGCGCGGGCATAACTGGTGTCGACACATGGGGAGAGGAAGGTGGACTATCCTTGTTACCTTCCATTAAAGAATCATCTTGGGCTACATTTTTAAGTGTCACTGCATGGTCTTTAAAATGCTTAGATACCTTAGCACACTTTAAACACAAATGTAAAGGGGGTTCCGCCATGGCTATTAAACACATAGAACAAGGTCTATCTGTAGGCTCAGACATGTTAAACAGACTTAGACAGCACCGAAAAATACAATTTGAGAAAAAACGGTACTGTGCCTTTAAATAATAAAAAGCGCACACTTTTTTACTAAATCTCAAAAAATAACCCAATCTTTATGAAATTTTCACCATATGATCCTAATGCTTTGAAATGATTGCACAGTGAATTTCAAGTCAATTAACCCCTTAATGCCCAAACCGGAGCAAACTAAAGCTGGCAACCGGTTAGCAAACTACAGCACCATGCCACAGCAATCTGCTGTGGCCCTACCTTCCTTGGGGATAAGTTTGATCGAAAATAAGCCTCTATGAAGTCCTCAAGTAATCTTTGGAGCCTCCACGTGAAGCTGCATGAAGCTGTCTGCAATATCAACTGCGCAACTGAGGCGCAAAATTTAGGCCCCCTCCCTCTCCACTCTGGAGTTGTGGGGCCTTCACAAGCCTAAATAGGTGTCTAAATATATGCCATGTGGAATAAAACCCCATAAAACGTTTCAAATGTAATAAAAACTTGTAAAATGATCAGATTTTTATTATAAAATAATCGATTGCCCCTTAACAGTGTCCACCAGTGTTTGAGCCCTTTTAATTAAGCATTCCTTCTATACTATGTCTCAGAATATGGCTTACCTTCCCCACATGGGGATTCTTGTCATTCTTCTAGCATTACTAAGTCTTGACTAGAAAAAAATGACTGAACATACCTTATAGCAGTTAAGCCTGCAAACTGTTCCCCCCAACTGAAGTTTTCTGGTACTCCTCAGTCCTGTATGGGAACAGCAATTGATTTTAGTTACAACATGCTAAAATCGTTTTCCTCTCAGCAGAAATCTTCATCACTTTCTGCCAGAGAGTAAATAGTACAAACCGGCACTATTTAAAAATAACAAACTTTTGATTGAAGAAATAAAAACTACAAATCTAACACCACATTCACTTTACCCTCCCGTGGAGATGCTACTTGTTAGAGCGGCAAAGAGAATGACTGGGGGGCGGAGCCTGAGGGGGAGCTATATGGACAGCTCTGCTGTGTGCTCTCTTTGCCACTTCCTGTAGGGAATGAGAATATCCCACAAGTAAGGATGAATCCGTGGACTGGATACACCTTGCAAGAGAAAGCAGCATTACATGATATATGCACACAATGGTATAAATATACCTAACACTGGTGCTCTTCATACAAAGGGATTTATCAGACATATAATGTTCCCTTTATATATACAGTATGTGCTATTAACAGTTCTTGTGGCTTCTAACTAACATGAAAACATCTAACAGACATAATATCAAGTTACAGAACATGACACACATATTACATACCCAGTATACATGTAGATTATAGAAGCCATTTAAATTAAACTGATTATGATCACGTATGTTCCGGTTACTGATATTGTGTCCCATGAAATAAAATCAGTTTCCCCTCAGTAATTCCTCTGCTATATAACATGTACCGCTAAGCATCTATTGCTATAAGAAAAGGTTTATCCACAAGATGTGCACTTTAAATATATCTCCCATATGTCAATCATTTGAGAATGCTGTTCTTGTTTATATAATTCTCTAACACTCTATTCATATAAAGACTCCTTTATTCTGTAAATATAATTATTTTCTCCCTATGTAAATCAAACGTACAACTCCTAACACTGGCATATTAATAAACACTGGGGGTGCTTTGGTGGTGAATGGTTGTGTAAACTGGTCAGTATGAGGACAGATCTGTATACTCCTGTGTGGTGTTTGGATTCTATCACATTGATATGAGAGAAACTGAGGTGCACATATATAGAGGAACAATGGCCAGCAGAAGAGCACTTCCAATCTGGGGCTTATATAACTGGGATTAAAAAGTATTATTTACAATAGGATCCTTTTTGATGCTTCTATTTAGATAGTTTGTCCTCTTTAGGATAATTGTACAAAGGTTTGTACACTGCGTATATAAAGTTTATTTGTGTGTAAATATTTTGTGTTTTGTGATACCTGATTTAAATAAAACCCTTTTTCCCACTTTCTAAACATGTGAAAGGTTTCTTCCCTTGTGAATCCTTTCATGAGTTTTCAGATTACTTTTTTGTGTAAAACGTTTTCCACACTCTGTACATGGGAAAGGCTTTTCTCCTGTGTGATTCCATTCATGACTTTTCAGACTATTTATATGTGTAAAACTTTTTCCACACTCTGTACATGTAAAAGGCTTTTCTCCTGTGTGAATCCTTTCATGATTTTTCAGAGTACTCTTATGTGTAAAACAATTCCCGCACTCTGCACATTTGAAAGGCTTTTCTCCTGTGTGAATCCTTTCATGCTTTTTCAGAGTACTAATTTGTATAAAACTTTTTCCACACTCTGTACATTTGAAAGGCTTTTCTCCTGTGTGAATCCTTTCATGGTTTTTCAGAGTACGCATATGTGTAAAACATTTTCCACACTCTGTACATGTGAAGGGCTTTTCTCCTGTGTGAATCCTTTCATGTTTTTTCAAATGATCCATTCGTGTAAAACATTTTCCACATTTTGTACATGTGAAAGGCTTTTCTCCTGTGTGAATCCTTTCATGGTTTTTCAGATGATCCATTTGTGTAAAACATTTTCCACACTCTGTACATGTGAAAGGCTTTTCCCCTGTGTGAATCCTTTCATGAGTTTTCAGATAATCCATTCGTGTAAAACATTTTCCACACTCAGTACATGTGTGTGGTTTCTCACCTGTGTGAATTTTGTGGTGTTCTAGTAGATGAGAATTCCATCTAAAGCTTTTCTCACATTGTGTACATTGGAAAGGTTTCTCATTTGTTTGAATTATTTGGCTAGACTGTAAAATTTTCCCTTCTTTAATATGTTTTGAAAACTCAATAAATATGTGTGGTTTATCCTCCGGGATAATCATTTCGCTAGATAAGTCATAAATCTTGTCCTCTTGTTTGATAACTAAATTACTCTCTGTACATAATGATTGCTGCCCAGTTCCTGCCAATTCACCATTGTCTGTTAATATCTTTTGCGATATCCCCAATGTTTGTGAATAGTCACTGGTGTCTAAGATTTTTGGAGTTTGTGGAATCATTCCGATGCTTTCTGTAGTGAAGGATGGATATGAAGTATTCACGTGTTTGTCTACATAAAATTAAATGGAATAAGGAAAAATAAGACTGTTTATTCATTATAATATAATCCATCTCAATAAAAAAACAGAATTTATGCTTACCTGATAAATTACTTTCTCTTGCGGTGTATCCAGTCCACGGATTCATCCTTTACTTGTGGGATATTCTCATTCCCTACAGGAAGTGGCAAAGAGAGCACACAGCAAAGCTGACCATATAGCTCCCCCTCTAGCTCCACCCCCCAGTCATTCGACCAAAAGGTTAGGAAGAAAAAGGAGAAACCATAGGGTGCAGTGGTGACTGTAGTTTAAACAAAAAATTTTACCTGACTTAAATGCCAGGGCGGGCCGTGGACTGGATACACCGCAAGAGAAAGTAATTTATCAGGTAAGCATAAATTCTGTTTTCTCTTGCAAGGTGTATCCAGTCCACGGATTCATCCTTTACTTGTGGGATACCAATACCAAAGCTTTAGGACACGGATGAAGGGAGGGAACAAGACAGGTACCTTAAACGGAAGGCACCACTGCTTGCAAAACCTTTCTCCCAAAAATAGCCTCCGAAGAAGCAAAAGTATCGAATTTGTAAAATTTGGCAAAAGTATGCAGTGAAGACCAAGTCGCTGCCTTACAAATCTGTTCAACAGAAGCCTCATTTTTGAAAGCCCATGTGGAAGCCACTGCTCTGGTAGAATGAGCAGTAATTCTTTCAGGAGGCTGCTGGCCAGCAGTCTCATAGGCCAAACGGATGATGCTTTTCAGCCAAAAGGAAAGAGAGGTAGCAGTCGCTTTCTAACCTCTCCTCTTACCAGAATAGATAACAAACAAGGAAGATGTTTGTCTGAAATCCTTAGTTGCTTGTAAATAGAACTTTAAAGCATGAACAACATCAAGATTGTGTAATAGACGTTCCTTCTTCGAAGATGGATTAGGACACAGAGAAGGAACAACTATTTCCTGGTTAATATTCTTGTTAGAAACAACTTTAGGAAGAAAACCAGGCTTGGTACGCAAATCTACCTTATCTGCATTAAACACCAGGTAAGGTGAATCACACTGTAGGGCAGATAATTCTGAAACTCTTCTAGCAGAAGAGATAGCTATCAAAAACAAAACTTTCCAAGATAACAACTTAATGTCTATGGAATGTAAAGGTTCAAACGGAACCCCTTGAAGAACTGAAAGAACTAGATTCAAACTCCATGACGGAGCCACAGGTTTATAGACAGGCTTCATTCTGACTAAAGCCTGAGCAAACGCTTGAACGTCTGGTACCTCTGCCAGACGCTTGTGTAACAGGATAGACAAAGCAGATATTTGTCCTTTTAAGGAACTAGCTGACAATCCTTTCTCCAATCCTTCTTGGAGAAAAGACAATATCCTGGGAATCCGAATCTTACTCCATGAGTAACCCTTGGATTCACACCAACAAAGATATATCCGCCATATCTTACGGTAGATTTTCCTGGTGACAGGCTTTCTAGCCTGAATCAGAGTATCTATAACTGACTCAGAGAAAACATGCTTTGATAGACTTAAGCGTTCAATCTCCAAGCAGTCAGACGTAGAGAAACTAAATTTGGATGCTTGAACGGACCCTGTATCAGAAGATCCTGCCTCATTGGCAACGTCCATAGTGGGACAGATGACATGTCCACTAGGTCTGCATACCAAGACCTGCGTGGCCACGCAGGCTCTATTAGAATCACCGAAGCCTTCTGCTTGATTCTGGCAACCAGACGCGGGAGGAGAGGAAACGGTGGAAAAACATAAGCCAGATTGAAGGACCAAGGTGCTGCTAGAGCATCTATCAATACCGCCTTGGGATCCTGGGACCTGGACCCGTAGAGAGGAAGTTTAGTGTTCTGACAGGACGCCATCAGATCCAACTCTGGAGTGCCCCAAAACTCCAAAACCCACTCCCCCGGGTGAAAAGTCTGACGACTTAGAAAATCCGCCTCCCAGTTGTCTACTCCTGGGATGTGAATTGCTGAGAGATGGCAGGAGTGATCCTCCGCCCACCTGATTATTTTGGTTACTTCCGTCACTGCTAGGGAACTCTTTGTTCCCCCCTGATGATTGACGTAAGCTACAGTCGTGATGTTGTCCGACTGAAATCTGATGAATTTGGCCGCAGCTAGTTGAGGCCATGCCTGAAGAGCGTTGAATATCGCCCTCAGTTCCAAAATGTTTATCGGGAGAAGAGTTTCTTCCCGAGACCATAAGCCCTGACTGAGCTTTCAGGGAGTCCCAGACCGCACCCCAGCCTAACAGACTGGCGTCGGTCGTTACAATGATCCACTCTGGTCTGCGGAAACATATTCCCTGAGACAGGTGATCCTGAGACAACCACCAGAGAAGAGAATCTCTGGTCTCCTGGTCCAACTGAATTTGAGGAGACAAATCTGCATAATCCCCATTCCACTGTTTGAACATGCATAGTTGCAGTGGTCTGAGGTGTATCCGAGCAAAAGGGACTATGTCCATTGCTGCTACAATTAATCCGATTGTCTCCATGCACTGAGCTACAGATGGCCGAGGAATGGAATGAAGAGCTCGGCAAGTAGTTAACAGTTTTAACTTTCTGACCTCTGTCAGAAATATTTTCATTTCTACCGAGTCTATCAGGGTTCCTAGGAATGGAACTCTTGTGAGGGGGAGAGAGAACTCTTTTTGACGTTCACCTTCCACCCGTGAGACCTCAGAAAGGCCAATACGATCTCCGTGTGAGACTTGGTTCTTTGGAAAGTCGACGCCTGAATTAAGATGTCATCTAGGTAAGGCGCCACTGCTATGCCCCGCGGTCTTAAAACCGCCAGGAGGGACCCTAGCACCTTTGTGAAAATTCTGGGAGCAGTGGCCAACCCGAAAGGAAGAGCCACAAACTGATAATGCTTGTCCAGAAAGGCGAACCTGAGAAACTGGTGATGATCTTTGTGGATAGGAATATGCATATACGCATCCTTTAGATCCACGGAAGTCATATATTGACCCTCCTGGATCATTGGTAAGATTGTCTGAATGGTCTCCATCTTGAATGATGGGACTCTGAGGAATTTGTTTAGAATTTTGAGATCCAGGATTGGTCTGAAAGTTCCTTCTTTTTTGGGAACAGCAAACAGGTTTGAGTAAAACCCCAGTCCTTGTTTTGCAATTGGAACTGGGTGGATCACTCCCATTGTAAGTAGATCTTCTACACAGCGTAAAAACGCCTCTTTCTTTGTCTGATCTGTAGACAGACGAAAAATGTGGAACCTTCCCCTTGGAGGAGAGTCCTTGAATTCTAGAAGGTATCCCTGGGCTACAATCTCTAATGCCCAAGGATCGTGTACATCTCTTGCCCAGGCCTGAGCGAAGAGAGAGAGTCTGCCCCCTACTAGATCCGGTCCCGGATCAGGGGCTACCCCTTCATGCTGTCTTGGTGGCAGCTGCAGGCTTTTTGGCCTGTTTACCCTTATTCCAGCCCTGGTAAGGTTTCCAGGTTGCCTTGGGCTGTGAAGCGTTACCCTCTTGCTTTGCAGCCAGAGAGGATGAAGCGGGCCGTTCCTGAAATTGCGAAAGGAACGAAAATTAGCTTTGTTCTTTGTCATAAAGGGCTTGTCCTGAGGGAGAGCATGGCCTTTTCCCCCGGTGATATCTGAAATAATCTCTTTCAATTCGGCCGACCAGGACTTTAGCCATTACTCCCCTACGTGCCAAAATGGAGAAACCTGAATTTTTCGCCGCTAACTTAGCTATTTGGAAAGCGGCGTCAGTGATAAAAGAATTAGCTAGCTTTAGAGCCTTAATTCTATCCATAATTTCCTCATATGAGGTCTCCGCCTGGAGCGAGTCTTCCAGCGCCTCAAAACAGAAAGCAGCTGCAATAGTTACAGAAATAATGCAGGCAATAGGTTGGAGAAGAAAACCTTGTTGAACAAAAATTTTCTTAAGTAAACCCTCTAACTTCTTATCCATAGGGTCTTTAAAAGCACAACTGTCTTCAATTGGTATGGTTGTGCGTTTAGCAAGTGTAGAAATAGCCCCCTCCACCTTAGGGACCGTCTGCCACGAGTCCCGCACAGGGTCAGGTATGGGGAACATTTTCTTAAAAACAGGAGGGGGAGCAAAGGGAACACCTGGTCTATCCCACTCCCTAGTAACGATATCCGCAATCCTCTTAGGGACCGGAAACGTATCTGTGTAAACAGGGACCTCTAGGTACTTGTCCATTTTACACAATTTCTCTGGGATCACCAAAGGGTCGCAGTCATCCAGAGTAGCTAATACCTCCCTAAGCAAAACGCGGAGGTGTTCTAGTTTAAATTTAAAAGCCAATGTATCTGAATCTGTCTGAGGAGGAATCAGAGACTTCTCCCTCAGACATCAAATCCCTCGCTCCCACTTCAGAGCGTTGTGAGGGTATATCGGATACGGCTACCAAAGCGTCAGAATGCTCATAATCTGTTCTTAAAACGGAGCTATCACGCTTTGCGGGTAACACGGGCAATTTAGATAAGAAGGCTGTAAGAGAATTATCCATGACTGCCGCTAAGTCTTGTAATGTAAAGGGGTTAGACGCACTAGAGGTACTAGGCGTCGCTTGCGCGGGCGTAACTGGTTGTGACACTTGGGGAGGGGCAGACGGGCTACCCTCGTTACCTTCAGTCTGATTATCATCTTGGGCCACATTCTTAAGTGCAACAATATGATCTTTAAAGTGTATAGACATATCAGAACAAGTGGGACACATTCTTAGAGGGGGTTCCACCATGGCTTCTAAACACATTGAACAAGGATTTTCCTTAGTGTCAGACATGTTTAATAGACTAGTAATATATACAAGCAGGCTTGGAAATTACTTTAATCAAATAAAAAACACAATTTGAAAAAAACGTTACTGTGCCTTTAAGAGATAAAAAGAGCACACAATTTTACAAAACAGTGAAAAATGCAGCAATTCTCCTGAAATTTTCACAGTATGTACCTAAAGCCTTAATAAGATTGCACCACAAGTTTCAAAACGATTAACCCCTTAATGCCCAAACCGGAGCAGCCTAAAGCCAACACCGGGTTAAAAATAGTACAGCACCTTGCCATAGCCTTGCTGTGGCCCTACCTGCCCTTAGGGATCAGATTTGGGGGAATATAACTTCTATAAGGCCCTCAAACAGCAGCAGGACCCTCCATGTGAAGCAGCATGAACTTCTCTGCAATTCTAACTGCGCATCTGAGGCGCGAAATTAGGCCCCTCCCACTCTACTCCGAAGCTGTGATGCCTAGTAAATCACTCTTAAGTGACTAAAAAACAGAATTTATGCTTACCTGATAAATTACTTTCTCCAACGGTGTGTCCGGTCCACGGCGTCATCCTTACTTGTGGGAACATCTCTTCCCCAACAGGAAATGGCAAAGAGTCCCAGCAAAGCTGGCCATATAGTCCCTCCTAGGCTCCGCCCACCCCAGTCATTCGACCGACGGACAGGAGGAAAAAATAGGAGAAACCATAGGGTGCCGTGGTGACTGTAGTTAGAGAAAATAATTCATCAACCTGATTAAAAAAACCAGGGCGGGCCGTGGACCGGACACACCGTTGGAGAAAGTAATTTATCAGGTAAGCATAAATTCTGTTTTCTCCAACACTGGTGTGTCCGGTCCACGGCGTCATCCTTACTTGTGGGAACCAATACCAAAGCTTTAGGACACGGATGAAGGGAGGGAGCAAATCAGGTTACCTATACAGAAGGCACCACGGCTTGCAAAACCTTTCTCCCAAAAATAGCCTCTGAAGAAGCAAAAGTATCAAATTTTTAAAATTTGGCAAAAGTGTGCAGTGAAGACCAAGTCGCTGCCTTACATATCTGATCAACAGAAGCCTCGTTCTTGAAGGCCCATGTGGAAGCCACAGCCCTAGTGGAGTGAGCTGTGATTCTTTCAGGAGGCTGCCGTCCGGCAGTCTCATAAGCCAATCGGATGATGCTTTTAAGCCAAAAAGAAAGGGAGGTAGAAGTCGCTTTTTGACCTCTCCTTTTACCAGTATAGACAACAAACAGAGAAGAAGTTTGTCTGAAGTCCTTTGTAGCTTCTAAATAGAATTTTAGAGCTCGAACTACGTCTAAATTGTGTAACAAACGTTCCTTCTTTGAAACTGGATTCGGACACAAAGAAGGTACAACTATCTCCTGGTTAATATTTTTGTTAGAAACAACCTTTGGAAGAAAACCAGGCTTAGTACGCAAAACAACCTTATCTGCATGGAACACCAGATAGGGCGGAGAACACTGTAGAGCAGATAGCTCAGAAACTCTTCTAGCAGAAGAAATAGCAACCAAAAACAAAACTTTCCAAGATAATAACTTAATATCTATGGAATGTAAAGGTTCAAACGGAACCCCTTGAAGAACTGAAAGAACAAGATTTAAACTCCAGGGAGGAGTCAAAGGTCTGTAAACAGGCTTGATTCTAACCAGAGCCTGAACAAATGCCTGAACATCTGGCACAGCTGCCAGTCGTTTGTGTAATAAGACAGATAGAGCAGAAATCTGTCCCTTTAGAGAACTCGCTGATAATCCTTTATCCAAACCTTCTTGTAGAAAGGAAAGGATCCTAGGGATTTTGATCTTATTCCATAAGAATCCCTTGGATTCACACCAGCAGATATATCTTTTCCATATTTTATGGTAAATTTTTCTAGTTACCGGTTTTCTGGCTTGAACTAGAGTATCTATTACCGAATCTGAAAACCCACGCTTTGATAGAATCAAGCGTTCAATTTCCAAGCCGTCAGCTGGAGGGAGACCAGATTTGGATGTTCGAATGGACCCTGTACCAGAAGGTCCTGTCTCAAAGGTAGCTTCCATGGTGGAACCGATTACATATTCACCAGATCTGCATACCAAGTCCTGCGTGGCCACGCAGGAGCTATCAAGATCACCGAGGCCCTCTCCTGCTTGATCCTGGCTACCAACCTGGGAATGAGAGGAAACGGTGGAAACACATAGGCTATGTTGAAGGTCCAAGGCGCTACTAGTGCATCCACTAGCGTCGCCTTGGGATCCCTGGATCTGGACCCGTAGCAAGGAACCTTGAAGTTCTGACGAGACGCCATCAGATCCATGTCTGGAATGCCCCACAATTGAGTCAATTGGGCAAAGATCTCCGGGTGGAGTTCCCACTCCCCCGGGTGGAATGTCTGACGACTCAGATAATCCGCTTCCCAGTTTTCCACACCTGGGATGTAGATCGCAGATAGGTGGCAGGAGTGCTCCTCCGCCCATTCTATAATTTTGGTCACTTCTTTCATCGCCAGGTAACTCCTTGTTCCCCCCTGATGATTGATATAAGCAACAGTCGTCATGTTGTCTGATTGGAATCTTATGAATTTGGCCTTTGCTAGTTGAGGCCAAGCCCTGAGAGCATTGAATATCGCTCTCAGTTCCAGAATGTTTATCGGGAGCAGAGACTCTTCCCGAGACCATAGTCCCTGAGCTTTCAGGGATTCCCAGACCGCACCCCAGCCCAGTAGCCTGGCGTCGGTCGTGACGATGACCCACTCTGGTCTGCGGAAGCTCATTCCCTGGGACAGGTGGTCCAGGGTTAGCCACCAAAGGAGTGAGTCTCTGGTCTTCTGATCTACTTGAATCACTGGAGACAAGTCTGTATAGTCCCCATTCCACTGTTTCAGCATGCACAGTTGTAATGGTCTTAGATGAATTTGTGCAAAAGGAACTATGTCCATTGCTGCAACCATCAACCCTACTACTTCCATGCACTGAGCTACGGAAGGACGAGGAATAGAATGAAGAACTTGACAAGCATTTAGAAGTTTTGACTTTCTGACCTCTGTCAGGAAAATCCTCATTTCTAAAGAATCTATTATTGTTCCCAAGAAGGGAACACTTGTCGACGGAGACAGGGAACTTTTTTCTATGTTCACCTTCCATCCGTGAGATCTGAGAAAGGCCAGAACGATGTCTGTATGAGCCTTTGCCCTTGAAAGAGACGACGCTTGTATTAGAATGTCGTCCAAGTACGGTACTACTACGATGCCCCTCGGTCTTAGAACCGCTAGAAGGGATCCGAGCACCTTGGTGAAAATCCTTGGAGCAGTGGCTAACCCGAATGGGAGGGCCACAAACTGGTAATGTTTGTCCAGAAAGGCGAACCTTAGGAACTGATGATGTTCTTTGTGGATACGAATATATAGATACGCATCCTTTAGATCCACGGTAGTCATAAATTGACCTTCCTGGATTGTGGGTAGAATCGTTCGAATGGTTTCCATTTTGAACGATGGTACTCTGAGAAATTTGTTTAGGATCTTTAAATCCAGAATTGATCTGAAAGTTCCCTCTTTTTTGGGAACTACAAACAGATTTGAGTAAAACCCCTTTCCTTGTTCCGCCGTTGGAACTGGGTGTATCACTCCCATCTTTAACAGGTCTTCTACACAATGTAAGAATGCCTGTCTCTTTATTTGGTTTGAGGATAAGTGAGGCATGTGGAACCTTCCCCTTGGGGGTAGTTCCTTGAATTCCAGAAGATAACCCTGAGAAACTATTTCTAGTGTCCAGGGATCCTGAACATCTCTTGCCCAAGCCTGAGCAAAGAGAGAGAGTCTGCCCCCTACTAGATCCGGTCCCGGATCGGGGGCTACTCCTTCATGCTGTTTTGTTAGCAGCAGCAGGCTTCTTGGCCTGCTTACCCTTGTTCCAGCCTTGCATAGGTTTCCAGGCTGGTTTGGTTTGAGAAGCGTTACCCTCTTGTTTAGAGGATGCTGAGTTAGAAGCCGGTCCGTTCCTGAAATTGCGAAAGGAACGCAAATTAGACTTATTCTTGGCTTTGAAAGGCCTATCTTGTGGGAGGGCGTGGCCCTTTCCACCAGTGATGTCCGAAATAATCTCCTTCAATTCTGGCCCAAAGAGAGTCTTACCCTTGAAGGGGATATTAAGCAATTTTGTCTTGGAAGATACATCCGCTGACCAAGACTTTAGCCAAAGCGCTCTGCGCGCCACAATTGCAAACCCAGAATTTTTCGCCGCTAATCTAGCTAGTTGCAAAGCAGCATCTAAAATAAAAGAGTTAGCCAACTTGAGTGCGTGAACTCTGTCCAGAACCTCCTCATACGGAGTCTCTCTACTGAGCGACTTTTCTAGTTCCTCGAACCAGAACCACGCTGCTGTAGTGACAGGAACAATGCATGAAATGGGTTGCAGGAGGTAACCTTGCTGTACAAAAATCTTCTTAAGCAAACCCTCCAATTTTTTAGGATCTTTGAAAGCACAATTATCCTCGATAGGAATAGTAGTGCGCTTGTTTAAAGTAGAAACTGCCCCCTCGACCTTAGGGACTGTCTGCCATAAGTCCTTTCTGGGGTCGACCATAGGAAATAATTTCTTAAATATAGGAGGGGGAACAAAAGGTATGCCGGGCTTCTCCCACTCCTTATTCACTATGTCCGCCACCCGCTTGGGTATAGGAAAAGCGTCAGGGTGCACCGGAACCTCTAGGAACTTGTCCATCTTGCATAATTTTTCTGGGATGACCAGGTTGTCACAATCATCCAGAGTAGATAACACCTCCTTAAGCAGTGCGCGGAGATGCTCTAATTTAAATTTAAATGTCACAACATCAGGTTCAGCTTGTTGAGGAATTTTTCCTGAATCTGAAATTTCCCCATCTGACAAAACCTCCCTCATTGCCCCTTCAGATTGGTGTGAGGGTATGACAGAATCATTATCATCAGCGCCCTCTTGCTCTTCAGTGTTTAAAACAGAGCAATCGCGCTTTCTCTGATATGTAGGCATTTTGGATAAAATATTTGTTATGGAGTTATCCATTACAGCCGTTAATTGTTGCATAGTAATAAGCATTGGCGCGCTAGAAGTACTAGGGGCCTCCTGCGTGGGCAAAACTGGCGTAGACACAGAAGGAGATGATGTAGAATTATATCTACTCCCTTCATCTGATGAATCATCTTGGGCAACCTTACTATCTGTGGCAGTACTGTCCTTACTTTGTTTGGACGCTATGGCACAATTATCACACAATTTTGAAGGGGGGCACACATTGATCTTCAAACATATAGAACATAGCTTATCTGAAGGTGCAGACATGTTAAACAGGCTTAAACTTGTCAAAAAAGTACAAAAAAACGTTTAAAATAAGACCGTTACTGTCTCTTTAAATTTTAAACAGTGCACACTTTTATACTGAATATGTGAAAAAGTATGAAGGAATTGTTCAAAATTTACCAAATTTTCACCACAGTGTCTTAAAGCATTCAAAGTACACCAAATTTTAGAGCTTTAACCCTTAAATTAAAGAAACCGGAGTTGATTAAAGTTTTAACCCCTCTACAGTCCCAGCTACAGCCTTTGCTGCGACTTTACCAAACCCAGGGGGGAATACGATACCAAATGAAGCCTTCTAGGAACTTTCCCAACTCCTTTCAGATCCTCACACATGCATCTGCATTTCTTGCTCTCAAAAGAAACTGCGCAGTAATGGCGCGAAAATGAGGCTCAGCCTACAACAGGGAAGGCCCTTCCTGACTGAAAAGGTGTCTAACACAGTGCCTGACGTTAAAAAACGTTCCCCCAAGTTCATAAGTGTGAATTACAAACATAAACATGTATAAAATGCCCAAATAAAGCAATCGATTTTGCCCATAAAAGTGTCTACCAGTTTTATAGCCCATATTAAGCCCTTTATTCTGTTTGAGACTAAGAAAATGGCTTACCGGTCCCCATGAGGGGAAATGACAGCCTTCCAGCATTACACAGTCTTGTTAGAAATATGGCTAGTCATACTTAAGCAGAAAAGTCTGCTAACTGTTTCCCCCAACTGAAGTTACTTCATCTCAACAGTCCTATGTGGAAACAGCAATCGATTTTAGTTACTGTCTGCTAAAATCATCTTCCTCACACAAACAGAACTCTTCATCTCTTTCTGTTTCAGAGTAAATAGTACATACCAGCACTATTTTAAAATAATAAAATCTTGATAGTAGAATAAAAAACTACAACTAAACACCACATACTCTTAACCATCTCCGTGGAGATGTTGCCTGTGCAACGGCAAAGAGAATGACTGGGGAGGGCGGAGCCTAGGAGGGACTATATGGCCAGCTTTGCTGGGACTCTTTGCCATTTCCTGTTGGGGAAGAGATGTTCCCACAAGTAAGGATGACGCCGTGGACCGGACACACCAATGTTGGAGAAACCAGCCACGTGGGAATAACCCCAGAAAGAACCCCAAAAGGACTTTCAAAGTGTCTACATAAACAATTGATTGCCCTGAATCAGTGTCAACCAGCATAATTAGCCCTGTTATGTAAGCATTCAATTCCTTACTAAGTCTGGGAACATAGCTTACCCTCCCCTCATGGGGATATTGTCAGTCTCTTCTAGCATTATCTCAGTCTTGTCTAGAAATAAATGACTGAACATACCTCATTGCAGATTACCCTGCAAACCGTTCCCCCCAACTGAAGTTTTCTGGTACTCCTCAGTCCTGTGTGGGAACAGCAGTGGATTTTAGTTACAACATGCTAAAATCATTTTCCTCTCAGCAGAAATCTTCATCACTTTTCTGCTAGAGAGTAAATAGTACAAACCGGTACCATTTAAAATAACAAACTTTTGATTGAAGATAATAAAAACTACAATTCTAACACCACATTCACTTTACCCTCCCGTAGAGAGACCCTAGTGCTTAGAGCCGGCAAAGAGAATAACTGGGGGGTGGAGCTAGAGGGGGAGCTATATGGACAGCTTTGCTATGTGCTCTCTTTGCCACTTCCTGTAGGGAGTGAGAATATCCCACAAGTAAAGGATGAATCCATGGACTGGATACACCTTGCAAGAGAAAAACTTTTTATACTCAAAAATGCCATCCATTTTTGAATTATTAAATGTATTTACCTGTAAATCACAAATTAAAAAAGGATGACATAGAACGTAAACATTACTACATCATAGTAAACTAAATTACTGAGTTGTGGGTGTTCCACACACGGGAACAAGGTAGGCATAAGTATAGTTATGGATGTTCCATGAGCAAGGTCAGGGCAGGAGAAGGTGGAGTTGTCGGTGTTCTGAGTAATGAACCATGTCAGGGGGTGAGGTTAGGCAGTTGTTAGCCATGGTCTGTCTTAAAGGATAGAGGTGGGAGCAGTATTTTTTACCCTCTTCCTCAGCTCAATGGATGTTGCTCTATCTTTATAACGTCACTGACACAAATGTACTTAAAGATGCAGATATAGATATAATAGCTTATATTTGTTTAATGAGCGATCTATTCTATTTTCCCAGTGATTAAAGTCAGCATAATATCTATTTGACTCACCTAACACATATGAGTTCATGCTGATAACAGGCTCCAATGTCTGTGCTCAGGAAGAAGGTTCCCTTATTCACTCCAGTTACATCAATACCTGATATCTCTCAGTGATCTGGCCGTGTCTGTAAAAAGTATATTAAATGGTTTAGACAGATAATAATAATGCTTCTGATTAACTGTACGTATGGTATAACTAAAGGCACACATAACAATTCATGTGATACAGATCAGCTGATTAGGTTATTACATATGTGCTATTGATTCAGCACAAGCATTTAGTACAGTTAGCTCTGTGGGTGCTATAATTGCACTTTAAATATTAATCTTCCCAGATCTATACAACATAATGGTAGAAAATCAATTTAAATGGGGCCATGTCACAACTTTATAAATATATTATAATCTTTGTTTTCTATCATTTATATGAAACAATATTTTCTCCTGAATGAAATGCTTAAAATCAGTTGTTTAAATAGAAGTTAAATCGGATACAGCAGTATTGGTATTGTACTTCCTACTAATTCTCACTGTCAGACATTTTGTCATGTGCTCCACCCCCAGTCCTTTAACTTCTCTTGGTCAATACTGAGTTGTCTTAAGTCATACTGCAAGATAGGCACCAAAATGTTCATTTCAATTGTTATCTTGGACAGAGTTAAGAAAAGAAAGATTATTTTGTTTACAAGGAGTGATAATATAATGAGATATGCATGCATAATAAAAATAAAATGCAAGTCATAGTAATTTTTTTTCTGATAAATGTTGTTCTGCACCTGTACCATGTGACAGCTATCAGACAATAACAGACACAAATTTTTATATAATGTGAACTCCTGCATATGCTAAGTAGGAGCCAGTGCCTCATAACAGGTAATTTAAAAGGCTGTGTACAATTTAATAATGAAAATAAATTACAAACAGTAAACAGTTATTTTTTTTAATTAAATTGTTTTTTATTGAATTTTTCAAAAATGAACACAACATGAATAACATTAGCACATAGCATTTCTGGAATAAAGTAAAATATAAATACAAATTAGTCACTGTTGATAACATAAATTAGACGCAATATAATCAGCGTAGCCGTGTGACCGTAAAGAAATGAAGGATATTTCTAAAGAGGGTGAAAAGTAGAAGAGGAAATAAGTTAAAGAAGGGGAGGAGGGGGAGATGAGAAGGTTTTGTGTCAAAGGTACTTGTTAGACATCATATTTATATGGGACCAGAAAACAACAAAATAACCTAAGATAAAATCAGCTTTACCTTGAAAGCAGTAGTGGAGTTTTTCCAACGAGAGAACATGATCACTTCCTTTAGCCACATTTGTAAGGTGGGTGTTGTCGCTTTTTTCCAAAATCTAGGTATTAAATCTCTTGGCGCAATTTATCATACATTGTAACAATTTCCTATGATACAGACAGGGGATTTGGGGGAGGTCAATGAGGAGTATAATGGAAGGGCAAAGTCCGAGTGTTGTGCCTAATATTGAGTTAATGTGTAAGGTGAGGTTTTCCCAAAATGTTTTTATCTGAGGGCAATGCCACCAGATATGGGAGAGTGCCTATTTCACCACAATGTCTCCAACACAGTGAGGAGGCACCAGTGAAGATACTGTGGAGTCGGCGGGGTGTGAAGTACCATCTTGATAGGATTTTGTAGTTAAGTTCTACAATGATTGGGGAGATGGATGCTTTCTTAATCAATTTAAAGAATTTGCTTTATTGTTCTTCTGTAAACGTTTCTTGCAGTTCATTTTCCCACTTAGTTATGTATAGGGGTTTTATGTGTTGGGAAGCAGCCTCTAAGCAAATTTAGCTTATGTGGATTAATTTGGATTGCATGATGAATTTGAAGATATACAAACCATTTGGGAAAAGGTGTTCCTATATGTTGTAAGTCATTTTGCATTCTGAAATGTCTGTCTTTGAACAGTGAAGATATTGATAGTTGTTGTAAATGATCGGATATGGAGATTGTTTGTGTCAATTCGGGCTGGAGGAACAATGGGTGTCCCTAGAGTGGGGTGAGAGGGGATATTTGGCTTGAGATTATGTGATTTAATTGGATGGTTTTGTCCCATGTTTTAAGTGTGCTTGCTACATAGTAGTTGGTGGTGCATGTTGTTGGTCTGTATCTTTTAGGGATCCAACACATCTCGCCCAAAGAAGGAAGATTGGGGAGCGCTGCTTCTAGTTGGACCCATGGCTTAATATGGCAGCAATACGTGCTAGTTGGGGAGCCCTAAAGTAGTCAGGTTGGGAATTCCTAGGCCGCCAAATTGAATAGCTCTGTTTTGTCTGGTGTAATATTGATGCCTAGATAGCGTATAGAGTTGGAGATTGAGAATAGGGTGTTTGAAGTTATATATGTGGTTTTGTTTGTCGTCAGGTTAATGGGTACTAGGGATGTTTTGTCCATGTTGATGGAAAAGTTAGAGATCACTTTATATGTATCAAGTTCTTTTAGTTTAGTGGGGATGGATGTGATTGGGGAGCCTATGTTGAAGATGATGTCATCTGCATACAGTAGGCATTTTTGTTCTATGGTGCCAAATTTCAGTCCGTTGATGTTTGGATTACATCGGATATGTGTAGCAAAAGTCTCAACTGTAAGGGGAAATAGGAGGGGTGATAGGGGGCAACCCTGTCGGGTACCATTTTTAATGGAAAATTTGTCCGCAGTTGAGTCATTAACGTGGATTACAGCAGTAGGGTTAGTGTATAGAGCCTTTATTCTTGTAATTAATTTGGTAGAGAACCCAAATTTCAACAAGGTGGACTACGTGAACTCCCAGTCCACCCTGTTGAATGCCTTCCCAGCAACCGTACAGAGCAAAATAATTAAGGTTTTCCTATTATTGGAGTAATATAGAGTTTGAAGTACACAAATCGAATCGTCTTTGGCTTCTCTGCCGGGGATAAAGCCCACCTGGTGAGTATGGATCAGGTATGGCAGGACTTTATACGAGTGGCTAGAATCTTAGCATAAAGTTTTACATCTATGTTCAATAGGGATATTGGCCTATAGTTACCTACTTGATCAGGGCATTTGCCTGGTTTTGGGAATAACCGATATGGTAGCCTCCAAGAGGTGTTGGGAGAGATTACCAGTCTGGTCTATCGATTGGAATAGAGTAAAGAGTTGTGGGCTTAATTGTGTTTTAAGTAGATGGTAGAATTTGGGGGTGAAGCCATCTGGGCCTGGGGCTTTCCCGGGTGGGAGGGATTTTATAGCCGTTAGAATTTTTTGTATATGGAATGGTTGGTCTAAGGTGGAAAAGTCTTCTGCTGTAAGGGATGGGAGGTTAATATGGGCTAGATAATCTGTAATAAGATTTGTTTTAGAATTGGGATTGCACGATTCTAAATTGTATATGATGTGTAGTATTTTGTAAAGTCCTGTAGTATGGCTCTACTATCGAAAGAGGTACGTCCTGTATGTCTTTTAATGTTTTTAATAAATGTTTTGTATTTCTTTTTTTTGAGGGATCTAGCTAGCATTGGACCCATTGTATTTCTTTCAAAAAAAAACTTTGCTTTCATTGTGAGGGAGCGCAAATGCACATTTTTAATTATATAATCATTTAAAGTGTCTCTGTCCCGCTGTTGAGGGGAAGTCGGATTAAGTTTATGTGCCAGTTCGGATTGCATAAATTTAGAGGTGAGAGTATTATATTGTGCAGTTCTTTGCTGACGTTGTCTCTTCATGTGTTTGATGAGTTCCCCCCATATAAAGCATTTGTATGCTTCCCAATTGTTGGAGTTAAAAGTGTCTAGGGGATTATTAATAGAAAATAATTCAACTGTTCTCTCCTTGATGTCTGTAAGGATGAGTGGGTCTGAAAATATAAGATCATTGAGCCTTCAGCTTGGACGGTTAAGTGGTATAGAGGAACAAGTGAAAGTGTTAATCACTGTGCTGTGGTTTGACCATACCGTATGTGTTATCTTAGAATCTTTTAAGTTAGATAGTGTGGTTCGGTCGCAAACTATGTAGTCAAGTCGGGAGTAGGAGTTTTGTGGATGTGAGAAGAAGATGTAGTCCCAAGAAGTGGGATGCGTAATCTGCCAGGTGTCATATAGTGGAAGGGTTTGGAGAGCATGCCAGTTAGCCTTTGTTCATCTATTTCCCATATAAGATTGCCCTGTGGATGTATCTATTGCTGGGTTGAGTGGAAAGTTAAAAAAAAGTCTCCTCCTATAATAGTGAGGCCTTTAGCATTATCTATTAGTTGGTTAAGTGCCTTATGAAAAAATGTGGGTGTGAGTCGGTTGGGGGCATATATATTAGCTATTGTGAGGGGTCTACCATATAGTAAGCCCAAAATTATTAGAACTCTACCGTCAGTGTCAGAATATTTATTTAGTAGTTCAAAGGAGGTGCCTTTTCTGATAGAGATACCCACACCATTCTTTTTTATCTGGGCCTGAACTAAGAAAGTGCTGGTCATAGTAATATGTAGACAGTTTGGGTTCATTGGTTTTTCTAAAGTGTGTTTCTTGGGTTAAAAGGAGGTCAATTCACTTTTTATAGAAGTCATGGAAGGCAATTGACCTCTTTTCTGGAGATAAGAACCCTTTGACATTTTGCGTTGCTATTGTAAAAGTTTTAAGTGTTATGTGTTTACTCATTTATTTGCGTGTGTGGGGGTATTACTATGGGGATCAGATATGACCAGAGAGCAAAACTGGAATATGTGTGGTTCTATCAAAGCAGAAGTGTAGTATGTACCAGATATAGATTGAAGTTGGCTAAAGGGAAGGGAGGGGGAAGGGAATGAAGTGTTAGAATAAAGTTAAAGAAGGTGAGGAGAAAGAAGAAAATTAGGTTTAGTAGTCTACTTAACTGTAGAGAAGGGGGCTAGATACTGTATTTTGAAACTCACCACCGATGGATATGAATTATTGCATGGTAACAAAGGGTGGGGAAACAGGTTATAGTACATCAAGGAAGTTTAGTGACCTGGTTCAAGTACATTGAAAAATGGAAAAAAGGGGGACAAGGGTATTTATACTCAAATGAATGAATGTCATAGCATGAGACAAAAGATAAATAAAATACAAAAACCTCAGAAATCATGACATTTAAACGTTTTAAAGACTACAAACATGTGTCTGAGAGCACAATTGGAAACTGTATTGCAATGTCAAATCGACATTAATAACAACATGAACAATATTAAGCAACTCTGAATAATTAAACATACTTCATTATCATAGTAGGTAATAGTTATAAACGTTAAGAATGAAAGAACTCACAAACTCCTAGAGTCATAGATGGTGATTTATGTTAGAATGTCTTTCTGTTTAGTAGCAGAATTTCAGGTAACCTCTGATGCAGTGTGGGTTTTGGAAGCAAGTTTCTTCTTGCTGAGTTTACTAGCTACTTCTGACCAGGTGCTTCTTTGAGGTTTGGGATGAACTGCAACAACCGATTTGGAAGCTTGAGATGACATTTAGGAACATCTGGAGCTGGTATTCATTTTCCACTTTTGATAGTTTGGATGGATACAGGGAAGCCCCATCTATAGGGAACTTTCAAGGATCTTAGATGTGTAGTTAGGATGTTAAAGTCTCTTCTTCTCTGCAATGTTTTGATGGAGAGGTCTTGGAAGAATTGGATCTTTGCACCTAAGTATGTAAAGTTGTGCTGTTGTCTAGAAAAGTTCAGTATCTTTTCTCTATCCCTGACGCTCTGAAAGCACACCACAATATCTCTGGGAGGATGGTTTTCTGTAGGCTTAGGTTGAAGTGTGCGGTGAGCTCTTTCCAGAGGGATTTCCTGAATAACAACAGAGTTCGCTATTGCCAGAGATTGAAATATCTCTTGGAGGTAGTCATGAATTGCGTCGCCTGGCACCTTCTCAGGTATCCCTCTGATTCAAAGGTTGTTGCATCGAGTTCTGGTCTCTATGTCGTCTAACATTTGTTCTAGATCTATTCTTTCTGTAGAAGTATTTTTTGTGACATATCTGTCATGTCTTTAGCTATTTCTTCTCGTTCATCCTCCAGGGCTTCAACCCTATATCCTAGCTCATTAATGTCTCTCTTTAAGTCAGCACATTCTACGATTATGCATGATTTGACCTGTGAAATAAGAGCTTCCATCACTTTCGGAGTAACAGGGCCATCAGCATTTACTGGTGTAGGTTCTAGAAGGCTGGTTTGTGCAGCATTATCAGTGTTCTCTGTTAGAATGTCTTCTTCACAGTCTGTGGAAGCAGAGTATACAATTTTCTTTCTATCCATTTGTTTAAAGAATGTATTAACAGGATTGGGGCCTGTGTGTGGGTGCGGCTCTGTTTAGTTTATCCGCTTTAGAAGTTCTGCGATGTGCCATGATAAGTCTTAGTTGAGGCAGATGATTATCTGTAAGTTGCTTGTTGCCTATGGGGTTAGGGTTGTTCCCTGGGAGTGGGTATTAAAACCTACTTGTCTATTCAGATGTGTTTTCTTATTCAGTTTGTTCTGAGTTGTATCATATCACCATGACATTCAGCTATCTAGTACACATGGATGAGATATGTAGGTAGTCCGCACAAGATGTATCTGCTATTTGCATAAGTCTATGATCTGGATTGTGTCATGCAGCAATCTTTTTAGGGCTAGCGGTTGAGATGTAAAACTATTATTCAGGACTTACTGTTTGAAGCCGATATCTGAAGCTTGTCAGGCCATGTGTGCTGAGTCTCATTGAGATGATTGCTGCGTCACAGCAGTAAATCTTGAGGATCACGTCTAGTGTTACCCTTAACTCTCCTTAGGTAGAATGCATTAGAACAGGAGGTTATAGGAGCCGGAGAGGGCTCTGCCGTGGTCTCAGGGCATTTGGTGGTGTTCAGACAGATTGCCACATTTTGGATGTGGCCTAGTATTGAAACCAAATGCGGCGTGTATGAGTAGACCACAGCGGTGATTGGGTAGGTCTTGAAGGGTCACTAGGATTATGGCTGAGCTATCCCTGTACTTTCCCCAGTAACTGGTGCAATTTTTGGGGATGTGATGCTGGACAGTTGTGTGTTTCAAGCGGACCGCACTTGGAGCTTCAGAAAAGGGCAGCCATCACAGACGCCTGCACGCTCTGCCCCCCAGCAAACAATTATTTTATATAAAAAATAAAGCTAAAGGTGAAATTTCCCATACACTTTATACTATTTTATACACTGGTAAAACAAGTCATTAGAAACACAATTAAAGGGACAGCAAAGCCAAAATTAAACTTTTATGATTAGAATTTAAACAACTTTCCAATTTTCTTCTATTATCAAATCTGCTTTATTCCCTTGGGGAATTTTGTGGCAAAGCATATAATGCACTATTGTGTGCTAGCTGCTGATTAGTGGTCACACATACAAGCTTCTTGCCATTAGTTAACCTTATGTGCTCAGCTAGCTCCCAGTAGTGCACTGCTTCAATAAAGGATATCTAGAGAATGAAGAAAATATCATAATTGAAGTCAGTTGGGAAGTTGTTGAAAATTATATGTTGTATTTAAATGATGAAAAACATTTGATGTTTCTTGTTATTTTAAGGGAAAACCAAATTTACAGGACACTTCCCTTTAAGTCTGTGATCATGTGATATAAACAGCAGCAGCTGAAGGTGCAGAATACACTTACTAAGGTCTTTACTAACAACAAGAATCAGTCACAGATCAGTGGGATAAACATTCTGATGATAAACAGGTGCAGCTAATAGAAATAAGAAATGTATTATAAAATAACCTCATTAGAAATAAAATAATATGCAGATCACAAGATATTTATCATTAGATCAGTATATGTGATGAGACTGATACAACAGGGCCATAAGCTGAGTGATATTTATTACTGGAGCAAATAGCAGCTTCAGACTAATATTAAATAAAAATGGTTAATCTGGGCTCTACAGTTAGTTATAAACCTATAGGGAAATACAGGATTCTAATTGGCTGATACTTAAGAATCTATTGCTCATTGGATAACAGTAACAACCCCCACAAATGTAATATTGGACAGGCTTCCTCAAGCTTGAAAATATGGTTTGGTTCTGCTACAAACATTCATAATACAAAATGCTATAAATCATTATGTATTAAATTGGGATTTTTAAATTAAAGAACTTGTTCTTTGTTAAATGTTAAATTCAATAACACAGCATGAAAAATATAGAAAACAAATTAAATAAGTAAAGTTGTTTTTTTATTTAAACTCAGTTTCTTATATGAAGTGAAATATTTTATCTTTATCGTAACAAAATACAGAACAATATTTTCTCATCATTATATAAAACACAACAGTGTCAGGGTATCTGAATATTATATATATATATATATATATATATATATATATATATATATATATATATATATATATATATAATTTTCATATATATGGTTGCTAGGACCACATGATTAATTATATATGAGGCAATTTGCAACAGTTCTATTTCTATTCACTGTAAATCACAGTCCCCTGGTTTTGGCTGGGTGAGACACGCTTATCCTGATTAAAGATAACATTTAAGTTATTTCAAAGAGAAAACATCTGTTTCATTACCTTACTTACAGGAACCCCTGAGTGAATAAAGATGAAATGTCTGATTTTCTTTTAGGCCTAATGAGATTCGTAGGGAAAACCAGTTTTAGCTGGTTTTTATGACTGCATCACCTATGTTTAAATCATTTAAAGTCTCTGTGTAACATAAAGAAAATAAAGAATAAATAAATCTTGCAAAAGAAAAATCTTCATGTATTTAAAATAATCAAATGAATATATGAATATGAATATATATATATATATATATATATTCAGACAGCATATTAAATATGAATATAGAAATTTGGGAGATTGTCTAATTTTCTAATATTTGCTAAACTTGATAGGCGACTATTTTAGTCGGTCTAAAATGTTTAACTGTGTCAGAATAATAACCTCTGTATCTCTATTTTTCATACATATAATAACAAGATATCCTATGAATATGGGTCATAAACAAGATCCATGCATTCAAATATGCATTAGGAATATGAAATACATTGCATTCCTATTGAGATACAATACAATACCAGGATACTGAATGCTATTTTAAATGGATTTTAAGCTAATCATTAGCAGTATAAATTCTTTATTAATATGATTATTAAAAATATGCTTATGTCTGATATTGAAGTGATCAGAAAAAATAGCACTATATGATCCTATGAATATTAAACACATACGGCTAGATTACGAGTTTTGTCGGTTAAGCTGTGCATTGCTAACGCTCAGTTCCAGCTCACCGCTCACCTACAAACAACACTGGTATTACAGTTTTTTTTCAACCCGGCGTTAGCCTCTAAAAAGTGAGTGTTGAGCAAAATTTAGCTCCACATCTCACCTCAATACCAGCGCTGCTTACGGTAGCGGTGAGCTGGCTAAATGTGCTCGTGCACGATTTCCCCATAGGAAACAATGGGGCGGATTCGGCTGAAAAAAAACTAAGACCTGCAAAAAAGCAGCGTTCAGCTCCTAACGCAGCACCATTGTTTCCTATGGGGAAATACATTTTATGTCTGCACCTAACACCCTAACATGAACCCAGAGTCTAAACACCCCAATCTTACACTTATTAACCCCTAATCTGCTGACCCCGACATAGTCTCCACCTGCATAATATTATTAACCCCTAATCTTCCACTCCGGACATCGCCGCCACCTACATTATACTTATGAACCCCTAATCTGCTGCCCCAAACATCAACAAACCCTACATTTTATTTATTAACCCCTAATCTGCCCCCCCAACGTCGCCGCAACTATATTAAATTTATTAACCCCTAATCTACCGCCGCCAACGTTGCCGCCACTATAATAAAGTTATTAACCCCTAAACCTAAGTCTAACCCTAACCTAACACCCCCTAACTTAAATATAATTTAAATACATCTAAATAAATTTACTAGTATTAACTAAATTATTCCTATTTAAAACTATATACTTGCCTATAAAATAAACCCTAAGCTAGCTACACTATAACTAATAATTACATTGTAGCCATCTTAGGGTTTATTTTTATTTTACAGGCAACTTTGTATTTATTTTAACTAGGTAGAATAGTTATTAAATAGTTATTAACTGGGGCGTGTCCGGGCAGCGGCCATGTTAGGTTGTGGTAATCAGAGCTCCTCACTGAACTCCCACTATCCAGCCGTTTTTTGAGAAATATATACAATTTTGGGCGGAAAATATTCGTTCAATGAATAGAGGAAGAAAATCTGAAAAGACTGATACCCATAAAGCATTACTTATATCTGGTATCATGTCTTATATCATGAAAGTAAATTTTTGGGTTTCATTGCACCTTTAAGTGTGTAATATATTACAGTAAGTGATGTCCCCTGCAATGCAATTTGTTTTCAAATGTTGGCAAAATGGCAAGTAGTTGAAGTTACTAGTACTTGTTGATTTTACATTTGCGGCTTGACATTTTGACAACTTGGGGTTTTTTTTAACACTGACAGAGTTCGATGTTGACAACAACATCATCCGTCACATATGTACATGTCATGCTAAAATGACAGAGGGAGACAAAAAAGCTAGAGAGATAAAAAAACATAATTTATGTAAGAACTTACCTGATAAATTCATTTCTTTCATATTAGCAAGAGTCCATGAGCTAGTGACGTATGGGATATACATTCCTACCAGGAGGGGCAAAGTTTCCCAAACCTCAAAATGCCTATAAATACACCCCTCACCACACCCACAAATCAGTTTAACGAATAGCCAAGAAGTGGGGTGATAAGAAAAAAGTGCGAAAGCATATAAAATAAGGAATTGGAATAATTGTGCTTTATACAAAAAAATCATAACCACCACAAAAAGGGTGGGCCTCATGGACTCTTGCTAATATGAAAGAAATGAATTTATCAGGTAAGTTCTTACATAAATTATGTTTTCTTTCATGTAATTAGCAAGAGTCCATGAGCTAGTGACGTATGGGATAATGACTACCCAAGATGTGGATCTTTCCACGCAAGAGTCACTAGAGAGGGAGGGATAAAATAAAGACAGCCAATTCCTGCTGAAAATAATCCACACCCAAAATAAAGTTTAATGAAAACATAAGCAGAAGATTCAAACTGAAACCGCTGCCTGAAGTACTTTTCTACCAAAAACTGCTTCAGAAGAAGAAAACACATCAAAATGGTAGAATTTAGTAAAAGTATGCAAAGAGGACCAAGTTGCTGCTTTGCAAATTTGATCAACCGAAGCTTCATTCCTAAACGCCCAGGAAGTAGAAACTGACCTAGTAGAATGAGCTGTAATCCTTTGAGGCGGAATTTTACCCGACTCGACATAGGCATGATGAATTAAAGATTTCAACCAAGATGCCAAAGAAATGGCAGAAGCTTTCTGGCCTTTTCTAGAACCGGAAAAGATAACAAATAGACTAGAAGTCTTTCGGAAAGATTTAGTAGTTTCAACATAATATTTCAAAGCTCTAACAACATCCAAAGAATGCAACGATTTCTCCTTAGAATTCTTAGGATTAGGACATAATGAAGGAACCACAATTTCTCTACTAATGTTGTTGGAATTCACAACCTTAGGTAAAAATTCAAAAGAAGTTCGCAACACCGCCTTATCCTGATGAAAAATCAGAAAAGGAGACTCACAAGAAAGAGCAGATAATTCAGAGACTCTTCTGGCAGAAGAGATCGCCAAAAGGAACAAAACTTTCCAAGAAAGTAATTTAATGTCCAATGAATGCATGGGTTCAAAAGGAGGAGCTTGAAGAGCCCCCAGAACCAAATTCAAACTCCAAGGAGGAGAAATTGACTTAATGACAGGTTTTATACGAACCAAAGCTTGTACAAAACAATGAATATCAGGAAGATTTGCAATCTTTCTGTGAAAAAGAACAGAAAGAGCAGAGATTTGTCCTTTCAAGGAACTTGCGAACAAACCCTTATCTAAACCATCCTGAAGAAACTGTAAAATTCTCGGTATTCTAAAAGAATGCCAAGAAAAATGATGAGAAAGACACCAAGAAATATAAGTCTTCCAGACTCTATAATATATCTCTCTAGATACAGATTTACGAGCCTGTAACATAGTATTAATCACAGAGTCAGAGAAACCTCTTTGACCAAGAATCAAGCGTTCAATCTCCATACCTTTAAATTTAAGGATTTGAGATCCTGATGGAAAAAAGGACCTTGTGACAGAAGGTCTGGTCTTAACGGAAGAGTCCACGGTTGGCAAGAGGCCATCCGGACAAGATCCGCATACCAAAACCTGTGAGGCCATGCCGGAGCTACCAGCAGAACAAATGAGCATTCCTTCAGAATCTTGGAGATTACTCTTGGAAGAAGAACTAGAGGCGGAAAGATATAGGCAGGATGATACTTCCAAGGAAGAGATAATGCATCCACTGCCTCCGCCTGAGGATCCCGGGATCTGGACAGATACCTGGGAAGTTTCTGGTTTAGATGAGACGCCATCAGATCTATTTCTGGAAGTTCCCACATTTGAACAATCTGAAGAAATACCTCTGGGTGAAGAGACCATTCGCCCGGATGCAACGTTTGGCGACTGAGATAATCCGCTTCCCAATTGTCTATACCTGGGATATGAACCGCAGAGATTAGACAGGAGCTGGATTCCGCCCAAACCAGAATTCGAGATACTTCTTTCATAGCCAGAGGACTGTGAGTCCCTCCTTGATGATTGATGTATGCCACAGTTGTGACATTGTCTGTCTGAAAACAAATGAACGATTCTCTCTTCAGAAGAGGCCAAGACTGAAGAGCTCTGAAAATTGCACGGAGTTCCAAAATATTGATCGGTAATCTCACCTCCTGAGATTCCCAAACTCCTTGTGCCGTCAGAGATCCCCATACAGCTCCCCAAACTGTAAGACTTGCATCTGTTGAAATTACAGTCCAGGTCGGAAGAACAAAAGAAGCCCCCTGAATTAAACAATGGTGATCTGTCCACCACATCAGAGAGTGTCGTACAATCGGTTTTAAAGATATTAATTGAGATATCTTTGTGTAATCCCTGCACCATTGATTCAGCATACAGAGCTGAAGAGGTCGCATGTGAAAACGAGCAAAGGGGATCGCGTCCGATGCAGCAGTCATAAGACCTAGAATTTCCATGCATAAGGCTACCGAAGGGAATGATTGTGACTGAAGGTTTCGACAAGCTGAAATCAATTTTAGACGTCTCTTGTCTGTCAAAGACAGAGTCATGGACACTGAATCTATCTGGAAACCCAGAAAGGTTACCCTTGTCTGAGGAATCAACAAACTTTTTAGTGAATTGATCCTCCAACCATGATCTTGAAGAAACAACACAAGTCGATTCGTATGAGATTCTGCTAAATGTAAAGACTGAGCAAGTACCAAGATATCGTCCAAATAAGGAAATACCACAATACCCTGTTCTCTGATTACAGACAGAAGGGCACCGAGAACCTTTGTAAAAATTCTTGGAGCTGTAGCTAGGCCAAACGGCAGAGCCACAAACTGGTAATGCTTGTCCAGGAAAGAGAATCTCAGGAACTGATAGTGATCTGGATGAATCGGAATATGCAGATATGCATCCTGTAAATCTATTGTGGACATATAATGCCCTTGCTGAACAAAAGGCAAGATAGTCCTTACAGTTACCATTTTGAATGTTGGTATCCTTACATAACGATTCAATATTTTTAGATCCAGAACTGGTCTGAAGGAGTTCTCCTTCTTTGGTACAATGAAGAGATTCGAATAAAACCCCAGCCCCTGTTCCAGAACTGGAACTGGCATAATTACTCCAGCCAACTCTAGATCTGAAACACATTTCAGAAATGCTTGAGCTTTCACTGGATTTACTGGGACACAGGAAAGAAAAAATCTCTTTGCAGGAGGTCTTATCTTGAAACCAATTCTGTACCCTTCTGAAACGATGTTCTGAATCCAAAGATTGTGAACAGAATTGATCCAAATTTCTTTGAAAAAACGTAACCTGCCCCCTACCAGCTGAGCTGGAATGAGGGCCGCACCTTCATGTAGACTTAGAAGCTGGCTTTGCTTTTCTAGAAGGCTTGGATTTATTCCAGACTGGAGATGGTTTCCAAACTGAAACTGCTCCTGAGGAAGAAGGATCAGGCTTTTGTTCTTTGTTGAAACGAAAGGAACGAAAATGATTATTAGCCCTGTTTTTACCCTTAGATTTTTTATCCTGTGGTAAAAAAGTTCCTTTCCCACCAGTAACAGTTGAGATAATAGAATCCAACTGAGAACCAAATAATTTGTTACCCTGGAAAGAAAGGGAAAGTAGAGTTGATTTAGAAGACATATCAGCATTCCAAGTTTTAAGCCATAAAGCTCTTCTAGCTAAAATAGCTAGAGACATAAACCTGACATCAACTCTGATAATATCAAAAATGGCATCACAGATAAAATTATTAGCATGTTGAAGAAGAATAATAATATTATGAGAATCATGATCTGTTACTTGTTGCGCTAAAGTTTCCAACCAAAAAGTTGAAGCTGCAGCAACATCAGCCAATGATATAGCAGGTCTAAGAAGATTACCTGAACACAGATAAGCTTTTCTTAGAAAGGATTCAATTTTCCTATCTAAAGGATCCTTAAACTAAGTACCATCTGCCGTAGGAATAGTAGTACGTTTAGCAAGGGTAGAAATCGCCCCATCAACTTTAGGAATTTTGTCCCAAAATTCTAATCTGTCAGATGGCACAGGATATAATTGCTTAAAACGTTTAGAAGGAGTAAATGAATTACCCAAATTATTCCACTCTCTGGAAATTACTTCAGAAATAGCACCAGGAACAGGAAAAACTTCTGGAATAACCACAGGAGATTTAAAGACCTTATCTAAACGTTTAGATTTAGTATCAAGAGGACCAGAATCCTCAATTTCTAAAGCAATTAGTACTTCTTTAAATAAAGAACGAATAAATTCCATTTTAAATAAATATGAAGATTTATCAGCATCAACCTCTGAGACAGAATCCTCTGAACCAGAAGAGTCATTAGAATCAGAATGATGATGTTCATTTAAAAATTCATCTGTATAAAGAGAAGTTTTAAAAGATTTTTTATGTTTACTAGAAGGAGGAATAACAGACATAGCCTTCTTGATGGATTCAGAAACAAAATCTCTTATGTCATCAGGAACACTCTGAATATTAGATGTTGATGGAACAGCAACAGGTAATGTAACATTACTAAAGGAAATATTATCTGCATTAACAAGTTTGTCATGACAATTAATACAAACAACAGCCGGAGGAATAGCTACCAAAAGTTTACAGCAGATACACTTAGCTTTGGTAGTTTCAGCACCAGACAGCGATTTTCCTGAAGTATCTTCTGACTCAGATGCAACGTGAGACATCTTGCAATATGTAAGAGAAAAAACAACATATAAAGCAAAATTGATCAAATTCCTTAAATGACAGTTTCAGGAATGGGAAAAAATGCCAAGTAACAAGCTTCTAGCAACCAGAAGCAATGAAAAATGAGACTTAAATAATGTGGAGACAAAAGCGACGCCCATATTTTTTTAGCGCCAAATAAGACGCCCACATTATTTGGCGCCAAAAATGACGCCACATCCGGAACGCCGACATTTTTGGCGCAAAAGAACGTCAAAAAAATGACGCAACTTCCGGCGACACGTATGACGCCGGAAACAGAAATTATTTTTTGCGCCAAAAAAGTCCGCGCCAAGAATGACGCAATAAAATGAAGCATTTTCAGCCCCCGCGAGCCTAACAGCCCCCAGGAAAAAAGTCAAATTTTTTAAGGTAAGAAAAAATGATTGATTCAAATGCATTATCCCAAATATGAAACTGACTGTCTGAAAATAAGGAATGTTGAACATCCTGAGTCAAGGCAAATAAATGTTTGAATACATATATTTAGAACTTTATAAAAAAGTGCCCAACCATAGCTTAGAGTGTCACAGAAAATAAGACTTACTTACCCCAGGACACTCATCTACATATAGCAGATAGCCAAACCAGTACTGAAACGAGAATCAGCAGAGGTAATGGTATATATATAAGAGTATATCGTCGATCTGAAAAGGGAGGTAAGAGATGAATCTCTACGACCGATAACAGAGAACCTATGAAATAGACCCCGTAGAAGGAGATCATTGCATTCAAATAGGCAATACTCTCCTCACATCCCTCTGACATTCACTGCACGCTGAGAGGAAAACCGGGCTCCAACCTGCTGCGGAGCGCATATCAACGTAGAATCTAGCACAAACTTACTTCACCACCTCCATAGGAGGCAAAGTTTGTAAAACTGATTTGTGGGTGTGGTGAGGGGTGTATTTATAGGCATTTTGAGGTTTGGGAAACTTTGCCCCTCCTGGTTGGAATGTATATCCCATACGTCACTAGCTCATGGACTCTTGCTAATTACATGAAAGAAAAATAGGGATGCACCGAAATGAAAATTCTGGACCGAAACCAAAACCGAAAATTCAGGATGCCCTTTGCTGAAACCGAAACTGAATTTTTTTTTTTTTAAAAAATGGTTTTAAAATATTTTTTTTGACTTTTTTTCTACAATTTTATTTATAATATTAGAGATGAATTCATTTAATGAGTCAGAAATTAAAAACTACAAGCCAATAAAATAAATAACCACACTTTTATTGAAAGTGACACCAAAATTGGACAAAACAGAGGGCTGTGAATAGTAGGCGTTTCCAAAGATGCTGTCTGTTTCAACTAAACTTAGGGCCAGTGGCCACCATTGCAGATGTTAGTTACACAGAATATTCATTCTGCCCATGTATTTGCCCATAAACAACAGGGCCCAAAATCAATTTGCAAGTTATATCTGTGCCACTGGGATGTAGAAAAACATCTGTTTATTTTGTTTATTTATTTAGTAGTCCAATTGACATTTTACTTACAGACTCAGGCATTTCTGGGCCTGGCATAGTTATAACTACTATAGTATGATGTTTTATTAAACTTTTTAATTGCAAAATGTAGAGCTCTGATTCCCTGTGTACCTTGTAGAGAACTAAGGAGAATGTGCAGCTCTACATTTTGCAATTTAAAAAGATAAAACACAGTTATGCCCACTGCCCAGAATGTCTGCAAGAGGTGCAAAGGTCCCTCACAGTTCAGTCTATCAGTGCATGGATGAATGTAATGCACAGGGGAAAGCTCATTCATAGAATAGCCAGTCACCCCACATTTGATGTTTTGTCACTTTTTGTGTCATAAAAGATAAAAGCAGGACCCCCCTCACAGTTCAATCTATCACGTGGATGTAATGCACAGGCCAGGGAATCAAAGCTCAGAAGTAACAGTAGCCCCATTTGTGTGTCATAATGAGACACAAACTGGACTAATGTTAATTCTAAACTTTGATTCCCTGGCCTGTGCATTACATCCATAGACTGAACTGCAGTAAATATTTGCCGTTTATTTTAGTTACCACTTCTAGTCTAATACTACTTCTTACCAGTTCACGCACCCTCTGCTAAATGTGAGTGACACGTACAGACATGCGCACTTAGGCGATTGCCGATTAACTTCCCCTGTATGATAGATGTGCTGCACGAGGGCTCCAGAGATTTTTAACGGGTATGCTTGCCGCTACTGAGCAATAGTGAAAACATACTTTATTCCAAAAAATACATTTTTATTTTTTGGAATAAAGTGTGTTTTTCACTATTGCGCAGTACCGGATTTTTGCCAACGGACAAGCGGTTTGTCCTCCACTTTATGTAGCCTGCTCCACGTCACCCCTTTTTGGCTCAGACCTCCCTCCTCTCACACACGCCGGTGTTCTAAAGTTATGCGTCTACCCCGTAGGAATGTGTCACCGGAAGTGAGGAGGTATACACATTCCTACGGGGTAGACGCATAACTTTAGAACACCGGAACACCGCGCAAGGGCTACATACAGGTTAATGGGTATGGCTCCTGAGATGTAAATATCTTAATAATGGCTCAGACCTCCCTCCTCTTACACACGCCGGTACACCAGAGATGTTAATGGGGGCATTTTTACTCAACATCCACATGATTTGTGTTGACTCTGCTGAGGCTCAATTTTCGTCAGCTTTGCTCTCTTTCGGCCGAAATGGAATAGGGCCATTTTCGGCTGAAACTTTCGGTTGCCGAAATTTCGGTGCATCCCTAATAAAAAGCAAGCATCAGGGCACATTTTGGATTTTATGAACATACTGGAAAGCACGAATTGGACAAGACACACGCGGTTTGTAAAGCCTGTCACACAAAAATTAAATACCTAGGGAATACTACTAACTTGAGAAATCACGTTAGCCGTTTTCACTCTGAGATGCTAACACCTGCCGCCAGTGCCACTGCCAAGGAAATAACAAGACTAGCTGAAGCTCATCAGCCAAGAATTGATGCAATGCTGTCAACTTTGCCACCCAACTCTGAAAAAGGGAAGAGAATAACCAAAGCTGTGGCAACTTTCATAGCGAAGGACCTACGGCCTTACTCTGTTGTGGAAAACCTTGGGTTTCGCAACCTGTTGAAGACGCTAGAGCCACGTTATAAGATCCCGTTACGCAATCACTTTACAGAAAACGTTATACCTGCACTCTACCACGAAACAAAAGCTCAGGTAATTGCATCAATGAGCCAAGCCAGTCGAGTCGCAATAACGTGTGATTCATGGACTTCAGTCACGACGGAGTCTTATGTAACAGTAACTGCACATTACGTTAGCAAGGACTGGCAGATCTTGTCGCATGTGCTGCAAGCGAAAGCAGTTTATGAGTCTCACACGGGTTCTCATCTGGCGGAGCTACTGTCTTGTGTCGTGGAAGAATGGCAGCTGTCCGATAAATCTGTAGTGCTTGTGACCGACAATGCGTCGAACATGATTGTTGCTGCTCAAGTTGGAAAATTCCCTCATGTAAAATGCTTCGCCCATACACTGAATCTCGCATCCCAGCGGGCGCTGAAAGTGGCCACGCTCTCCAGGCTTTTAGGCAGAGTGCGACGAATATCAACATTTTCTCACCACAGAAAAACAGAAATGTCTTGGCCTGAAGAATCATAAGCTGATAACGGATGTGACAACAAGGTGGAACAGCTCATATGACATGGTCGAGAGGTTCTTAGAACAGCAACCTGCAATCTGTGCCACATTGTTGTCTCCAGAAGTCAGAAAAAGTGAGTCAGATCTCTGCACTCTCAACGAAACAGATGTGTCAAATGCAGAGGATGCTGTGAGTGCATTAAAGCCAATGAAAGATGCAACCACACTGATGTCAGAAGAGCGCAATCCAACTGTTTCTCTCATTGCCCCTCTAAATGCACAACTGCACCAGAACATGACAGACACCATGGGAGACACACCCATGATCCATGAGATCAAGAATGCCATCAAAACAGATCTCCTGAAGAGGTACAGCAGTGAGGCAGAGAAGAAGATACTTTATACAGCATCTGCCCTGGATCCTCGTTTTAAGGGACTGCCTTTTATTCTCACAGAGGAGGAGAGATTGGAGATATACAGAGGAGTGACTGAGGAGGCTGCATCCTTGGAGGTAATTTTAATTGCATCATGTTTCTTGAAAAATGTATAAATTGAAAACAAACCTAAAACATACCATCCATAACAACATAGGCTTAGCTAGCAGTAGCTTGCTTAGTAGCTAGTTTAATGAGTACAAGGTTTATTTATATAAGGCAGTTCGAAAACGCCACAGTCAGTCAACTTTCCTCCTCCTCCGTCCACTCCTAATAGATGTGAACTGTTGCATGCATTTATTTATGCATTACTGTCTCTCTGAGCACACACATAGCATTAGCTGGCTGGCTGCTAGAAGTAATAATGAATGCTATTTTTTCTATTCTTTTGTTCAAACACAGATTGAGTATACTAGTACAGTTACATCTAGGAGGACAAATGTGGATGAAGTGCCACTGCCTGAGGGAAAAGAAACTCTGGAAGAAGAATCACCCATTGAGGAGGATAACCCTTCTCCTCACAAAAGAAAGTCCACATCGCTGCTCATGACTTTGCTGGGCCAGTCTTTCACTGACACTGAAGGTACAATAGAACCCAAGACCCCCTATGCCAAGGCTGAAGAGGAAATAGAGAAATATTGTAAAGCCCCATCTCTGCCTCTCACTGAAGACCCTTTGAACTGGTGGCATGTACATGAGGTCATATTTCCCCTCCTCTCTCATTTGTCAAAGCGATACTTGTGTATCCCAGGTACAAGCGTGTCTGCAGAGCGGGTTTTCTCCACTGCAGGAGATGTGGTAACGGCAAAAAGAAGCACCCTCAAACCAGAGCATGTGGATCAACTAGTGTTCTTACAGAAAAACCTACATATTCCATAATTCGGAGTAGTGATTCAGGTTTATATTAATATTTAATGTTTTTTGGCACATCCAGAAAGTGCTGTGTGCCCCACTGCCCAGTGCAGTATTGTTAAGTTATTTTATATTTGTTAATGTTATAGCTTATAGCTTTTTGGAAAATGAAGGTTAAAACCTTGAGTAAATCTTTGTTGGATCACAAAATATACTAGTACACGACACGACCGACCATGTCACTGTCACAGTCACACACACACACACAAACAATACAAAAGAAACAACACACAACTGCACACCTCATGTGTGCGTCTCACCCTTCTTCACCATGATTCACTCTTTTTATGATGTGTGGTTTTTTTGGTATTGTTTGACTGTGTGTGACTGTGACTGTGTGTGTGTTGTGTAACAATATATTTGTGATCCAATAAAGATAATCAAAGTTAGTTAATCTAGTAGTTCAATGCTACTTGTTGTATAATGTCTATTACTACTTCTAGTGTTACTGTGATGTTTGCCAATCAGGAAGTGCTCTGTTTTGTAGATGTTGTGCTATTGTTTACAGCACACCCCTGTATTGTTTGCAATGCAGTGAGTGCATATTGCATAAGGGATTATTCACACTAAAAATTGTCTATTTTAAATAGACCCTTTAAGAAAGATATCATATGTTTTGTTTATGATCCCAAATGCCATCCCACTCCCAGGCAGATCTGTAGGGGTTAACCTAATATAACCAACCAGTTAACAATAACAATGTGTGTACTGTCTAACTGTCTTTAGGAGTGTGTGAGTGTGACTGTGAGTGAGTGCCAGTTTGAATGTTGTTTGTATGTATCTATGAGTGTGTGTGAGACTGAGTGCCTTAACTGCCTTTGAATGTTTTTGTTTGTATGTGTTTCTGTCTATGAGTGTGACTGTGGCTGACTGGCTGTGGTGCCTTTGAATGTTTTTGTTTGTGTGTGTCCCACTGTCTAGTGTCTGTCTAGTGTCTAACTGTTTATGAGTGTGCAGAGAGTGAGACCACTGAAACCAAACCACTATTATTAGGGGAAGGAAAAGCCTTGAGTAAACATTGAGTAAATCTTTATTGGATCACAAATATACTGTACAGACAGTACACAGCACACACACACACACACACACACAACAGCACAATACAAAAATAAAGCACACACACCTCAGGTGAGTGGCGTGCCACCCTTTCTTCACCATGATTTACTCCTTGATGTCTGTGGGCTTTTTTATGTATTGTTTGTTTGTGTGTGACTGTGACTGTGTCTGTTCAGTGACAGACTCAGTCACTGTTCAGTTGTGTGTAGTACTGCTTTAATAACAGTAACTAATAACTAACTAATTATATTTGTGATCCCATAAAGATAATATAATCATCAAGAAGAAACTGTAGTTATAGTAGTTCAGTTCAATGCTACTTGTTTTAAATGTCTCTAGTACTACTGTAACTGTGTAAACTAATTGTATATGTCACACGTGTGTGTTGTGTGCACACTCTGTGCTGTGTGTTGTGTTCCAGATTCACGTGATGTTCGTTTGCCACAAATTGACAGTCATGAAGGCACAGTGGAGTGCACCTGTAATTTTGTACCGCACATAAGGGATTTATGTTTTGTTTTCTGAGGAGGACAATTTTCACACAAATAAGAAATAAGGTATTATGGTGGTAACTTAAGCTTAACCTATCTATTTTGGTTTTAATTTAATGTCTATTATTATTATTATTATTATTAAGTAAGTAAAGACATTAAATTAAAACCAACATAGATAGGTTAGACATTTATTTGTTGTTCATGTTTGTTTACAAGTGTATAGTGTACTATATATAAAATATACATTTAAATATTTTCTTTTATTGAAGAAGTACACTGTGAGCACTGCACTTTTTACACTACGTACTCTGTAACTACAGTTTGATGCCATAATATTGTTTCCAAACCAATACAACAATTTCCATTTAGGATTTACTGTTCTATAAACTGTTGTCTGCTGTGTTCAGACTTTGCCACAGGAAGAGTGTCCTTTTTTGAGCTAATAAAATAAAAAAAGAGTTTATTTTAATATTTTGACTGCTTGAATTTTTTTTTCTGAAAAATGTAAAAAATGGGCAGAAATAGTGCAGTAATCGTGATGCATCGCGATGCATCGTAGAATCGAATCGTGAGACAAGTGAAGATGCGCAGCTCTAATGTTTTAACAACCGGGACTGTGAGTGGAGTCTGTTTTGATACGGAAGTTTAGATACACACCGGACCTCCAGACCGAGTGAGTTGCAAGTAAAGCTGCAGACTGTGCGCCCTGAGAGACCTACAAACTGTTCCCCAGTGCGCCTATCATACCTCATATGTTTGAGGTTTTAATGTGTGAGTGTGAATTTGTGTGATATTAAATAAAATTGTTTATAACATACATATTACACTTAGAGGGGTTGCGCCCTGTTTTCTTCTTTTTTCCATTTCTTGTAGTTTACACAATGAGTTATTTTCTCTACATTCTGTCTTAATCATGAAAGACATTTTTTGGGTTTAATGTCCCTTTAAACAATACAAGTGTTGCTAACAAAATAGCAGTGACAACCCTTTGTCTACTCAGTAACAAGTTCCAATTGACTTCTACAAATAAGGCAAACTATGTGGGCGGGTGGGTTTGGCCATTGGAAAACTAAGTGTTGATCTGTTGGGAAAGTGTATTCACTAGGCCTGTGTGTTAGATTAAAGCAACACCACACACGTCTCAAGAAAATAAATTGTTCTATATCCTTTTAAGCCAGGGCTGTCCTCTGCGCAAGTTACTGCGTGCCCCTCTGCGCTAGTTACTGCGCGCCCCTCTGCGCTAGTTACCATGCGCCTCTATATAAAGCAGAATTGATAACATGCACTTTGGGGACTTCTGGTAGGTTGGCAAATAAGAGCCCTAGAACTTGCCCTGTGCCACTGGACATTTGTGCTAAATATTATTATTTGTGTGTTTAACAGACAAAATGTATACGCAGCCCATAAATAACCTAAATACTGACCTGCGGCCCCTGTGAGTTAGGGCCCATCACTGCCCTGTGCTACTCCTGGCAAATCTGACCATAATGCAGCTAATCATTCCCATACATTCATATCTACACATATATTTATTTATAATATAACACTTTAGCTGTTGTCTGCTTTACAAATGAATAAACTACACCTGTGTGATGACGCGTGAGCTGCACATTATATGATACTCAGTGTCTAATACTGATTTATATAACGTTTTATCTTATTCCCCTGCCCTGTGTGTAGCTGCTGTAAATGACTAACTCATAAACATAACTTGTGCTACAGTTGTGCTTCTGTGTGTATTAACCCTTCACTGGCACAGAGCAGCACAGTGTGTATTAACCCCTTCACTAGCACAGAGAGCAGCACAGTGTGTATTAACCCTTCACTGGCACAGAGCAGCACAGTGTGTATTAACCCTTCACTGGCACAGAGAGCAGCACAGTGTGTATTAACCCTTCACTGGCACAGAGAGCAGCACAGTGTGTATTAACCCTTCACTGGCACAGAGAGCAGCACAGTGTGCATTAACCCTTCACAGGCACAGAGAGCAGCAGTGTGCATTAACCCTTCACTGGCACAGAGAGCACAGTGTGTATTAACCCTTCACTGGCACAGAGAGCTGCACAGTGTGTATTAACCCTTCACTGGCACAGAGAGCTGCACAGTGTGTATTAACCCTTCACTGGCACAGAGAGCAGCACAGTGTGTATTAACCCTTCACTGGCACAGAGAGCAGCACAGTGTGTATTAACCCTTCACTGGCACAGAGAGCAGCACAGTGTGTATTAACCCTTCACTAGCACAGAGAGCAGCACAGTGTGTATTAACCCTTCACTAGCACAGAGAGCAGCACAGTGTGTATTAACCCTTCACTGGCACAGAGAGCACAGTGTGTATTAACCCTTCACTGGCACAGAGAGCTGCAGTGTGTGTATTGACCCTTTACTAGTACAGAGAGCAGCACAGTGTGTATTAACCCTTCACTGGCACAGAGAGCAGCACAGTGTGTATTAACCCTTCACTAGCACAGAGAGCAGCACAGTGTGTATTAACCCTTCACTAGCACAGAGAGCAGCACAGTGTGTATTAACCCTTCACTGGAACAGAGAGCAGCAAAGTGTATATTAACCATTCACTAGCACAGAGAGCAGCACAGTGTGTATTAACCCTTCACTGGCACAGAGAGCTGCACAGTGTGTATTAACCCTTCACTAGCACAGAGAGTAGCACAGTGTGTATAAACCCTTCACTAGCACAGAGTGTATTAACCCTTCACTAGCACAGAGAGTAGCACAGTGTGTATAAACCCTTCACTAGCACAGAGTGTATTAACCCTTCACTAGCACAGAGAGCAGCACAGTGTGTATTAACCCTTCACTATCCCAGAAAGATGCACAGTGTGTATTAACCCTTCACTAGCCCAGAGAGATGTGTTGTGTATTAACCCTTCAATTGCACAGAGAGCAGCAAAGTGTGTATTAACCCTTCACTGGCACAGAGAGCTGCACAGTGTGTATTAACCCTTCACTGGCACAGAGAGCAGCAAAGTGTGTATTAACCCTTCACTGGCACAGAGAGCTGCACAGTGTGTATTAACCCTTCACTGGCACAGAGAGCTGCACAGTGTGTATTAACCCTTCACTAGCACAGAGAGCTGCACAGTGTATATTAACCCTTCACTAGCACAGAAAGCTGCACAGTGTGTATTAACCCTTCTCTGGCACAGAGAGCAGCACAGTGTGTATTAACCCTTCACTGGCACAGAGAGCAGCACAGTGTGCATTAACCCTTCACTGGCACAGAGAGCAGCACAGTGTGCATTAACCCTTCACTGGCACAGAGAGCAGCAGTGTGTATTAACCCTTCACTGGCACAGAGAGAAGCACAGTGTGTATTAACCATTCACTGGCACAGAGAGCTGCACAGTGTGTATTAACCCTTCACTAGCACAGAGAGCAGCACAGTGTGTATTAACCCTTCACTGGCACAGAGAGCAGCACAGTGTGTATGAACCCTTCACTGGCACAGAGAGCAGCACAGTGTGTATTAACCCTTCACTGGCACAGAGAGCAGCACAGTGTGTATTAACCCTTCACTGGCACAGAGAGCAGCACAGTGTGTATTAACCCTTCACTATCACAGAGAGCAGCACACAGTGTATTAACCCTTCACTGGCACAGAGAGCAGCACAGTGTGTATTAACCCTTCACTAGCACAGCGAGCAGCACACAGTGTATTAACCCTTCACTGGCACATAGAGCTGCACAGTGTGTATTAACCCTTCACTGGCACAGAGAGCAGCACAGTGTGTATTAACCCTTCACTAGCCCAGAGAGCAGCACAGTGTGTATTAACCCTTCACTAGCACAGAGAGTTACACAGTGTGTATTAACCCATCACTGGCACAGAGAGCTGCACAGTGTGTATTAACCCATCACTGGCACAGAGAGCTGCACAGTGTGTATTAACCCTTCACTGGCACAGAGAGCTGCAGTGTGTGTATTGACCCTTTACTAGTACAGAGAGCAGCACAGTGTGTATTAACCCTTCACTGGCACAGAGAGCAGCACAGTGTGTATTAACCCTTCACTAGCACAGAGAGCAGCACAGTGTGTATTAACCCTTCACTGGCACAGAGAGCAGCACAGTGTGTATTAACCCTTCACTAGCACAGAGAGCAGCACAGTGTGTATTAACCCTTCACTAGCACAGAGAGCAGCACAGTGTGCATTAACCCTTCACTAGCACAGAGAGCAGCACAGTGTGTATTAACCCTTCACTGGCACAGAGAGCAGCACAGTGTGTATTAACCCTTCACTAGCACAGAGAGCAGCACAGTGTGTATTAACCCTTCACTAGCACAGAGAGTAGCACAGTGTGTATAAACCCTTCACTAGCCCAGAAAGATGCACAGTGTGTATTAACCCTTCACTAGCCCAGAGAGATGCGTTGTGTATTAACCCTTCAATGGCACAGAGAGCAGCACAGTGTGTATTAACCCTTCACTGGCACAGAGAGCAGCACAGTGTGTATTAACCCTTCACTAGCCCAGAGAGATGCACAGTGTGTATTAACCCTTCACTAGCCCAGAGAGATGTAGTGTGTATTAACCCTTCAATGGCACAGAGAACAGCACAGTGTGTATTAACCCTTCACTGGCACAGAGAGCTGCAGTGTGTAATAACCCTTCACTGGCACAGAGAGCTGCACAGTGTGTATTAACTAGGGTTGCACAGATACCGATACTAGTATCGGTACCGATACCAAGTATTTGCATGAGTATTTGTACTCGTGCAAATGCACCGATACTTAAACCGATACCTCCACTTCCTACCCATATGCTATCTTGTGGTGTTTTTTTCAAACTGCATGTTCCCATTTCATTTTAAACTGGAGTGGAGACTAAACTAAAAATTGTTTACTACTGTTCTGCCAGTACAAATTGCTGTTATTTGTATTATTGTGGGAGAGATCACTGTACCTCGTTCAGACAAACCCCTGAAGTACTGGGCAGTTAATAAACAGATTTCCAGCTCTGGCTAAAATGCCCCAAAAATATCTTTCTGCCCCATGCAGTAGTGTGGAAAGTGAAAGACTGTTCAACTTACAGTCGAACCTCCATACAAATGTCAGATTGATGTTATATAACAGCCCTACACCCAATTGCATAACCCCATTAAATTTAATATTTTATTGTAATATTTTTTATTTATAAACATGTTCAGTGAACTTTGTGACAAATAAAACTGTTTTATTATTTCATAATGTCTTTTGAATTACAGTCCTTTAGAATTATAAATAAGGAATCTCAAATAATCTGTATTGTGCTTGGTAAACTGTCACATGATCTAAAAAAAAAGTATTTGAAAACAAGTATCGGTACTTGTACTCGGTCATAAAAAAATAGTATCGTGCAACCCTAGTATTAACCCTTAACTAGCACAGAGAGCTGCACAGTGTGTATTATCCCTTCAATGACACAGAGAGCTACACAGTCTGTATTAACCCCTTCCCTAGCACAGAGAGCTACACAGTGTGTTTTAACCCTTCACTGGCACAGAGAGCTACACAGTGTGTATTAACCCTTCACTAGCACAGAGAGCAGCACAGTGTGTATTAACCCCTTCACTAGCACAGAGAGCAGCACAGTGTGTATTAACCGTTCACTAGCACAAAGAGCAGCACAGTGTGTATTAACCCTTCACTAGCACAGAGAAGCACAGTGTGTATTAACCCTTCACTAGCACAGAGAGAAGCAGTGTGTATTAACCCTTCACTAGCACACAGAGCAGCACAGTGTATTAACCCTTCACTAGCACAAAAAGCAGCACATTGTGTATTAACCCTTCACTAGCACAGAGAGAAGCACAGTGTGTATTAACCCTTCACTAGCACAGATATCAGCACAGTGTGTATTAACCCTTCACTAGCACAGAGAGCAGCACAGTGTGTATTAACCTTTCACTAGCACAGAGAGCAGCACAGTATGTATTAACCCTTCACTAGCACAGAGAGCAGCACAGTATGTATTAACCCTTCACTAGCACACAGAGCAGCACAGTGTATTAACCCTTCACTAGCACAGAGAGCAGCACAGTATGTATTAACCCTTCACTAGCACAGAGAGCAGCACAGTGTGTATTAACCCTTCACTAGCACAGAGAGCAGCACAGTGTGTATTAACCCCTTCACTAGCACAGAGAGCAGCACAGTGTGCATTAACCATTCACTAGCACAGAGAGCTGCACAGTGTGTATTAACCCTTCACTAGCACAGAGAGCAGTAAAGTGCATTAACCCATCACCGGAACATAGAGCAGCACAGTTTGTATTAACCCCTTCACTAGCACAGGGAGTAACACATTGTGTATTAACCCATTTACAAGCACAGAAAGAACTACAATGTGTATTAATCCCATTTACTAGCAAGGAGCAGCAAAGTGTGTATTAACCCCTTCACTAGAATAGAGAGCAGTATAGTGTGTATTAACCCTTCACCAAGACAAACATCTACAGTGTTTATTAACCCTTCACTAGCACAGAGAGCTGCACACTGTAAGTTAAGCAGCACTTAATTCCCCATTGCCTGGCACAAGCAGATGAATAACAAGCATTAACATAACAACACTTATAACAATTATAAACTATTTATGAAGACCAGAAAGTGACTAAAACGTTTTATCACACAATACACACAGCCTGACTCACTTACCCAGCAGCAGCTGCACAGGAAGTAAATGGGAGGGGAACAAAGGAGAAGGGTCTAGCTGCAGACTGGAGCTCCACTCTATACAGGAAACATGTGACCTCCACTTAAAGTTTTTTTTTCTTTGCTTTTTTTTTTTAAATTAACTTTAATGTAACAAACAACCTATAGACAATCATTCTGGAAACGAAACATTTTGCAGCTTTCTTGTTCTTAATGTTCATTCACAGTGGTTTATGCTGATTGTCATTTATAAGGTAACCACTGTGACTGTCATTTATATGGTAACCACTGTGACTGTCATTTATAAAGTAACCACTGTGACTGTCATTTATATGGTAACCACTGTGACTGTCATTTATAAAGTAACCACTGTGACTGTCATTTATAAGGTAATCACTGTGACTGTCATTTATAAGGTAACCACTGTGATTGTCATTTATAATGTAACCACTGTGACTGTCATTTATAAAGTAACCACTGTGACTGTCACTTATAAGGTAATCACTGTGACTGTCATTTATAAAGTAACCACTGTGACTGTCACTTATAATGTAACCACTGTGACTGTCATTTATAAAGTAACCACTGTGACTGTCACTTATAAGGTAATCACTGTGACTGTCATTTATAAAGTAACCACTGTGACTGTCACTTATAAGGTAATCACTGTGACTGTCATTTATAATGTAATCACTGTGACTGTCATTTATAATGTAACCACTGTGACTGTCATTTATAAGGTAACCACTGTGATTGTCATTTATAATGTAACCACCGTGACTGTCATTTATAAGGTAATCACTGTGACTGTCATTTATAAAGTAGCCACTGTGACTGTCACTTATAAGGTAACCACTGTGACTGTCATTTATAATGTAACCACTGTGACTGTCATTTATAAAGTAACCACTGTGACTGTCATTTATAATGTAACCACTGTGACTGTCATTTATAAGGTAATCACTGTGACTGTCATTTATAAGGTAATCACTGTGAATGTAATTTATAAGGTAACCACTGTGACTGTTATTTATAAGGTAATCACTGTGATTGTCATTTATAAGGTAACCACTGTGACTGTCATTTATAATGTAACCACTGTGACTGTCATTTATAAGGTAACGACGGTGACTGACATTTATAAGGTAATCACTGTGATTGTCATTTATAAGGTAATCACTGTTACTGTCATTTATAAGGTAATCACTGTGAGTGTCATTTATAAGGTAACCACTGTGACAGTCATTTATATGGTAACCACTGTGACTGACATTTATAAGGTAACCACTGTGACTGTCATTTATAAGGTAACCACTGTGGCTGTCATTTATAAGGTAATCACTGTGACTGTCCTTTATAAGGTGATCACTGTGACTGACATTTATAAGGTAATCACTGTGACTGACATTTATAAGGTAATCACTGTGACTGACATGTATAAGGTAACCACTGTGAGTGTCATTTATAAGGTAACCACTGTGACTGACATTTATAAGGTAACCACTGTGACTGTCATTTATATGGTAACCACTGTGACTGTCATTTATAAGGTAATCACTGTGACTGACATTTATAAGGTAACCACTGTGACTGACATTTATAAGGTAGCCACTGCAAATGAACATTAACACAAGAAAGCTGCAAAATGTGCAAGGCTGAAGTTGTCTTCTTAATCCGTCAGCTTCTTATTCTGCAATTTGTAAAATAAAGATATCTACAGATATTTTTATTTTAAATAAAATACACTTTCCAAAAACCTAAACAAAATTACATTTTATAAAAAAAATTCATCTTATATTAAGGTGACCAGACGTCCCCGGGGACATAATTTTGCCGGGGACAGTCTCCTCAATTCGGGGACTGTCCCCGGCAAAATTATGTCCCCGAAATTGTCCCTGGCTCCTTTTTATTGTCCCCGACTCCTGAACTGCTGCTAAGCAGTGGGAGGAAGTGATTGTGATAACGTCACTTCCTCCCAGCGTACACAGGTGTCACAAGCAGCGCGTGCAAGTAGGAGGGAAGAGACGGAGAATTCCTGCACAGACCACAGACAGTACAACTCAGAGTAAGATAAGTACTTACTACATAATTCTATGTGCTTATCATTCACAGCACACACACACACTGTAATAGTGTTTTACTTGTACCACTAGCACATTACCTTGCTTAATGTGCAAGTGGTACAAGTATAAAGGAAATTTATGCTTACCTGATAAATTTATTTCTTTTACGATATGACGAGTCCACGGATTTCATCCTTACTTGTGGGATTTAACCTCCTGCTAGCAGGAAGTGGCAAGGAGCACCACAGCAGAGCTGTATATATAGCTCCTCCCTTCCCTCCACCTCCAGTCATTCGACCGAAGTTAGGAAGAGAAAGGAAAAGCCAAAGGTGCAGAGGTGACTGAAGTTTAATAAAAATAAGTACATACCTGTCTTAGAAATAACAGGGTGGGCCGTGGACTCGTCATATCGTAAAGGAAATAAATTTATCAGGTAAGCATAAATTTCCTTTTCTTTTACAAGATATGACGAGTCCACGGATTTCATCCTTACTTGTGGGATACAATACCAAAGCTACAGGACTCGGATGAAAGGGAGGGACAAGACAGGAACCTAAACGGAAGGCACCACTGCTTGACGAACCTTTCTCCCAAAACCAGCCTCAGAAGAAGCAAAAGTATAACATTTTTAAAATTTGGAAAAAGTGTGAAGAGAAGACCAAGTTGCAGCCTTGCAAATCTGTTCAACAGAAGCATAATTTTTAAATGCCCATGAGGAAGCCACAGCCCTAGTAGAATAAGCCGTAATTCTTTCAGGAGGCTGTTGTCCAGCTGTCTCATATGTCAGACGGATGACACTCTTCAGCCAAAAATAGAGGTAGCCGTAGCTTTCTGACCCCTACGCTTCCCAGAAAAAAAAAAGAATAATGAAGATGATTGATGGAAATCCTTAGTTGCCTACGAGTAAAACTTCAAGGCGCGGACCACGTCCAAGTTATGCAACAGACGCTCCTTCTTAGAAGAAGGATTAGGACATAATGAAGGAACAACAATTTCCTGATTAATATTCTTATTTGAAACAACCTTAGAAAGGAACCCAGGTTTGGTACATAAAACCACCTTATCAGAATGAAAGATAAGATAAGGCCAGTCACATTGTAACGCTGAAAGCTCAGAGACTCTACGAGCAGAAGAAATAGCAACCAAAAATAAAACTTTCCAAGATAACAACTTAATATCTATGGAATGCATGGGTTCAACGGAACCCCTTGAAGAACATTAAGAACTAAATTCAAACTCCAGGATGGAGCAATTGGTTTAAACACAGGCTTGATTCTGGTCAGAGCCTGACAAAAAGACTGAACATCTGGAACATCTGCCAAACATTTGTGTAGTAAAATTGACAAAGCAGAGATTCGTCACTTTAAGGAATTTGCTGATAACCATTTCTCCAATCCTTCTTGGAGAAAAGACAGAATCCTGGGAATCCTAACTCTACTCCATGAGTAGCCCTTGGATTTGCACCAAAAAAGATATTTACGCCATATCTTATGGTAGATCTTTCTAGTGACAGGCTTACGTGCCTGAATCAAAATATCAATGACTGAATCAGAGAACCCCCGCTTAGATAAAATCAAGTGTTCAATCTCCAAGCAGTCAGTTGCAGAGAAACTAGATTTGGGTGTTGGAAGGGTCCCTGAATGAGAAGGTCCTGCCTCAATGGAAGCTTCCATGGTGGCAGAGAGGACATGTCCACTAGATCGGCATACCAAGTCCTGCGAGGCCACGCAGGCGCGATTAGAATTACTGAAGCCCTCTCCTGTTTGATACGAGCAATCACCCGGGGAAGGAGAGCAAACGGTGGAAACACATAAGCTAGGTTGAACGACCAAGGCACTGCCAAGGCATCCACCCCTCTGAGGAAGCGTTATGTGAAACGCGCATCAGGGGCACTACTACGAGGTTATGGAACCTCAATTTTAGAAAGCTGACTCAGTGGAACAAATGAATAGCACCTAAATTATGTTCTTTACTATTAGTGGCAGTTAAACGTTAATTGGGTCTCCGCTATAGAAGAGACCTTTCTGTAGCTTAGCTTGATAAACTCTTAATATTAGCTAACCTGTTGGCTCATAATATAGCAAAAGCTGCACTTAGAAATCGATATTTATTTCTGTCTTTTTTGTCTGCGCACACTTAATGGGCATAAGCGGCATTGAGATATTTGAACTACTCAAAACTGTCAATTTTTTATGCACTTATGATATAGAGTATTGATCCATGCAAGAAATGTTTGTATGTGCTTAATTAACCCTTTAAGGACACAGCTTTCAGTTTGCTCAATGGTTTTATGACGGAAAAATTCTGTCATATGTCCTTAAGCGGTTAATATATTATTTTAAAAAAAAAATTACCAATATACAAACACAATATTGCTGTCTCATACTATTGGGTTGGAGCATGCTATTGTATCGATAATTTTTGCAACAATAGATATACATAGACCTAATGTTGTCTGATACAATCTATGCAAATTTTGTAATACACAGCTCATAACCCCTTCTGACCTTAAAGGCATATACCACATAGTATGATTATCACAGGTGCTGCTTACCCAACAATTAAGGTTTTCTTAAGATTACTACAGTTGGTAATATTTGTAAAGAAAAGCCCCAGAAAATATTGAAACTATTACTCGTATATGCAAGTGAATTATCTACATATTGACACGGTGTGTTTTTTAGATTATTCAAGAGATTCACACTATAAGGTACGAATATATACATTTTATTAGGCATTGTTCACAAGAGAGCTGTGCTTTTCAGTAAAAAGTCTACAAATATATTAGACATCAAACGCCACTATTGCTCACAATAATCTGTTTACCCCAAGGGTTAATTATTTGTATCAACACAGATGTTATATGTACCACTTTGGAGTAACAGATTAACAATTGAACAGGTGCATTCTAGATTCACTATCTGAGTTCCAGCAAGTTTTAAACGAATGTGTGTGTGTGCATGAGCACTAGTCCTGCTGGACTACTATACAATATTTTCTCCCAATAAAGTTATTTAGTGTATATGCGTATGTATATGATATTTTACAATATCCAAACTTTCTGTTAAACGATCTGAGTACACTTCTACAATGGGTTTTAAGTATTAAACTAATCCAGGAACCAGCAGTCTTCTCTTTGTGCTGCAAATTTCTTTGCATCTCTTTGTACATTCTGACTGCCAAGGCATCTATCAGTTTGGGCTGAGGATCCCTTGACCTGGATCCGTATCTCGGGAGCTTGGCATTCTGACGAGATGCCATCAGATCCAACTCCGGTATGCCCCATCTGAGAATCAGGGTGGCAAAGACCTCCAGATGGAGTTCCCACTCCCCAGGATGGAACGTCTGTCTGCTTAAAAAGTCCGCTTCCCAGTTTTCCACTCCTGGGATGTAGATTGCTGACAGATAACAAGAGTGAGTCTCCGCCCACCGAATTATCTTGGATACTTCTGTCATCGCTAAGGAACTTCTTGTTCCTCCCTGATGATTGATGTAAGCCACAGTCGTGATGTTGTCTGACTGAAAGCGGATGAATTTGGCCGAAGCCAACTCATTGAATATTGCTCTCAATTCCAGAATATTGATTAAAAGAAGAGACTCCGACTGAGTCCACACACCTTGAGCCTTCAGGGAATTCCAGACTGCACCCCAACCTAGTAGGCTGGCGTCCGTTGTCACTATCACCCATGAGGGTCTGCGGAAGCACGTCCCTTGGGACAGATGATCCAGCGATAACCACCAAAGAAGAGAGTCTCTTGTCTCCTGATCCAGATCTATCTGAGGAGACAAATTTGCATAATCTCCATTCCACTGCCTGAGCATGCTCAGTTGTAGCGGTCTTAGATGAAAACAAGCAAACGGAAATTATGTCCATTGCCGCCACCATCAATCCAATTACCTCCATGCACTGAGCCACTGATGGCCGAGGATTGGACTGAAGGGCTTGGCATGTATTCAGAATCTTTGACTTTCTGACCTCTGTCAAGAAAATTTTCATAGATATGGAATCTATTAGAGTCCCAAGAAGGGAACCCTTGTCTGTGGAATTAACTCCTTTCTAGATTCACCTTCCACCCGTGAGTCCTCAGAAAGGACAGAACCATGTCTGTATGAGACTTTGCCAGATGGTAAGATGGCGCCTGGATCAGAATATCATTCAGGTAAGGCGCCACTGCAATGCCCCGCGGCCTGAGAACTGCCAGAAGTGACCCTAGAACCTTTGTGAAGATCCTGGGTGCTGTGGCCAACCCGAAAATGTTTGTCCTTCAAGTCCACTGTAGTCATATATTGACCCTCCTGGATCAACGGTAGAATTGTTCGAACAGTCTCCATCTTGAAGGATGGGACTCTGAGAAACTTGTTTAGACTTTTTAGATCTAAAATAGGTCGAAACGTGCCCTCTTTTTTTGGGAACCACGAAAAGATTTGAGTAAAACCCCTCCCCTTGTTCCAGTATTGGAACAGGACGAATCACTCCCATAGTAAAGAGGTCTTTTACACAATGTAAGAACGCCTCTCTTTTTATCTGGTCTACAGATAATCGTGAAAGAAGAAACCTCCCCCTTGGGAGATAATTTTTGAATTCCAGCTGATACCCTTGGGACACAATTTCCAGTGTCCAAGGATCCTGAACATCTCTTACCCAAGCCTGGGCAAAGAGAGAAAGTTTGCCCCCTACTAGATCCGGTCCCAGATCGGGGGCCGCCCCTTCATGCTGTCTTAGTAGCAGCAGTGGGCTTCTTGGGTTGCTTACCCTTGTTCCAAGCCTGGTTGGGTCTCCAGACGGACTTGGCCTGAGCAAAATTCCCTTCCTGCTTGGCGGAAGAAGAGGGGACTCGTTTAAAGTTCTGAAAGGAACGAAAATTATTTTGTTTACCCCTCAGTTTAGCAGTTCTATCCTGAAGTAGGAGATGACCCTTACCTCCCGTAATGTCAGAAATGATTTCTTCCAAGTCAGGCCCCAATAGGGTTTTTCCCTTGAAAGGAATAGTCAAAAGCTTTGACTTAGACGACTCATCAGCAGACCATGATTTTAACCATAACGCTCTATGCGCTAATATGGCAAATCCGGCAATCTTAGCCACCAATTTGGCAATCTGAAAGGTGGCATCTGTAGTAAAAGAATTAGCCAGCTTAAGAGCCTTAATTCTATCTAAGATATCCTCTAAAGGAGTCTCAGTCTTAAGAGACTCTTCTAATGCATCAAACCAGAAGGCCGCCGCAGTGGTAACTGGTACAATGCAGGCCGTCGGTTGTAAAAGGAAACCCTGATGAATTAACAGTTTCTTTAGAAGACCCTCCAATTTCTTATCCATAGGTTCTTTGAAAGCACAACTGTCCTCAATAGGAATAGTTGTACGCTTAGCCAGGGTAGATATGGCTCCCTCCACTTTAGGGACTGTTTGCCAAGAGTCCCGAACAGTGTTAGATATGGGATACATTTTCTTAAAATTAGGAGAAAGTGAGAACGGGATACCCGGTCTGTCCCATTCCCTCTTGATCTCCGAAATTCTCTTAGGAACCGGAAAACATCAGTGTAAGCAGGTACCTCTAAGTATTTGTCCATTTTACACAATTTCTCTAGTGGTACCACAATAGAGTCACCGTCATCTAGAGTCGCTAAAACCTCCCGAAGTAACAGGCGGAGGTGTTCAAGCTTAAATCTAAAGGACATGAAGTCCGAGTCTGTCTGAGGTAACACACTTCCCGAATCGGAAAGTTCCCCCTCAGACAGAAGTTCCCTGACTCCCAAATCAGATCCCTGTGAGGGTACATCGGAAATAGCTAACAAAGCATCGGAGGACTCAGTATTCACATTGACTTCTGTCCTGCTACGTTTGACCTGTAACACTGGCAACTTAGATAATACCTCTGTAAGGGTAGTTGACATAACTGCAGCCATATCCTGCAGAGTAAATGAATTAGACGCGGTTGAAGAACCAGGCGTCGCTTGGGTGTGCGTTAAAGGTTGTAATGCTTGGGGAGAAGTTAGTGGTATACCCTGATTCTCCTCAGACTGAGAATCATCCATAGACACATTTTATTTACATAAAATCTGTGCTTTACATTGTAAGGCCCTCTCAGTACACAAGGGACAAAAAAATCAGAGGGGGTTCCACATTGGCATCTAAACACATAGAACAAGTAGTTTCCTCAGTTTCAGACATGTTAAACAGACTAGCAATAGTAATAATAGTCCTTCTTTGCTTAAAATATTGAGCTCTGAATTCAAATTATATAGACAAAAATGTTGATACAAAGGGATTTTTCAGACATATAATGTTCCCTTTATATATACAGTATGTGCTATTATCAGTTATTGTGGCTTCTAACTAACATGAAAACATCTAACAGACATAATATCAAGTTACAGAACATGACACACATATTACATACCCAGTCTATGTGTAGGTTATAGTAGCCATTTAAATTAAACTGATTATGATCACATGACACACATATTACATACCCAGTATACATGTAGGTTATAGTAGCCATTTAAATTAAACTGATTATGATCACATGACACACATATTACATACCCAGTATACATGTAGGTTATAGTAGCCATTTAAATTAAACTGATTATGATCACATGAAACACATATTACATACCCAGTATACATGTAGGTTATAGTAGCCATTTAAATTAAACTGATTATGATCACGTGACACACATATTACATACCCAGTATACATGTAGGTTATAGTAGCCATTTAAATTAAACTGATTATGATCACGTGACACAAATATTACATACACAGTATACATGTAGGTTATAGTAGCCATTAATATTATACTGATTATGATCACATTTGTACCGGTTACTGATATTGTGTCTCATGAAATAAAATCAGTTTCCCCACAGTAATTCCTCTGGTATATAACATGTACAATGCTAAGCATCTATTGCTATAAGAAAAGGTTTATCCACATGATGTGCACAATAAATATATCTCCCAGTTGTCAATCATTTGAGACTGATGTTCTTGTTTATATAATTCTCTAACACTCTTCAAATAAAGACTCCTTTATTCTGTAAATTTAATTATTGTATCCCCTATGTAAAACAAACATACAAATCCTAACACTGGCATATTAATAAACAACACTGGGGGTGCTTTGGTGGTGAATGGTTGTGTAAACTGCTCAGTATGAGGACAGATTTGTATATTCCTGTGTGGTGTTTGGATTCTATCACATTGATATGAGAGAAACTGAGGTGCACATATATAGAGGAACAAAGGACAGCAGGAGAGCAGTTCCAATCTGGGGCTTTTATAACTGGGATTTAGAAAGTATTATTTACAATAGGATCCTTTTTGATGCTTCTATTTAGAGAGTTTGTCCTCTTTAGGATAATTGTAAAAAGGGTTGTACAATGTGTATATAAAGTTTATTTGTGTGTAAATATTTGGTGTTTTTTTGATACCTGATTTCACTAAAAACATTTTTTCCACTTTCTAAACATGTGAAAGGTTTCTTCCCTTGTGAATCCTTTCATGAGTTTTCAGATTACTCATTTGTGTAAAACCTTTTCCACACTCTGTACATGTGAACGGCTTTTCTCCTGTGTGGCTCATTTCATGCTTTTTCAGATCACACTTTAGTGTAAACCTTTTTCCACACTCTGTACATGTGAAAGGCTTTTCTCCTGTGTGAATCCTTTCATGCCTTTTCAGATTACTCTTTTCTGCAAAATATTTTCCACACTCTGTACATATGAACAGCTTTTCTCCTGTGTGAATCCTTTCATGAGTTTTCAGATTACTCATTTGTATAAAACCTTTTCCACACTCTGTACATGTGAACGGCTTTTCTCCTGTGTGACTCATTTCATGCTTTTTCAGTTCACACTTTTGTATAAAACTTTTTCCACACTCTGTACATGTGAACGGCTTTTCTCCTGTGTGAATCATTTCATGAGTTTTCAGTTCACTGTTTTGTATAAAACTTTTCCCACACTCTGTACATGTGAAAGGCTTTTCTCCTGTGTGAATCATTTCATGAGTTTTCAGATTACGTTTTTCTGTAAAACATTTTCCACACTCTGTACATGAGAAAGGCTTTTCTCCTGTGTGAATCATTTCATGAGTTTTCAGATGACGTTTCTCTTTAAAACATTTTCCACACTCTGTACATGAGAAAGGCTTTTCTCCTGTGTGAATCATTTCATGAGATTTCAGATGACGTTTCTCTTTAAAACATTTTCCACACTCTGTACATGAGAAAGGCTTTTCTCCTGTGTGAATCCTTTCATGAGTTTTCAGATTCCTTTTTTCTGTAAAACTTTTTCCACACTCTGTACATGTGAAAGGCTTTTCTCCTGTGTGAATTCTTTCATGATTTTTCAATTCACTCTTTTGTGTAAAACTTTTTCCACACTCTGTACATGTGAAAGGCTTTACTCCTGTGTGAATCTTTTTATGAGTTTCCAGATGAATACTTTGTATAAAACATTTGCCGCACTCAGTACATGTATGTGGTTTCTCACCTGTGTGAATTTTGTTGTGTTCTAGTAGATGAGACTTCCAACTAAAGATTTTCTCACATTCTGTAGATTTGAAAGGTTTCTCCTTTGTAAGAATCCTTTGGTTACACTGTGGACTTTTCCCTTCTTTAATATGTTTTGAAAACTCAGTAAATGTGTGTGATTTATCATTTGGGATAATAATTTCACTAGATAACTCATAAATGTTTTCCTCTTGTTTGATTACTAAATTACTCTCTGTACATAATGATTGCTGCTCATCTCCTGCCAATTCACTGTCTTTTAATATCTTTTGTGATATCCCCCATGTTTGTGAATAGTCATTGTTGTCTAAGATTTTTGGAGTTTGTGGTATCATTCTGATGCTTTCTGTAGTGAAGGATGGATATGAACTATTCAAGTGTTTGTCTACATAAAAAGAAATGGAATAAAGAAAAAATTAGACTGTTTATTCTTTATAATATAATCCATCTCAATAAAAAAAAACATTTTTTATACTCAAAAATGCCTTCTGCTTTGTATTTTTAAACATATTTACCTGTAAATCACAAATTAAAAAAGGACGACATAGAATGTAAACATTACTACATCATCGTAAACTAAATTACTGAGATGTGGGTGTTACACGAATGGGAACAAGGTAGGCATAAGTGCAGTTATGGGTGTTCTATGAGCGAGATTAGGGAAGAGGAAGGTAGAGTTGCAGGTGTTCTAAGTAATGAACCAGGTCAGAGGGTGAGGTTAGGCAGTTGTTGGACATGATCTGTCTAAAAGAACAGAGGGGGGAGTAGTATTTTTTTTCCCTCCTCCTCAGCCCAATGGATGTTGCTCCTTCTTTATAATGTCACTGACACAAATGTTCTTAAAGATGCAGATAT